>NC_043007.1:14195179-14357679 GCF_006345805.1 Octopus sinensis
TCAATTTTGCATGTGTTGTCAAGAAAGAATAAACAACTCCTAGGCGTAGGAGTGGCTGTGTGGTAAGTAGCTTGCTTACCAACCACATGGTTCTAGATTCAGTCCCACTGCATGGCACCTAAGGCAAGTGTCTTTTACTATAGCCTCGGGCTGTCCAAGGCCTTGTGAGTGGATTTGGTGGATGGAAACTGAAAGAAGATCGTCGTATATATGTATGTGCATATATATATATATATATATATATATATATATGTATACATATATATATATGTATATATATATATACATATATATATATATAAACGATGATGATGATGATGATGATATATATATATGCCAGTATCAGGTCAGTGGCACCCACTACACTCTTGGAGTGTTTGGCATCCAACTCATACCAGCATGGAAAATGGACATTGAATGATGAGGAGGAGGATATATATATATATATAAACATGTATGTGGGTTAATATCAAACAGTGAGGATGAGTGATCAACAGTGCAGTAATGGATAAATATCACTTATTTGTAGGTTAACGAGGCCACCAAAGTTTTCATGCAAAGAGATCTTCACAATTGTTCAAGATTGCCACAAGAAAGTGTTGGCACTTGTCTCCATTTTGGATAGGAATATTCCTATTCAAAATGGAGAGAAGTAATATTTTTCTGCAGTACACAGGGAGCATATCTTGGAAACATTTATGAAAGGGTTAACATTGTCTATTAATGTCCAGCTTATATTTATATCAGTAACATTCTCTCTTAAAATTCAAATTTGCATAATAGAGACATTCTATTTCATATTTAAATGTTACAGAAGTGTTTGTGTTGTCTTGCTTGTAGTTTAAATATAAATTTTGGTGGTTTTTACTTTTTACAGTATTATTTCCTTATAGACTGCATTTTTTTTGTTAGCGAATTTCCTTTTAATGGACATAACTTTGATCTCTTGCAGTTGCATCAGTTTTCAATTGTGACTTTCTTTTATATATAGTTATTTAAATCTTGGATGCTGAGCATTTTGCTTCTTGTACAGCTATGGACATAATTGCCATTCAGTAAATAACATGATACTCATTTCTTTGTTTAGGTCACAGAATATCCAGTGAGAAAGATGAACACAATGAGAACATTCAAACTCAGCTTCTTCTATTTAAGTCTATTATCAATAAACCAACCAAGCAAAGCTGATAATATACTTTTCCTTTCAATGCCCTGGTTCAGTCATGTTCAAAACCAAATTCATACAGCGATGAAATTGAAGGTATATGGCCACACTAGTTACTTCTCATTGCCACCTAAACTGATAACTCATTTCAAGAACGGAAATGGAATTAAATTCATTCCTATTAAAGAAGACCAAAATGTAAGCAGATTTATTGAGTTATCTATGAAATTCTTTTCAAGAAAGAAAGAAGGCAGCTGGCTTCAAATAAAACAGCTGATACAAAAAATGTGTGACAACTTCCTCTTAGACAATGATTGGTATCATTCTATAAAAGAACTAAATGCCTCTTTAGCAATTGTAGATTCTGCTTTCTTTAGTCAGTGTTTAGCTATTGTCCCATATAGGCTATCAATTCCATTTCTATTTCAAGGTCTGGCTCTTGGACCACCTTCTTTAAGGAGAGTTCCTTGGAATCCAGCTGTGTTTCCACTTCTCAGTTTTGCACATTCTGATAAAATGACATTTTTCCAAAAGCTTAAAAACACTATTGCAACATGCAGCTTCTTTATCTTTTTCCCCATGGTTTCCCCATCAAAGAGTGTCAAGGAATATGCCCCAGAAAAAAATGATATACCATTTGAAAGCGTTTTGCGAAAAGCTCAGTTATTCTTAACTGAGAGTGATCTGTTACTGAGTTATCCAAAACCCAGTCTCCCTTCTGAAGTATTTATTGGTGGAGTAGCAACTCATCCTTCATTGCCTCTACAAGGTGACATAAAGGAGTTTGTTGAAAGGTCTAAGCATGGAATCATCATTGTTTCCTCTGGAGGTTACATAAGAGAGTTACCAAAAGAGCATATAGAGAAGATGGAGAAGGCTTTTAAAGAAATAAAGTATGATGTCATTTGGAAACGACCAGACTCAAAGCAATTAGCATCAAACATCCTCATAAAACAATGGCTGCCACAAAATGATCTTTTGGGTCATCCAAAAACAAAACTCTTCATCACACATTGTGGAATAAATGGTCAGTTTGAAGCTCTTTATCATGGAGTTCCAATGCTTGGATTTCCGATATTTGCAGATCAGTTTCACAATGGCCATCAAATACACGTAAAGGAATATGGAATTTCTATGGATATATATAATTACAATAAAGATGAACTTGTATCAAACATTAACGAACTGATTGAGAATTCAAAATATAAAACTAATATAAAACTTGCCAGTGAAATATTTCATTCCCATCCAGAACACCCAGCAGAAAGGGCTGCTCGGTATGTAGACCATGTGATAAAGTATGGCGGAGATTATTTAAGATCGCCCTCTCAAAATATGCCTCTTTACCAATTTCTCATGCTGGATATCTATGCTACATTTCTGGCTATAATCATAGCTGTTGTGTTGGTTGTTAAGTTTGTGGTTTCAAAATGTTATCGATGTTGTTTTGCGAAAAAGAAGAAAACAGAATAAACAGAAGCAATGTTATTGTAACTGACTGGTGAGGCAATGAGCTGGCAGAATTGTTGCTATGCTGGACAAGATGCTTAGCAGCATTGCCATTCGTCTTTATGTTCTGAGTTCAGATTCTGCTGAGGTTGATTTCTCTTTTCATCCTTTCGGGGTCAATAAATTAAGTACCAGTTCTGTACTGGGGTCAATCTAATCAACCAGCCCCCCCCCCTCAAAAATTTTGCACCTTGTGCCTAGAGTAGCAAAGAATTTTCATGCCAGCTAACCTTTTAGCAACTACAACATATATATTTATGCTCTCCAACATATTCCTCTCTCAGACTCACTCATTGTAGCATTCCTTCAGTTTTTTTCTAAGCCCTGTAAAAGAACTTGGAAGGTTTGTCTTCCAACCAGGTTTTTGCAATACTCTTCAAGCCAGGAACTTTTCAGCACCCCTTCATATAGATGTACATATATGTGTGTGTGTGTATGTGTGTATACATATATCATCATCATCATCATCATCATTTAATGTCCATTTTCCATGTTGGCATGGGTTGGACGGTTCAACTGGGGTCTGGCAAGCTCGAAGGCTGCACCAGGCCAGTCAGATCTGGCAGTGTTTCTACAGCTGGATGCCCTTCCTAATGCCAACCACTCCGAGAGTGTAGTGGGTGATTTTATGTGCCACCGACACAGGTGCCAGGCGAGGCTGGCTGACGACCACGCTCAGATGGTGTTTTTATGTGCCACATATATCATCATCATCATCATCATCGTCGTTTAACGTCCGTTCTCCATGCTAGCATAGGTTGGACGGTTCGACCGGGGTTCTGGGAAGCCAGAAGGCTGCACCAGGCTCCAGTCTAATCTGGCAATGTTTCTACAGCTGGATGCCCTTCCTAACGCCAACCACTCCGTGATATATACATATATATATATATATATATATAATAAATTCAGGGTGAATACTTGATAAGTGTAAGCACCTGTATATGCTAGCTAGTAGCAGAGAGACAATGGCCTTCACTACCCCTATAGGAAACCAGAAGAAACCACTAGATATATTAACACATCATCCAATCACCCACCCTGTATAGTTGATACCACAGTCCAAGCTGTCTCTGACAGACTAATTAAGTTATCGTCAAACAATAGTATCTTCGGTGATTACGTGCATCACTATAACCAAGCCCTCTCTAACGCTGGGTACTCCCAGAAAATATCTTTCGGCAAAAAATCATATGATAAACCGCCTAGAACATCCGTCATCAAGAAAACTCCATCACATAAATGAACTAAGGATTCCGGAACCAATCATTTAAATTTGAATTTAAAATTAAATGAAATGAAATTAAATAGTTGCAATAAAAACACAGATTCAACTAATATAAATTCAAATTTAAATTCAAACGGGACGAAGAAACAAACAGATAGAAATCACACCAATAGAAATTTAGTTTATGAAAACCCTACCAATAGGAGTATCACAGATAATATTAGAAGACACAAGAGTAAGAACGGTAGATTACGTAACTATATATGGTATAACATACCATATAATATAGCAGTTAAGGGTAAATTATGCAAAAAAATACTTTCAATAATATCAAATAACTTTCCACCCACTCATAAATATAGAAACCTGGACGTTATCAAAGAAGCTTGAGAGGCGGTTGGATGGAACTTACATTCACCTCCTTATGAGAGCTCAAAATTTCTCATGGAAGCGCCATCCAACCAAAATGCAAATATATGGGAAATTACCACCTGTGTCATCTCTTGTGAAAGGTAGGAGAGTCCAGTTTGCTGGACATTGTTGTAGAGCTGAAAACGATGTAATCTCCAGGGATACAGGCATCCCGCAACAGGACCTCCGTAATGCCATGATGGACCGTGAAGTCTGGCGTAGCATGGTAAATTCCATTGTCTCGACCACGGTCGAACGATGATGAATGATGATGATAAATATAGTATCTTTTCAAATAAAACTATTAGGATATCATACTCATATATGTATATGTGTATATGTGTTTATTTTTATGTATGTATATGCGGGGGTGTATATATGTGTATGTATATATGTATGCATATGTGTGTGTGTGTATGCATATGTAAGTGTATATGTATATATATATATACATATATATATATATATTATATATATATATATATATATATATATATGTGTGTGTGTGCTTGTATATTCGGGAATGTATAGGTATGTGGATATGTACATATGTGTGCATGTATATGTACGTATACTTGTATATGCGTTAGGTATGTGTAGGTGTACATTTGTATGTGTATGTATATATGTATGTATATATATGTGTGCATATACATGTATGTATATAGGTGGGTGTATATATATATATATATATATATATGCATATACAAATATGTATATATAGGTGTGTGTGTACGTATGTATGTATATGTGCGCGGGTGTGTGTATGTGTGAGCATGTGTGAATATGTACACGCACGCATATATATATATATATATATATATATATATACAAGAAAAAAGCAACAAGAATGGATTAGTTGTTCAGTACAATTGTTTCATATGAAGAACAGCTTTATTAAAAGCTGCAAATATTGCAGCAAATACAAGTGTCCCGTATTCATCAGCCAGAGTTTTCCAACATCCTAGGGAGTGAGGCTACATTCATGAAGTATTGAAGAGAGTTCTATAAAAAGCAAAGTTAGATTGTAAGCAGACTTCAAAAGTTCTCTAACGATGCACAGTTCTATAAAAGGTTTTATATATATATATATATATATGTTTATTGAGTTTTACATGGGTATGGTTATGTGTGTGTAATGATACCTACATCCGTACATATCATTAGTTGTATGAAACAGGTTTATATATGTGCGCGTGGGTAAGTATGTAGGCACACACACGCACACACACCTTTATATATAAAAGTGAAGTTGTGTGGTGTCTGTCTCCTACGATTTAGATTCCTAACTACTCTCACATTTTGCGGTGCAGTTTAACCAAAACCGGGTATCTTATAGTCGTGATTCATATCGATCCCTTCTGGGTATTAGCGCGCGTCTACGATGAGTCTACAATTTTAAAAAAAATTTACCATCATTTTTTCCCATTTTTAATGCATTTTTGGCTGTTATATAAGAGAAGTAACTCTCTAAAAATACTTATATAGTTACATTTTTTTCCCATTTTTAATGCATTTTTGGCTATTATATAAGGGAAGTAACTCTCTAAAAATGCTTATATAGTTATTTCCCTTACAAACCCGAGCAACGCCGGGCGATACTGCTAGTATAAGATATACTTAAAGCATGTAGCAACAGATTGACATAAACTGACCACTCGCTACAACAATATCAAATTTCATTCGCCCTTCCTCCGGTAATTAGAAGTAATTTATGAAGCTGACCACAGCATCAAAACTTTTTAACATCTTATCTCTCTATCTTAATTCTTTTGTCTTTGTATCCTTTTATTTTTATTTTTGTACATTTTACATTTTTATGATACATTTCTAGAATTTATGGCTTTATACCTTCCGCTTTTTATACTTTTTTATATTTTTATATTTTATTATATTTTATTGTATTATATCCATTTTATATTTATATTTTTACTTGTGATCCCATCATTATTACCGTTTCCTTCTATTCCCCTCTATTCTTCTTTTTCTTTTTCTTCTCAACCTTCAATTCTCCTTATTTCCTTCCCTTACAAGAGGAATGAACCCGCTAGAATCTACCCAGCATTCACTCTGTATTGACTGATGATACAGTATGGACGGATTTTCGAAGTCCAATAATACCCTGCACACCTATTTCATTATGAAGATTTACAAACATACTTTCTCAGTGAAACTCAATATACCTACCATTAATAGATAATACCAAATGTTCCTTTTCGGACTTTTCATAATGTGATACAGGTCTTGGTATAGCAATTACATGCGGCTGAAGAGAGCTTTAACCCTTTTGATACCAATCTGGCCAAAACCGCCTCTGGCTCTGTAGTACAAATGTCTTGTTTTCATAAGTTTTGAATTAAAATCTTCCACCAAATCTTAGTCACAATTTTTGTTCCTAACACTAGCTTAATGATAACTAAGTTATTTTACTAAATTCTTTGTTATATTTAAAATAAATTGAATGAAACACAGAGCTTCTCAAAATAAATACAGTAACAAAAGGGTTAAACCATCTGTTATGTTGATTATACATTGATGTAAGAATAAGTTGTTTTATAAAGCTTGAAACACGTGTACCGTGACATCCTTTGTGTTCTGTTTTTTATTTCATTTGATACATATATATATCTGTATACAATAATTTCATTATTATTATTATTTTTTTATATCTATATATCTATAATATAAATTGGACGTGGGTGATTGTTGTATTCTTTCTTCTCTTGAGGTTCACAGCCAAACGGCTGGGTGGATTCACGTGAAAAATGGCACACATATGGAGACGTGTGCATAGATTGGACTGCAGTTTGTATTTTTTTCCTAGCCCCTACAGTTACCGAGAAAATCAATTAAAAACTTTTCTAAAGGAATTCCCCCTGTTTGTTCCACCAAAATGATAAGGTTGAGAAACACTGTTATAGATTATGTCTAACTGAAAACGATCACAGCCACATCATCCAAACAGACCAGGTGAAACCGGGCTTAGCTGCTAGTATATATATATATATATATATTATATATATATATATATATATATATATATATATATATATATATATATATATGTATATATGTATATATGTATATATATATATTATATATATATATATATATATATATATATATTATATATGTATATATATGTGAGGCTCCGGCAGGGTGGTGGTGGCGGTCCCTGCTGCACTCTTTCACCACAACTATCTCTCACTCTTTCTTCTGTTGGCCTGCTCGCTTAGCCAGTGGGGTGGCGTCATTTGAAGGCTAAAACAATGCGAAGCGCATTGTGACCAGCGATGTGTAGCAACATCTGATATCCTGGTCGGTCACGGTGATCACGGTGATATATATATATATATATATGTGTGTGTGTGTGTGTGTGTGTCCAATGAGAAGAAGACAGAGAAAATTCTTTAACACATTTTTCATTATAAGCTACAAATGTTTCTGCACCATATCCATTTGCAAAGAAAAATTACATAATATTTGTAGTTTCAGGTGTTGGAGAAGAACTTCCTCAGACTTGCATCTGATGCAACTAACTTTAGTATATATAATATATAAGCGCAAGGGTGGCTGTGTGGTAAGTAGCTTGCTGTATTTGTGTGGACTTTTTAGTCCAAATATATTGTATTTTAAATTGTAAGAGGGTTAATACCTCTGTATATGTGTTTTTAAAGAACGATGTTTTAGAGAAGCAGAGGGTGGGCTTGGTGCTTTCTGTTTTCTCCCATCCTTATCATCTTGTATTATTATCATTCAACTCATCAATGTCTTGTCCAGCCCGCAAATCTACCCTTCTTTGTACTGCCTCTGTGGCAAATGAAATGAATAAAAGTAGCTTGCTTACCAACCACATGGTTCTGGGTTCAGTCCCACTGTGTGGCACCTTGGGAAAGTGATTTCTACTATAGCCTCGGGCCAACCAAAGCCATATATATGATGAGCTTTCATTTTTTTGTCTACCAAATCCACTCATAAGGCCTGGGGCTATAGAAGATATTTACGAATGTGCCACAGAGATGAACTGAATCGAAAACGATGTAATTAGGAAGCACACTTTTTACTACACAGCCTTATTTATTGGCCACGCAGAGCTGAACACAGACAGGACAAAATACAAAGTAGAACTTTTCTTTTTGGGAAGAAGAGGAGGAAATACGAAAAAAAAAAAGAAAAAGTGGATAGGTAGATAGATAGATAGATAGATAGATAGATAGATAGATAGCTAGATAGATAGATAGATAGATAGATAGATAGATAGATGATAGATAGATAGATAGATAGATAGATAGATAGATAGATAGATAGATAGATAGATGATAGATAGATAGATAGATAGATAGATAGATAGATAGATAGATAGATATAGATAGATAGATAGACAGACAGACAGACAGACAGACAGACAGACAGATAGATAGATAGATAGATAGATAGATAGATAGATAGATAGATAGATAGATAGATAGATAGATAGGCAATATTTTCAAAGTCTTTATATCGTCCAAAACGAAAAGTTTTTCCAGTGTTTTCAGTATTCCTTCTGTTGTAACAGCTGACTTACCAAAAATCACAGCTGTTCTGTTCATTAATTTCCGTAAAAAAAATCTCAATACCCGTCCCTCCTCTATATTTCCTTGCCCCTCACCTATCCTCCTGCATTTAACGTGTTATAATATCTCTTACCTTTCAGTGTTATCAATCTCTCTCTCTCTCTCTCACTCCTCTTTGCCTCTCACTTCAACTATATTTCCTCTGCTTAACAAGTTTTATTTCTCTCCTTTTACCTCTTCCTTTCAACTAAGTGTGACACACACCACAGGTACGTACGTACGTTGGTATTAGCATATTAATATTTAGCATTTATTTATTGTAACATATAAGAGTGATCTCCCTCAACTGAAAAACTAACATCAAACCAATGTGAGATCTTTAAATCATAACGTTAAATCTTCTATGACGATGTCTAAGATAACATTGTATCAAGTACTTTTGGATATGTGTGTGGTAAGAGAGAGGGTACTTTTGAATGGAGTTGTTTGCTCTGTTTTACTAATAAGTCGAAAGGATTACTGAAGTAAGCTGAAAAATTGAAACGGAAATAAGACATGGGTAAACTGCGGTCCACAAGACTTTTTGAATGGCACACCAAACGAAACGAAACGAAACGAAAAGTTACTTTGAATTTTTTTTTTTTTTTGCACTCCACCTAGTGATTAGCTAAGTCTCGTATGGCCCACTTTTCGAAAGAAGTTGCTCATGCCTACATTAGATTATTGGATAGAGAAGATTGCAGAGTATATCGACTAGCGGATCATGGAAAGACGCAGATCTCGCATAAATGATAGGAGATGTGTGCTGTGTACCGCAAAGTGGAAGTTCTTGCAAAAACACCAAACCCAAGACACCTGCACTGGTTACTGAAATTGCAATTTAGCAAAGATTCGATATCAAAAAATTTTCAATAAAATTCAAATCTTTTTTTCATTTTTGTCCCCTTCCCTCTTCCATAACTTCTTACATTTTTTTTTTAATTTTTGTTTTTTAGAAAATATTTTCAGACGTGTGCTTTTAAGTATCAGAGATTAAATTATGCAAAAGTAAATTTTTGTCAGTTTAGTTTGAATTTTTTTCCCTAAAATATTCCCTAGCAAAATAGCTGAGCTAAAAGATTAAAATAATATACATTTTAGAGTATAGACATTATCAGAAGAAATTTTGGGAGATATTTTCCAGTGGAAAACAATCTAAGATAATCAAAGTAATGTATGTTCAATAATGAAAGCATTAAGCAATTTTTGAGAACTGAAGGCAATCAAAATTGTTGGTATCGCGGAACGAAACACCCTTAAGGTGAAGGGAAAAAATAGTCTAATAGTATGAAGTGAAGAGGCCAGCAGAAATATGTTGACACGTGTTACTACCTCAGTAGCGGTCATCAGCACACACACACACACACACCTACACACACACACACACACACCTACACACACACCACACACACACACACACACACCTACACACATACACACACACACACACCTACACACACACCACACACACACACACACACACACACACACACACACACACACAAGAGTTAATGAATGAAGTAGATAAGATCTAGCCTACATATGTTTCATCGCGAGCGGAACTTCGGAAGTGGTAAATATCCGAGCGAGGAGTATACCGTACGCTACTCTAATATATATATATATATATAGAATTAAGAGAGAGAACCTCCATCAAAGTAATTCATTGTACTAAACATTACTTTACTAAATAATAGACATTATGAAATTTTGTGGGTCCAGGACCCTTGTCTCTCTCTACATTTGCTCTACATAGGCATATTATATCTTTTTGGAAGCAGGATGATCCTGGAGTTGAAAATCTGCCCTTCATTTGGTTCTTGAACATCTAAGAGCATTTGAGTACCTATTTCTAGCAGATAAAGCGACCGTAAGATGTTTCAAAGGTTTACAAGAGTCATCTCCCTTTGGGACTTTCCAGTACATACAGACCGAACCATCAAGGCCAATAAACCAGATATTGTTGTGAAAGACCAAAACAATAAAGTTTGCTTATTGATCGACATGAGCATCCCCTGTGATCACAATATCTCAGCGAAAGAGTTTGACAAGCTCAGAAAATATAAAGACCTACTCATTGAAATTGAGAAAATGTGGCATCTCAAGGAGGTTACAATACCAGTGATCGTAGGAGCACTAGGAATGATCAAGAAGGGAACCGAAAATTATATGAGAATGATCCCTGGCTTACCATCCCTGCAAGAAGTGCAAAAGATTGTCTTAACTGGTACATCACACGTATTGAGAAGAGCATTGTCGATGTGAGAACCGTTGCTGCTCATGTATTTTAATTTAACTTTAAAAAAAAATTTTTTTTTTATTTTTTTTAAATGAACGAACTATTGAGTTTGGTTTAATGGCCTACCAATGTATACTATGAGTTTCTTTGCCCTAGGAGTCGGGAAGACACTCGGCAAGAAATGGAAGCAAATTTGAAAGAAGAAAAAAAAAAGTAACAATAATGATAATAATAATAATAATAATAATAATAATAATAATAATAATAATAATAATCTATTTCTTTATTACCCATAGAGGGGACAAACAAGGACAGACAAAGGGTACTTATTTAATCGACCCCGAAAGGACGACAGGCAAAGTCGACCTAGCTATAATAATAATAATAAACGTGACATTCTGTCTGTCGGTAAACTGACTCAAACGTTTCGGATTTAATACAAAATCTTTGTGACAGTTACCTCCGTTACCTACAATCCACTTCACGCATGCAAGATTCGCTACATATATAAATATTTACTAGGTTAAAAGTATCTTTTTTTCTTCAGAAATGTAAATAAACCCAATCTGTTTCTTAAACGAGGAACATATTTATACGGCACAGAATGTTTTTTTTACCTCAATAGACGTCATTGATTGGTTGAAATTGCAGAAATTGAAGAAAATAAAACAAGTATCTTACAAACTATAGAATTTTCTCAATAAAGTCAAGAGAAAAAGATGTTTTATAAACACATTCTACCAGTATACGAAGTTTAAAAGTGTTTAGTTACTCTCTCTCTCTCTCTCTTTACTCTTTTATTTGTTTCAGTCATTTGACTGCGGCCATGCTGGAGCACCGCCTTTAATCGAGCAACTCGACCCCGGGACTTATTCTTTTGTAAGCCCAGTACTTATTCTATTGGTCTCTTTTGCCTAACCGCTAAGTAACGGGGACATAAACACACCAGCATCGGTTGTCAAGCAATGCTAGGGGAAGCAAACACAGACACACAAACATACACACGCATATATATATATATATATATATATATATATATATATATATATATATATATATATATACATATATACGACGGACTTCTTTCAGTTTCCGTCTATCAAATCCACTCACAAGGCATTGGTCGGCCCGAGGCTATAGTAGAAGACACTTGCCCAAGGTGCCACGCAGTGGGACTGAACCCGGAGCCATGTGGTTGGTAAACAAGCTACTTACCACACAGCCACTCCTGGGGAAATTATTTTTTAAAAAGCTGCCGTTCAAACCGAAAAGATGCAAATACTTTCTTAAAACTTTATACACTGTGCATCTTTCTCATCATTCATATTTTACAACTTGCCGTTTTAATAACAATTTCTTATCGTCACACCAGCTAACTCTGTTGTTGTTATATATATATACTGTATTGAGTATTAAAGGAAGTAGTGAGTACTTAGTATGAAAGATTAAGAAAATGAGAGAGACTGAAACAACGTGTTAACGATACAAGATACTTTATTCGACTGCCGTTGTTGTACAAGTTAATTGTTTTGGCGGGAAACAAAGTGAAAGTCCTTTTATCAAGGGAGACAATGGGCGACGTTGATTGTTCATGTTTGTTGTGATGATTATATAACATCTTCCTTTTTTTTTTTTTTTTTTTTAATTTTTTTTTTATATCATCTGTATCTACAGGGAATAATTATTCGTCGTCCACTTTTTGTGGTTTTATTATTTTGTAGTGTTGAATTCTGTAGTTGTGGTGTTTTTGTTTTTTCATGCGTGTTTGTTGACTTTGGAAATATATTTTCATAATCTAATTCTTCTGTTATGCGAACGTGTTCGTTTGTTTTAAGAATATGTTGTCTATTTCGTTTGACTGTATTACCTTCCTCTGTTATTACTAAGTATGAACGAGGTTGCTCTAGTTTTTTAATTATTTTGCCCCTTCTAAACCAATTGTTGTTAAACTTAATTCTAACCGTGTCGTGTGGTTTTAACTCTGGGAGTTCTGTTGTAATGTTTGATTTCTTCTTTTCGTGAGGCCTGATACCAATTTTGTCGTGTAATATGTTTGGGAGATTTGTTCGCAATGTTCTATTCATTATTTGATTTGCAGGGGATGGTGCACCATTTTGTAATTTAGTCGTGCGTAATGCTAAGAGCGCTAACTGAGGTTCTTCGTCACTTTTGAATGCCTTTTTTAGCGTCTTTTTTATTGTCTGTATATTTCTCTCAACCATGCCATTCGCTTGATGATAATGCGGGCTTGTCTTCGTGTGATGAAAATGCCAATTTTTTGCAAATTTTTTGAATTCAGCCGAATTGAATTCTGGACCGTTGTCACTTACAACTGTTTGCGGAATTCCGAATTTAGCAAAAGTTTCTTTTAATTTTTTGATTACGGTTTTTGACTGGCAATCATTTATTTCGTGTAGATCAAAAAATCTTGTTGTATAGTCAATAATTGTGACATACGAATTTCCAGACAGGTGAAATACGTCTGTACCCACTTTGGTCCATGGTGTAGTAGGTATTTCATGATTTATTAGTGGTTCGGCTGCTTGTTGATTTTTGTAGTCAATGCAGTATGAGCATGTGTTAATCATGTCTTTGATTTGAGCGTTAATGCCGGGCCAGTATATACATTCCTTCGCTCTCTCTATGCATTTTTCGATACCCATGTGTCCGGTATGTATTTCCTGTAGAGCTTCTCTACGTAATGACTTAGGTACAATTATTCTTGAACCTTTTAGAACGAGACCATTGACGATTGATATTTCATCACGAACAGATACGAATGGTTTGATGTTTATTGGTATTTTGTCTTTTGGGGGCCATTCTGTTCTTGTATATGTGACGAGTGTCTGTAGAGACGGGTCGTCTGCAGTGGCTTCTTTATACTCTTTTAATTTAGTGTCGGTTATGGGGTAATTTTTTATTACTGCATGAATGTGCGATTTCATATCTTCGTCTGATACTTCTGGAGTATTTTGCTCAAGGTATGCACGTGATAGGGTATCTGCAACAATTGATTCTTTACCAGGTATGTGGTTTAGGTCAAAATCATATCTTTGTAATGTTAGTAGAAATCTTTGGATTCTGGGGGGGCATTTAGTGATCGATTTTTTGAATATTTGCTTCAACGGTTTATGGTCATTTTCGATTCTGAAATGAGTTCCGTATATAAACTGATGAAATTTCTTGCATGCGAAAACTATACTGAGAGCTTCGCTCTCTATCGGACAGTAGTTTTGTTCCGCTTGAGTTGTTGCACGAGATGCAAACGAAACAGGTAGCCATCTTTCGTTGTGTTTCTGCTCAAGTATCGCTCCGAGCCCATGCTTACTAGCATCTGTAGTTATTTTTATTGGTAGATCTGGATCATAAAATTGTAGCACTGGTTTTCTGGTAATCATTTCTTTTAGCTTTTTTATTGCTTCGATTTGTGGTTTGTCGAATGACCATAACGTGTCACTCTGTAGAAGCTGGCGCAATGGTGCTGTGACTTCGGAGTAGTTAGATAAAAATTTACATAGGTAATTTGTCATACCTAGGAATCTTTGTAATTCTTTTTTACTTGTTGGCAGTGGCATGTGAATGATTGCTTGTACCTTGGTTGGATCTTGTTTTATCCCTTCGCTGGTTAATATATGCCCAAGGTACTTGATTTGTGATTCATAGAAGATACACTTTGATTTATTTAACTTTAATCCGTGCTTTCGGATTCGATCGAAAACTTGTTGTAGTCTATTTGTGTGTTCTTCTAAAGTGTTGGACCAGATTATGATGTCATCCTGTGAATTTCTTGCTCCTTCTATGCCCTCTATTATTTTTGAAATTTCTTTTTGGAAAACTTCACTGGCGCTGTGAATTCCAAAGGGTAGTCGTGTGAAGCGATACCTTCCAAAAGGTGTGTTGAACGTTAAAAGATGGGAGCTTTCTTCGTCAACTGGAATTTGCCAGTATCCATTAGATGCATCGAGTTTTGAAAAATATTTAGGGTTATGCTTTTGTGCAAAAATGTCCTCCGCTGTAGGGAGTTTGAAATGTTGCCTTTTTATGGCTTTGTTTAGATTCTTGGGGTCTAAACAGAGTCGGAGTTTTCCGTTGGCTTTTTTAACGATGACTAGGGAATTTACCCAGTCTGTAGGTTCACTAACAGGTTTTATGATATCTAATTCTGTCATTCTTTTTAATTCTTTGTTGAGTTTTTCTTTTATAGAAAAAGGAACCGATCTTGGTGGATGAATTACAGGAGTTATTTGTGGATCCACTGTGATATGATGTGTTATTGACAAAGTGCCGATTTCTCCGAAACAGTCTTCATATTTTTCTAATATGTCGTTTGTGTTCGACGAATTTATTTTTGAAATTCTCTGAATCAGGTTCAGATCTTTAGCTGTCTTTGCATCTATAACTGCGTGCGAGTTTGTTTTTGCAACAATGAATTTTATTTGCTTTGATAATTCTTTGTATTTAATGACTGCTGTGCATTTTCCTAGCACTTTTATAGCTGTGTTATTATAAGCTGATAATCGAGTTGAAGTTTTTCGCAGTTGTGGTTTTGGAATTATATTTCTATATTCTCTGAATGGCAGTACGGTTACGTCTGCTCCTGTATCTATTTTGAATGTTACATTCGAGTTGTTCACTTTTAGTTCGACCGTCCAAATGTCTTTTGGAGTCTTGAACTTTTCGATTTTGTGCACGCGGGAATTATTTGCAGTGATCATTTCGAGTGCATGTGTATCGTCATCTGATTCATCGTCGGTATGTATCTCTACTTTATGTACAAATTTTCTTGATTTGCACATTTTTGCATAGTGTCCTTGTTTCTTGCATTTTTCACATGTCTTGTGAAATGCTGGGCATTTATTTCTTTTGTGATTATAACCACAATAGTGACAGTTAGTGACGTAGTGTTGACTTGGCGCTTGAAACTTCGCGGGCTTTCTGTCACTTCCGCCTTGTTCGTTTTGATGTCTGGATTGCATATGGCGGGTTATTTGAGTTTTGGCGCCTTTTCTGTCGTGTTGACTATATACCCTCGAGATTTCGTTATCTCTTGTTTCGGATGTGGCATTTAGCATCCTTGATTGGAGTCGTGTTTGCTCTGCACTCTGACCTGCTTGAATTGTTTTTTGTAGGTCTAAATTTGGTTCTCTCAATAATCTTTCTCTTAATCTCATGTCTCTGATTCCACATATCAGAATATCTTTGGTGAGACTGTCTGTGAGGTTGCCGAATTCGCACTGTTGTGCCTTTTGGCGCAACTCTACTACGTACTCATCGAATTTTTGATGTTCCGCTTGTCCACATGTGAAGAATTTGTGTCTTAGGAAAGTTATGTTTTTCCTGGGTTCACAATATGCATCGAATTTTTCGATTACTGTCTGAAGGTTCATTTCTTCGTCGGGTGAATCGAAATCCAGTGTGGAATGGATATCTCGGCCTTTAGAACCGATGCAAGTTAAAAACATTGAAGTTTTTACTTTGTCTGGCTTCATGTCACTTTCTGTTGCTATCAAAAAGAGATTGAATTCTTTTTTCCACTTTTTCCATGCTGCGGCTAGATTTTCCTGATTAAAGTCTAGGTCTTTTGGATGCGGTAAATGTTCCATTTCGTCTTTGAAGTATGATTTCAACTTCTTTTTTCCTTTGGTTTCTGTATTTTGGGTTCTTTTAGTATTCTGACACCATGTTGTTGTTATATATATATACTGTATTGAGTATTAAAGGAAGTAGTGAGTACTTAGTATGAAAGATTAAGAAAATGAGAGAGACTGAAACAACGTGTTAACGATACAAGATACTTTATTCGACTGCCGTTGTTGTACAAGTTAATTGTTTTGGCGGGAAACAAAGTGAAAGTCCTTTTATCAAGGGAGACAATGGGCGACGTTGATTGTTCATGTTTGTTGTGATGATTATATAACAAACTCCATATCGTAATATTGTGTACCAAATCAATTGATACCGTTACACACACACCACACACACACACACACACACACACACACATATATATATATATAATATATATATATATATATATATATATATATATATATATATATCTGTGTGGTAAGTAACTTGCTTACCAACCACATGGTTCCGGGTTCAGTCCCACTGCGTGGCACCTTGGGCAAGTGTCTTCTACTATAGCCTCAAACCGACCAAAGCCTTGTGAGTGGATTTGGTAGACGGAAACTGAAAGAAGCCCGTCGTATATATGTATATATATATATATGTCTGTGTGTGTGCGTGTGTGTTTGTGTGCCTGAGTTTGTCCCCCTAGCATTGCTTAACAACCGATGCTGGTGTGTTTATGTCCCCGTTACTTAGCGGTTCGGCAAAAGAGCCCAATAGAATAAGTACTGGGCTTACAAAGAATAAGTCCCGGGGTCGAGTTGCTCGACTAAAGGCGGTGCTCCAGCATGGCCGCAGTCAAATGACTGAAACAAGTAAAAGAGAAAAAGAGTAAATATATCCTGTCTGTCTGTCCGGACCACTATATCTCACTCTACACTTCCATGAGAAGTTTCACTGGACATAGTTTTACTGAGATAAACGGTTTATAAGAGTTACCTCCCTTAGCTTAAAGTTTTACTAAGATATTTATTGGGTCTATTATCTTTCTTCAGGCATCAGACTGCGGTCATGCTGGGGCACCGCATTGACGGATTTTAATCGAACAAATCGACACCAATTCTTCCTTTTTATATGTCTAGTACTTTTTTAACTGTCCCTTTTTTTTTTTTTTACCGAACTGCTAAGTTACGTGAACGTAAACACACAAGCACTAGTTATCTAATGGTGGTGGTGGACAAACGCAGACACAAAGCGACACACTCTCTTACTCTTTACTCTTTTACTTGTTTCAGTCATTTGACTGCGGCCATGCTGGAGCACCGCCTTTAGTCGAGCAAATCGACCCCCAGGACTTTATTCTTTGTAAGCCCAGCACTTATTCTATCGGTCTCTTTTGCTGAACCGCTAAGTGACGGGGACGTAAACACACCAGCATCGGTCGTCAAGCAATGCTAGGGCGACAAACACACACACACATACATATATCTATATATAGATATATACGACAGGCTTCTTTCAGTTTCCGTCTACCAAATCCACTCACAAGGCTTTGGTTGGCCCGGGGCTATAGGAGAAGACACTTCCCCAAGATGCCACGCAGTGGGACTGAACCTGGAACCATGTGGTAGGTTAGCAAGCTACTTACCACACAGCCACTCCTGCGCCTTTTGATTTTGATTTCAAGAGACTTCAATTTCCTGTAGGAGTTAGTTTTGCAGTGTCAATTAAGAAGCCTCAAGGGCAATCCCTAAAAATCGTTGGACTTCACCTCATGCTGCAGTACTTTTTCCCGTGGTCAGCTCTATGCTGGTTGTTCCAGAGTTGGAAATGGTAACAATCGGATCTTTTCGGTTTGAATCACAGTTTTTTCTAGCGGTGTCATATGAAATTGTCACCCATAATTATGACCCTAGTATCGATCTATTGCATTTTAATCTGTTTTAGGGTTAGGGTTAGAGGTGGGGGGAAGGGAATCTTTTTTTTTTTCTTCAGAAATGTAAATAAACCCAATCTGTTTCTTAAACGAAGGACATATTCATACGGCACAGAATGTTTTCACCTCAATAGACGTCATTGATTGGTTGAAATTGCAGAAATTGAAGTAAAAAAACAAAAAATATCTTACAAACTATAGAATTTTTTCAATAAAGCCAAGAGAAAAAGATGTTTTATAAACACATTTTACCAGTATACGAAGTTTAAAAGTGTTTAGTTACGTGGAAATTATTTTAAAAAACTGCCGGTCAAACCGAAAAGATCCAAAATATTTCGTCGGCAATTTCCGTAAATCTTTTTTATTTCTTTAATTTTTCTTTTCAGCTGGATTGCTAAATTTTATGCAGTGTATGATCATCAGAAAAAAATTAAATTAAAGAAAAAATAAAATATCATGGAAACAAAATGAAAATACGTTTAAGTTGTGCAGGATAAGAAATAAAAAATTAATTACTGAAATGAATTTAATTTAAAATCGAAATGTCGAAACCTCAATGGTTTCGACATTTCGATTTTAAAACGAAAGTGAAAGTGTTCAGCTGAACCAGTAAATCTCGGTAATAAAATGAAAGTAAAAAATAATGTTTTACTTAGAAAGTGAAATTCCATTTTGATACCACAAATATCGTCGTGGTTGTTTACCAAGAGGGCCTCTGGGTTCTAATAATATTGGTCTTATATCTGTCTGGGGTCGAAATACTTCCACTTTATTAACCACCATCGCTCTGATTGCACAGCTGAGTTCAAATTCCGCCGAGGTCGACTTTGCCTTTCATCCTTTCGGGGTCGATAAATTAAGTACCAGTTACGCCCTGGGGTCGATGTAATCGACTTAATCCGTTTGTCTGTCCTTGTTTGTAAGGTGTGTTCCAAGTACTGTTGCAGCCGTCTCCTTCAATTTGGAATAGCAAAAGTGTGCAGGTCAGCTTAATAAATGTATAGTAATAATATACTAAAATTGTAATGGTACAGAACAGTTACACCTACCTCTCCTGAAAAAAAAAAGTCTCAAAATTTCTGGAATGCACCTCGTAAGTTGTCAGAAATATCTAGGTAAAGGCAACAAGAGTGTGTAATGGGTAACATTGATTTGTAAACAATAATGTCGGAGTCAGCAGTTGCAACGATAAAAATTAGTTGTTATGACGGCAAGTTGTCAGCTGTGAAAGATGAACAATGCATGAAGTTTTAAGGAAATATTTATTTACCGTTACGTTGCAAATACCTTGCCTCGACGGGCAGGTTTTGATACATCCTAAAGCATGCGAAGTAAAGTTTGTGTTTGTGTCCTCTTCATTGTTTAGTAGTAAATACAGAGAAAGATAGAATGATGTTGTAAGAGAATAGAATTAGAGCTAGTGAGAGTTGTAGGGTGTGGGATGTTGTCTCACAGTTGCTGACAGTAAACTTCATTTCTCCCCTTGACCAAGGTTCTAGCTGGTCAGCCAGACTTCGTTCTCATTGAGTCGTCACCGACTGTGACTAACTGATTTTTGCTTGGGGTATGCTTGCTTTTATAACTACCTAGAATAATAGATATATCATTGAGAACAATAGATTTAGTTGGTGGTCTTGTTATCTCTATTCTAGTTTTTGGTGAAGTAGAAGAGGTTAGAAAGGGTCAAGTGTTAAAGATGTTATTTCGGCCTACCTAAAGACATCTGGAAAATGTAAAACTGCTGTCAGAGAAAAAAACCATTGTTCCACCTTGGGAAAAGTTTTGTTGCAGTGTTAATTTAAATGTGGCTATGGTGGATCGAATCCACTTCATGCTTGCAAGGTCCACTACAAGTTCAACCAACTCCAACGAACAGAAACTACTCTAGTAATGAAAGAGCAAAAAGAGGTTGTCCAGAGGCTGTAGTGGGTTGGTGAGCGACTTCATGTTAATCTGTCGAAAGCTTTTCTCTGAATGCAATCTGAGATGTCTGCATGTGTAGTAGCAGCACTGCTCCGGGTGTAGGAGCAGTTCTCTATTGTGGGGCCCACCTCTGAGTTTTGTAAAAAATTTAACGGTGTTTCAAACGCAGCCTTTGTTAAGTTGAAGAGTTGTGTTCTCTAGGAGATATCCTTAGCGCCAGTGAGGTGTAGTATTCGTGACGACTTTAAGGATTCTAATAGTATGTTGTTCATACCTAGAAGGGTGATATGATAATGTTTTTTGACATATGAAGGGATTGTGCCATTTTGCTGGTGGGAGAGAAAAAGATTGGCGTTGCATCCATTGGGAGATATTTTCGAGGTCTTTATTCGTGGATTGGGCATAGATTGAATGCGAGGTAATTTAAGACCACACATGACTGCAGAAGGTTAAAAGGTAACAAACACGAGACTGTCACGAATAGGACACTTTTGATGAGAAGTCTACCAGTTAGCACTAACCTAATTAAGCAGTAAATTGTTAGAACCGTTAGAGTCGGACAAAATATCTAAGGTATTCGACTTCACTATTTATTTTTCCAAAAGTTGCAAAAATAAAGTGCCTATGATGTAAGGCGGCGAACAAACTGAATCGTTAGCCTGTCCTGCAAAACGCTTAGTGGCATTTCGTCTGTCTTGACGCTTTGAGTTCAAATTCCGTCGAGGTTGACTTTGCATTTCATCCTTTTGGAATCGATAAATTAAGTACCAGTGGAACACTGGGTTCTGTGTAATCAATTAGGCCCCTTTTCCAAACTTACTGGCTTCGTGTCAAACTTGAAAACTAATATTCCTATAATATCTTCTATTATGGTGTTATAATAGAAAGGTAAGACGCGACACAATCGAAGAATACGCAACAAGAACACCAAACAACAATATAATCACGGAAGCGAACAAATGAAAAGAAATTAAGTAAACTTGGCACCTCGTAAATTTGTTGGCATGATATTTGCCACGAAAACCTTTTGGCACCTGTGCCGCCTCTCTAAATATGAGTGTCATGTGTCAAAAAACGATTCTTAACGTTTTCACTAATATAAGTTTTATATAGAAGTTTCCTCCTCCTATTCTTCACCAAGGTAAGCCACAAGACAATGGGATTTTAGAGTTCGGACTTTCTATCTCCTAGATGGGTGTTCTGACTAGAACTAGAAATCCAACACTCCGAAGACATTCATTTATCATCTTAAGAACTTCTGTGTCGCTTATATCTATCTGCTATGTAAAAATATTACAAAACCTCACTAGAGATGAAATTTTTAAAATATAGAGAAACATCCTATCTATGCTTTTGATGTGCAGAAAAAAAAAAGCAAGCGAAAGTAGTGGTGGAGTCTCCTGACAAACCGTTTCACAATTTGTTGACTGCACCTCAGAGAAGGCGAACTTGGTTTCCCTCCCGAATCGATATGTATAAAGTATGCATCTTTAATATAATGCAGTCATAATTTAAGCTAGTACCTTAGTGGGTAGTGTAATTTACATATTTGCACGTTTAAAGAGTCGTGATTAATTAAATAAAATGTTTTTTTTTTATTTACAAAAAGTGAGTATTTATGTTTGTTCGTAACTACAAAGGTACCAAAAGCATGGTAGATCCAAATAAGTCATACTCACTGTGTGTGTGTCTGTGTGTGTGTCTGTATGTGTGTGTGTGTGTGTGTGTGTGTGTGTGTGTGTGTGTGCGCGCGTGTGTTTAATCATAGCAATTGAACATTGATATTTTTTCCAGGAGGCTTAAGTTGTTACGATCCGATGGAGGAGCCTCCGTGTAGGGGTCAAAATCTCCTTCAAATATATGATATGGTGGAAGGAAGGAAGGAAAGAAGATTATTCGATCTTAGATGTTTTTTGCTCAGAGCTATCCAGGGACTAAACAAACAGCTAGATTGTCATGTCCCTTTTGAATAACGTATCACCTATGATTTTTCATAGAACAGTTAAGTCAATATTTAATATGTTGCAGCACTGTTATGATCCAGTCGATGTAAAAGAAGTGGGTAAGCTCCAAACGGAGATCGAAATCAGACCGTGTCTTAAGCTAATCGCCAAACATCAAGAGAGGGACAATGCAATGCCAGAGAGTCCAATGACCCAAATAGAAACCAAGATTCAAACACCGGAAATAAGTTTTGCTTCAGCTCAGTCATCTACTGCGCGTGCGCAGTGAATCCCCACGTGTTTGTCTCTTAATGATGGCTGCCACAGAAGTTGTGAAATTCTCTCCCAATGGCAATTATTTAATACATTCTTCCGTTGATGGCATCATTAAAGTATGGGAAACTCAGACAGGCACATTAAAAGATGAGTTTACTCCAAGTTCACATTTAGCGGCGACTTGTAGCTGCCTCGCTTGGCATCCCTCTGTCCGATCTCCGGTAAGCCAGCACCGTTTTCTTCCTTACTATCGTTTTTTTTTTTTTTAAATATATTTTCCCTTTTATCTTCCGAAATTACAAGTTTACTTCGATGTTTCAAATTTTCCCTGGTTGTTTCGTGTATGGCTCGGGGACAGCTGTTTGCCTTTTTTTCACCAATTGTTCGTCTCATCAAACTTCTGCAGCATGTTGTTGTTTATTACATATGCGTTGAAACATTGCCCTGTCACTAATTATCACCATGTGCTCGTTTTAAGTTTACACGTTTTAATAAATCTTCGGGCTATATTGGAATTCTTGTCTGGTATAAGCTAAAAATCGTTGTACGTATAATTCGAATAATGCATATCATTCCATCCACCTACATATAAAGTAATCGAGAGATGTAGAGATTTTATTTTTATTCTAATATTCGATTTAGTAAATGAAACTTAATGATTGATTGATTGGTTTTCTACTGTATTTTACATATGCTTTTATTTATTTTTTAAAGAAGTATAGTATTATTATTTTTTTGCTGATTCTCTAATTCTGACTTCCAACCCCATCCCTTAATATATTTTTAATTTTAAAAAAAAATTCGAACTTCAAATTGTGTATTGGACTCTTGTACTGTCGCACCTGTTATAGTCGTTTTGTTAACAGCATAACAGTTTTTCGGTGTTCTTTGTAATTACACCCATAATGACAGGTAGCTGAAAATGGTAATGCTAATAAAATTCCACACCTTCGAATTACAACGATTCAGTTCGTGGAATCAATTCTAAGTTTTCTGTTTAGGCGAAAACCAGATTTGATCAAAATTGACCCCTTGATCGTAAGTACTCCAACCCTGACTATCCTGCCTTTTTTCCTGGTATGATGTATCGAGGATTGCATTATTCAGTATATCCTTCCGCTTTTTATGGCTGTAGTATGTAATTTAAAGCAGATTTGACTTATTTCTAGCCGATCGACCAATTGAAAAGGCCCTCCTCATTCAAGAGTAATGTTTATGAACTTAACTGCATCTCCTGTTCGGATAGAGTCCCCACCTAGTAGTATAGTACATTAACAAATAGATAATGAGAGTGTCTCTGAAACTCGATCTGCTAGAAATAACAGCCACGTATTCATTAAATTACACCTCCTCTTCAAAAAAAGACTTTGGATAATGTCATGGAAACCTGTCTGGAGAACAAGAACAGGAAGTTATGGCTGGAAGGTCCTTTATCATATCATATCATATACATATTTACCAATCTTAACCGGGTCCTAAAGTACCACTATTGCAAGTGGTCGACCTACTCTGCATTATTAGAACTCTCAGGAAATTCCTTTAACTACATTGTTTAGTTAATATTCTTTATCATTTTCCATGCTGGCATCGGTCGGACGTTTTGATAGGAGCTGCCCAGGTTCTAATTGTCTGCTTTGGTATGCTTTCTATAGTTGGATTCCCTTCCTAAAGCCAACCATTTTACAGAGTGTACTGGGTGCTTTTGACGTGGCACCGGCACATTATCCACTTTGATCAGCCCACAATAGTTTAACTATTTACACTTTAAAAGAAATAATCTAAATCTGATATTTGCTTCCCATCTACAATATGAAACTGATGGTTAGGAATTGTCCTGAGGAAATATTCTTCCATAGTATGGAATACACCAGCTGCAGGAAAGCTCCGGCCGTTTTAAACAGAATGTAAAAATAAAATTCCTTTCTCATTTTCTAAATATGAAATAACAAAGTGTCATTGTTGCTTGAATGATTTGTAGACACTGTAACCAAATCTTCCTCAAATAGCACCCCATTGTGTCTTACAGGAGATTGATGTATTGAATAACATGATCCTAAATATACAATGTCTAGATAAAAGACAACACACAAAATCACGGCTGATCAACCACAAGCAAAGTCGAATACTGGCTCTTTTCGTTACTGTATTTCTGTTGAGAAGCTCTGTGTTTCTCTCAATTAATTCTAAATATAACAAAGAATTTAGTAAAATAACTTAGTTGTCATTCAGCTAGTGTTGGGAACATAAATTGTTTGGTGGAAGATTTTAATTCAAGACTTACGATAACAAGACATTTGTACTCAGAGCCAGAACCGGTTTCAGCCAGGTTGGTAACGAAAGGGTTAATGGACAGATTATAGATTGTGAAGTTAAAAATGTTTATCAGTTGGTGTTGTGTTACTGGGGTAGCAGTAACTTTTAGTGTTGGGGATGGCAGACCTTAAGAACTTTTCTTTTTTTTGTTGATTACTTGCATTCTTTATTACAGTAATTTGATTAAACACAAACTCTTTAAATGTTTTAATGATGCTTTCAAATTGCATGTTGATAATGAATGTTAGTCAGTCATGGTGAAATGGAAGCAGCACCATTGCAGAGCACAGATACTGTTCAAAATGTCTAAAGTGTCAAAGAACAAAATTGGATATCAAGCAGAAGTTTCTGGTTATTAACAATTACATTCAAAACACTGGATTAAATTAATTAGTAGTCATTAAAAAGAGGGAATCGGAGAAGTGATATATCCTTAGAAATGATAAAACCTACTTTGGGGTTTCTCAGTTCTTGATTATATATCATTGTTTTTAATTTCTCTTTCATTCATGGCATCATCATCTGTTGGCATGGGTTGAACGATTTAACAGGAGCTGGCAAGACCAGGAGCCATGCCAGGTTCCATTGCCTGCTTTGGCATGGCTTCTACAGTTGGATGCCTTTTCCTAACGCCAACCACTTGACAATGTACTGGGTGCTTTTTATGTGACGCCAACACCAGTGCATTTCATGTTTTACCATATATATATACACACACACAATTTGTTTTTATGAATGCCTATTTTCAAACTGATGACTGTTCTGGTTAAGGCACTGCTGATAAATTGAAGCAATGATCAAGGAACATTTTCTGACTGACTTGACTTGACAGCATTTACCCGGGGTGGGTTGAGCTGGCTTCATTCATCCTCACTGCTGCATCTCTCACAAACGCCGACCAGGCCTGGCGATTTGAGGCTAATGACCGAGTGATCTCCAACCACTCCTTATTCCAGCAGTGAACGCCGTAGACATGGGGGCCTAGGTTGGGTTCTAGATCAGCCTTGACTGTCATCAGCCAGGTTTTTCGTTGTCCACCGCATCGGTTTCGCCAACCCTGAAGGGGAGCTGGGGCATTTGTTTCGTAGATGAATTCTCCTGGTTGACGCCGGAGGGCATGACCCAGCCAACGCAGATGTCTCGTTGGAATGACTTGTCGGAGGGGGGTGATTCTGCACTGGTGTCACACTGAATTGTTGGAGACAAAGTGATGCCATCGGACACGAAGGATGCGGCGTAGGCAGAGGTGATTGAAGGATTCTAGTCGCAAGCATCCTTATTTGATCCTTCAAATATTCCTCAAATAAGAAACATTTTATTTGGTATTTGTGTGCATTCTCATTCAAGAACTGTCAATTCATCAAATATTAATGGATTTGAACTGTAAATCTTTCAAAATTCTCCATATAATAAAGCCTAGTGATGAGAGGTCTGATGAGCATAGACGGTATGCTAATGAACTTCTTTGGGTAATCCACCTGTCTGATCAAGGCAGGCCCTTACATTACTATGGTAGTGGCAGGGAAACAGCTTCAAAGCCTTGTTGAATACTTGGCATGTCAAGAGTGTCCTGAGTGACTGGCACCAGTCACAGTACTGTCGAAAAAGAATGGTCCAATTTTTTTACTGATAAGTTACACTATTCTGTAACTCCTGGTAAATTAACATGATGTTCCTGTATGATATGCAGATTCTCAGGTCCCCAGTAGCTGCAATTGTGGCTAATTGAGCCATTTAATTTAACCCTTTCGTTACTGTATTTATTTTGAGTTGCTCTGTGTTTCTTTCAGTTACTTTAAATCTAACAAAGAATTCAGTAAAGTAACTTAGTTATCATTCAGCTAGTGTTAGGAACATAAATTGTGACTAAGGTTTGGTGGAAGATTTTAATTCAAAACTCATGAAAACAAGACATCTGTACTAAAGAGCCAGAGCCGGTTTCAGCTGGTTTGGTAACAAAAGGGTTAAATGTGGCCACATCACTCTAAACAATCTTTGTTGGAAAGTGTGCATTTTGGATACATTTTGCCAAATACCTCTCACAAAACTCCATTCTTCAGTCAGGATCATTTTGTTTTGAGAACATGGACTATTCTTGGACTATAACTTTTCCAATAACAATTCTTCAAAATGTGATGCTCACTTGATATTGAAATTCTGCCAATTCATTTGTCTTCCAGAATATTTCTTGTGGACATTCTGAACAGTTCCTTCTACTTCAGGCTTATCTCTAATTGGAATGATGTTGAGTTGCATAGGTGGTTCTGTTTGTATTTCACCCCCAAACTATCTTTGCATTTCAACTGCATATTTCAAGCTTCCTGTAGCACTTTAGGCTAAATTTCCTTTGTTAAAAGTTTTCTCTGGTTCCCTTTGTTATTTCTCAAGGGTTAATCTAAAAAGAAATGAAAATTGAATTATCAGCAGTTAAAGTGTATATACATTTTGGGGGACATCCTGTATATGTATATATGTGTGTGTGTGTATATATATATATATATATGTCATCATCATCATCATCGTTTAACGTCCACTTTCCATGCTAGCAAAGGTTGGACAGTTATGACTGAGGACTGGCAAGCCAGGAGGCTGCACCAGGCTTCAATTTGATCTGGCATGGTTTCTGCAGCTGGATGCCCTTCCTAATGCCAACCACTCCAAGAGTGTAGTGGGTGCTTTTTACATGCCACCAGCACAGGGGCGAGTCAGGTGGCACTGGTATCAAACATGCTCAAATGGTGCTTTTTACATGCCAGCAGCACAGGTGCCAGTCAGGTAGCACTGGCATCAGCCACGACTTCGATTTCGCTTGACTCAACAGGTTTTCTCAAGCACAGTGTATTGCCCGACAATTGAAGGATACTCTTAAACAGGCTGGTTATGCGATACTGGCATTGTCCAAAGCACTTGACTTGCCAGGTCTTCTCAATCACAGCATATCTCTAAAGATCTCAGTCGCTTGTGATGGACTCTGTGAGGCCCAGCATTTGAAAGTTGTGCTTCACCACCTCATCCCATGTCTTCCTGCGTCTACCTCTTCCGCAGGTTCCCTCCACTGTTAGGGTGTAATACTTCTTCACACAGCTGTCCTTGTCCATATGCAACACATGACCATACCAGTGCAGTCTTCTCACTTTCTCACCACATCTGCTGCTTCTTATCTCCAACTTTTTTCTAAGGGTGCTTACATTCTGTCGTATATGCACACTGACATTACACATCCAGTGGAGCATACAAACTTCCTTTCTTTCAATCCTATGCATGTCCTCAGCAGTCACAGCTCATGTTTCACTGCCGTGTAGCATGGCTGTTCACACACATGCAGTCTACCTTTCATTCTGAGCAAGAGGCCCTTTGTTACCAGCAAAGGTAGGAGCTCCCTGGACTTTGTCTAGGCTATTCTTATTCTCAGAGCATCACCCCCACTACTGACTTGGTCACTTAGGCAGTGGAAGCTATCAACTATTTCTAGTTTTTTCTCCTGGCATGTGATGGAACCTGTTTTTTGTGCATCTTCTGTGTTTATTGCCCCTGTGCATCTGCCACACGCAAACTTCCTTTGATGTTGCTTCACCTCTTATGCGTCCTTAACTTACACTAGGTACATCTTATGGAGTTTCTATGTATGCCTTTTCTACAGATCAAACAGGGCCATTTACCTGAAGTGGGGTTGTGATTTGTCAACCTTCCTACTTACTAAGACTTTGGTTTTTGCTAGATTGACTTTAAGGTCCTTCAATTCTACACCTTGCTTCCACACTTGTAACTTCTATTAGAACAAGGTCATTAGTACATAGAGGAATTCCCAGAGGCAGCCTGTCTTGAATTCCTCTGTTATTGCCTGGAGGACTATGACGAATAAGAGGGGGCTGAGGACTGATCCTTGGTGATCCCCTACGTCTACCCAGAATTCTTCACTATACTCATTGCCAACCCTCATCTTACTGACAGTATCTCTGTACATGACTTGAACAGCTCTCACCAACCACTCATCCCTAGTTTCTGCATTGACCACCAGATAAGTGTTTGGGGTACCCTGTCAAAGGCTTTCTCCTTGTCAACGAAGGCCAACTACAGAGGTTTAACTTTGGCTAACAATTTCTCCTGCAGCTATATTACCAGAAATATAGCATCAGTGGTGCTTCTCTCTGGCACAAACCTAAACTGCATCTTGTCTAAACTAACTCTCTCCCTGCTATATATATATATCATCATCATCATCGTTAAACATCCGCTTTCCATGCTAGCATGGGTTGGATGATTTGACTGAGGGCTGGTGAACCAGATGGCTGCACCAGGCTCCAATCTGATCTGGCAGAGTTTCTACAGCTGGATGCCTTTCCTAATGCCAGCCACTCCGAGAGTGTAGTGGGTGCTTTTGCGTGCCACCGGCACGAGGGCCAGCCAGGCAGTACTAGCAACGGCCATGCTCAAATGGTGTTTTTTATGTGCCACCTGCACAGGAGCCAATGCAGCAGCACTAGCAACGACCTCGCTCAAATGTTTTTTCACGTGCCAGTAAGGCGACACTGGTAACGATCACGTTCGAATGGTGCTTTTGACATGCCACCGCCACGGAAGTCAGTCAGCTGCTCTGGCAACGATCACGCTCAGATATATATGTGTGTGTGTCCTGTTTTTCTTTTCCAGATGTTTTAAGACTGACTTCAGTGCTAAACATGTACAGTTATCTTCAAATTGTCCCATTTTTAATAATTGATTTGTTTATATTTTCAGGAAAGTTTACCAAAAAGTAAAAAGAGAAAAAAATCTCTCGATGAAACAACTTCTACGGCTGAGAGTCTGAATCTGGTTGCACTTGGCACTACAGCTGGAAATGTCTTTTTGTACAGTGTGTTAAAGGGTGATGTACACAGTCGTTTGGTAAGTTAGGTTTTTAATTTGTGATAAATGACAGTAATTGAACACTTTTATTGTTGATTAGTCCTAGATCAGCCCTGATCCAGAAGATCTATAATCCAAGTGGTTACAATTGTGACCCTCCCATCTTTTATTCATATGTAGTGTACAGTTGGCAACAATAAATGCATCTGACTATGTCCAACCAATATCATCATTGAAAAATGGACATAAAATCAACATCTTTAATCGAAAAATTGGATCTTGCTAAGTTTCTTCAAACCCCTTGGATTTCAAATTTTCTACATATTTTTGCTTCTTGGTGGCAAAAATCACACTCCCCACTTTCAGAAATTAATAATAAAATTATGTGATTTTACCCAACTGAGCACTTCCATTGTTCATACACTGGATGTCAAAACTATTTGTTGTCATGACAACTTTGAAAGAATAATAAGTAATTTAACAAAAGAAAAGTAAATTTTTTTTTCTCATCTAAAAGACTTTATTCCACATTCCTATCGTTTTTCAAATAAAATACATTTTTCACAATTGTGGTGCCACATGAACTTGCAGAGATACAAATCCACTATAGAATGAAAAACACAGCACTGTTTATTCCCCCCACTTGAGACAGACCCAATTACTTTCTACTTGTTGAGTGTAGGGTCCCATCTTGCAAGTTGACAAACTTAGTAACATCGTTCACTGTTCTCTGCCAAAATTGGTACCTGGTATTTCAGGAATATATGAGTATGTTTGCCATGGGTCACTGTAAATCATTGGTCTTGGCAGAATTAATTGTCAAATGCGCATTTCAAATGTGTCATGATCCAAAGAAGGCATAGTGAAAAGCAAACTCTTTGTATTTTGCAGCATGCTGCTGAAAACCCGGTTTGGGTACTATTTGACCCCTGTTGTATTTTTGCCTCAAAAATACAGTTTCATCAATTTCAACAAATCTGCTGGGATTTACAGGAATGCAGGGCAAATCTTCTTTACAAATAATTTTTATAATGGGTAAACAACGATACACAGGAGTTACCATGACAACAAATAGTTTTTTTGACTTCTGATATTTGAATAATGGAGGCATTCAATTGGATAAATTTCCTTAAATTTTAAATGCTTATAACTTCATTATTAATTTCTTGAGAAAATGTGATTTTCATCATCAGCAGGCAAATCTACATCAAAAATACATTTTTTGAAAATATTAAGGTGAAAATTTGAGCGGTTGGAAGAACTTTAACAAGATCTTATTAGAGCAGTGGTTTCCAAACTTTTTCGGGCTGCTGCCCCCTTGACACCCAGGTCACATTCATAGCACCCCCACCCCAACTAACCCTCACAAGCATAGACCACTTTCTGAAGCAAACTGAAGGCATTTGTATTTCACAAATAAAACTTAACCTAATGAACCCATTATTTTGTTGTTTTTGCATGAATCTTTACCCCATTATCACCCTACTTTTTACATGAATCGCTACCCCACTTTTCTTCAACACCCCTTTGGAACTTTCCACCGCCTCCAGGAGAGCAATACCACCCCACTTTGGAAACCACTGTATGAGAGCTTAATAGCTATTAAAAGCATCCGGTATATTCTGTAAAGTAGTTGACATTAAGAAGGGCATCCAACCATAAAAAAGCTTTGCCAAAGCAGACAATTGGAGCTTGGTGCAGCCATCCAGCTTGCCAACTCCTGTTAGACTGTCCAGCCCATGCCAGTATCAAAAATGGACATTAAATGATGATGGTGTCCTAGTGAGGGTGTTCTGCAATGGGCATAGGAAACTACATCACTTGGTTGGAAATTGGTTTGGAGAGAAAAAAGATGTCCAAGACAATATAGTATGGCTGTTTGTGAGAGAAACTCTTTACAATAAAAGAAAAAGATCCCCTATTAGTTTATAGAGCCATTATTATATTCAAGTAGGTATTAACCAGATCAAGCCGAAACTGTCGCTGGAAGCTAGGATCACCAAGCATAGATTTGAATATTTTGGTCATATTGTGCGGAGAAAATCCCTGGAGAAGGACATCCTGCTCGGAATGGTCAGTGGCGAGAGAGTAAGAGGCTGACCAAGAACCCATTGGCTTGACACCATCAAGAGTGACACGGGAATGGCCATGACCAATCTGAACGAAGCGACCCAGGATAGAACTGGCTGGAGAACACTGATCCATCGAGTGACCAGGAGTTGACTTCAACTGAGCGGATAGATAGATAGGTATGGGCAGCAAATTGGTAGAACGCTTAGAACATGGAATAATGTTTCTCTGCAATCTGGGTTCAAGCCCAGCTGAAATCAACTTGGCCTTTCATCTTTCCAGGGTCAATAGATAAAATACCAATCTAGGGCAGTGAAATAGTGGAGCTGTTACAGTGGTGGTTAAGGTGCTGCCTTGTGGTCACTGTTTTAGCTCTTTTGTATCATCACCATCATTGTTTTACGTCCGCTTTCCATGCTGGCATGAGTTGAACAGTTTGATTGAGGACTGGCTCCAATCTGATCTGGCAAAGTTTCTACAGCTAGATGCTCTTCCTAACGTCAACCACTCCGAGAGTGTAGTGGGTGCTTTTTATGTGCCACCAGCACAGGGGGCAGTCAGGCAGCACTGACATTCCAAAGGTCTTGGTCACTTGTCATTGCCTCTGTGAGGTCCAACGTTCGAAGGTCATACTTCACCACCTCATCCCATGTCTTCTTGGGTCTACCTCTTCCACAGGTTCCCTCCACTGTTAGGGTGTAATACTTCTTCATACAGCTGTCCTCGTCCATATGCAACACATGACCATACCAGTGCAGTCTTCTCGCTTGCACACCACATCTGCTGCTTCTTATCTCCAACTTTTGTCTCAGGGCGCTTACATTCTGTCATATATGCACAGACATCACACATTCAGTGGAGCATACTAGCTTCATTTCTTTCAAGCCTACACATGTCCCCAGCAATCAGCCCATGTTTCACTGCCGTGTAGCATGACTGTTTCCATACATGCATCATACAGTGTACCTTTCACTCTGAGCAAGAGGCCCTTTGTTACCAGCAAAGGTAGGAACTCTCTGAACTTTGCCCAAGCTATTCTTATTCTTGCAGCTACACTACTGCATCCACCCCCACTACTGACTTGGTCACCTAGGCAGTGGAAGCTATCAATTACTTCTAGTTTTTTCCCCTGGCATGTGATAGAATCTGTTTTCTGTACATCTTCGGCGTTTATTGCCCCTGTGCATCTGCACACACAAACTATCTTGCTAGTTCACCTTCCTTTGATGTTGCTTCACCTCTTATGCGTTCTTAACTTACACTAGGTACATCTTATGGAGTTTCTATGTATGCCTTTTCTACAGATCAAGCAGGGCCATTAACCTGAAGTGGGGTTGTGATTTGTCCACCTTCCTACTTACTAAGACTTTGGTTTTTGCAAGATTGACTGTAAGGCCCTTCTTTTCTAGACCTTGCTTCCACACCTAAAACTTCTCCTCTAGTTCTGGTAGGGACTCAGCTATTAGAGCAAGGCCATTAGTGCATAGAGGAGCTCCCAGGGACAGCCAGTTGAATTCCTCTGTTATTGCCTTGAGGACTATGACGAATAAGAGGGGGTTGAGGACTGATCCTTGGTGAACCCCTACTTCTACCCAGAATTCTTCACTCTACTCGTTGCCAATCCTCACCTTACTGACAGTATCTCTGTACATGACTTGAACAGCTCTCACCAACCACTCATCTATCCCTAGTTTCTGCATTGGCCACTAGATAAGAGATTGGGAGACCCTGTCAAAGGCTTTCTCCATGTCAACGAAAGCCCAACAGTAATATCCGTAAGAACACTAGTGAAAAACTGCACCAGCCCTTGCCTTCCGATCATTGATGATGTCAAGAAGCGAGACTTCTGTGTGTAGTTAAATTACTGGTCTTTCATGTAAAAGAAAATCCTCTCTATCTTTTGGAGAGGTACGTTCCATTTGCTGGTTTTGGTTTCACAAGACACAGAACATCTCGCTGTGCTTGAGGAGACCTGTTGAGTCATGTGCATGTACATGAACATCGAAACAAATATCAATGGAAATAGTAGTTGTGATACCTGTGCTGGTGGCACATAAAAAGCACCAGCCGAACGTGGCCGATGCCAGCGCCGTCTTGGCTGGCTTCCATGCCGGTGGCACGTTAAAAGCACCAACCGATCATGGCCGATGCCAGACCCACCTGGCACCTGTGCAGGTGGCACGTAAAAAGCACCCACTACACTCGCGGAGTGGTTGGCGTTAGGAAGGGCATCCAGCTGTAGAAACACTGCCAGATCAGACTGGAGCCTGGTGCAGCCTTCTGACATCCCAGACCCCAGTCAAACCGTCCAACCCGTGCTAGCGCGGAAAACGGACGTTAAACGATGATGATGATAATGAGGAGGAGGATTTCAGATTTGATCTGTTCCAACAGATTGATTAGTTATTGCATTTTCATAACTATTTTTACTCTCTGCTCATTGTGTAGTAGTGTTGTCGATAGAGGTGCATTTGTATTGATTGAGGTGTGTGGTGTGCCTTTTCTACAAACTTTTGTGTAATTCCTGTTTTGAAATTTCATGACATTTAGTCATTCAAATTAACCCTTCACTCACTTTCTACTCTTCTTTAATAGGAAAACGGTCACAGTCTCATTGTAAATGATATCTGCTGGCATCCAGAAAGAAATGTTTTATACACATGTTCCAGTGATCAGTACATTGCGGAGTGGGATCTATCACTTGGTAAAGTAAATCAGTAAGTAAACACATTTCCATGCTTTGCTGCTCGTACACTGCACCTCACCGTTACCACTAATTTCCAGACAAGCCAACAACAGTGCCTCTACTGAGCCACTCCACTTGATTTATAATAAAAGCAGCCAAGTGTTACTCAAATGAAATTTCATTGTCTTAAGAAAAAAAAAAACATATTAGATGATGTGGTGCAAGATAGATATAGCCATATTTGAAAATGTCAGGCTGATCATTGCCGGAATATTTTCTCTCCTAGGGCTGCATTCTATAAATATGTTCTGTATGATTCTCTCTTTCTCTCTTTTACTTGTTTCAGTCATTTGACTGCGGCCATACTGGAGCACCGCCTTTAGCCAAGCAAATCAACTCCAGGACTTATTCTTTGGAAGCCTAGTACTTATTCTATTGGGCTCTTTTACCGAACCTCTAAGTTATGGGGACATAAACACACCAGCATCGGTTGTCAAGCGATGTTGGGGGGGACAAACACACACACACACATATATACGATTGGCTTCTTTCAGTTTCCGTCTACCAAATCCACTCACAATGCTTTGGTTGGCCCGAGACTATAGTAGAAGACACTTGCCCAAGGTGCCATGCAGTGGGACTGAACCTGAAACCATGTGGTTGGTAAGCAAGATACATACCACATAGCCACTCCTGTGCCTATACTTCTACATAATTTTCCACATCATTTATGGCTTAACTGCTATATGTTGGATCTGAGAGGCCATGCACAAGTTCTTTTTGACACAACAATTGGTAACCATTTTTCTATTCATCACAAAATGGTGTTTGGATACAGAATGAATAATGATTACTATTTAGATCAACTGTTTATAAATGAAACAGATAGAGGTGATTTAGCAGACTTGAAAGTAGACAGTCAGTTGCGGATCTGTGGAATAAGCTGCTGGACGAGTTAGTGAAGATGCCGACAACCGCTCAGTTCAAAGTCTCCCTTGACCACAAATGGCCTGAACTCTTTGCATGAACACCACTCTGTACATAACTCCATGGCCTTGCTTTTTGCTTTTTGAGCCAAAAAATTAAATTAACTTAACTTAAAACATTTTTTTACTAAGTTTCAACAGTTTACAAACATTTGCATTTTGCTTATTATTCTTGGTTACTTGTATTTCAGTAAATGGAAAGCTAGCAACAATATATTACAGAGCATATGTCTACCATCAAAGAACACATTAATATCAGCCGGGAACCTTATTAAATTATGGGATCTCGATAAATATGAAGTAATAAAGGTAAGAACTGAATATTTCTCAATGCAGAACCTACACAATACTGTGATCTTTTAGTAAACTGCCCAGTTTCTACAAATAATGATGATTTCAAACTGGTACAAGGGCAAAGGATTTAAACAATGATAGCCTCGTGGTCAAGATGTTAGACTTATACTCATAGGGTTGGGTTTCAATGTCTAGACCAGGTGGCACATTAGCTCATTCCACTGAGCTGAAAAATAGGTGCCAGCAACAGCTGGAGTTCACTCTGTGATGGACTTGCTTCCCATCCGGTGGTTGTACTTTGGGTCACCCGATACACCATGAAACAAGGACAAACTTTGGCATAAGTCGTTTAACTCCTGACTGACCTAAGACTTGATTAGTGCTTAATTAATCAACCTTGGCAGGCTGAAAGGATACATTGGGGTTGAATTCAACATGAAGAAACATAACTAAGTACCATTCTGTCATTTCTTCTAATCTACTACCCTATCTGAATTCACAAAACTATGGAATGTGTAGTTGGAAGAGTGAGGATTTCAGAAATTGGTCAGGTTTTAAATATGGGTATTTGTTAGAAAATTGATGACTAGGAGAACTTTTTAATGCACTCTTACTGGTTTCAATATAATTTACAATTTCTTTTTTAATAAATAAATATTTTTTATTTTTCTTTCTTAAATTATTAATACAAATTTTCAATTTTGTGTTTATAATAAATTCATAGTCTGTAGAAAAAAAACATAAATGGGCTGATTTGCTTCGTTTTTTGTTTTTTTTAAGAACTATTTTTATTAATTTACATGTATATGTAGGAAAAGAACAATGTTAATACTTCAAAATGTAGACTTGTTTTAATTATGAAATTAGTGGATTATGAGAAATGTGTAAAATAGTTTAGAGTTAATACTGACATTTTTCCTTCAGAAATTCAATGGTCATGCTACTGAAGTATTACAATTATTGCCTGTTGTTACGGATCCTAAGCAACATGAATCTTCATATTTTCTTTCTGCTGCAGTTAACGATCGCCTTATTAGCGCTTGGTAAGTCTTTCTCTTCCCATATCCTTTGTTGTTTTCATTTGTGAACGTACTAGTTTGTTATTCCATGCCTTTTGGTTTCTGGACCACTAAATTAAGTGGTGTGGAGGTGCAATAGCCCAGTGGTTCCAATCTTCCATGAAAACGTGTCTGACCACAGGGAAAAACTACTTTGCTTGGAAACAGGTGAGGGTTGATCACAGGAAAAGCACCCAGCTGTAGAAATATCCACGTCAACAAATTCCATCCAACACATGCAAGCATGGAAAAGTGGACATGAGAAAGACCTTGATGGTTTTATGTGTAAAAAGATTCGAGCGAGATTGTTGCCAGTACCGCCTGACTGGCCCTTGTGTCGGTGGCACGTAAAGGCACTCACTACACTCTTGGAGTGGTTGGTGTTAGGAAGGGCATCCAGCTGTAGAAACTTTGCCAGATCAGATTGGAGCCTGGTGCAGCCATCTGGTTCGCCAGCCCTCAGTCAAAATGGTCCAACCCATGCTAGCATGAAAAGCGGACGTTAAACAATGATGATGATATATATATATATATATATATATAGGTTATGGGTTCAGTCCTATTGTGTGGACGCTGTTGGCTGGTGTTGTCTCTGATGGTTGTGGAATGATCAATACTGCGTAAGTAAAATTAGTTGATGGAAACTGGATGAAGCCCATTGTATGTATGAGTGTGTGGATCATACTCCCCCTCATCCTTATCCATATCACCATCAATGTTAAATAATAGATGTATATCTCTACTTTTTCTTATAATGGATATTCTAGCTCTAATACTTCTGTATCATAAACACCTAGGCTCATCACTGGTTTATAATGAGGACATATGTCCAATATTTCATTTTATCATGAAATTACAAGACAAGTTAGACATTAACAAATCTAAACTCAGATCTTTTTCTCTTTGGCATCTACAGATCAAATTCCTTTCTGCAAGTTTCATTTATTTACCATTCTCTTCCCAAACAGGGCTATTAACTCAAACAAAGATGAGAAAAATGCCATAGCTTCATTTTCTCTTCCTGATGAACCGAAAACATTGGCTTTATCAAATTTAAAAGACCAGGTAAGCTTATTTGCTCTGAAATTATCCTGTCTTTGTTAACAGGTATTTTTGTTTTGTTTTTCTGTTTTTTCTTTTCTATGCCAGTGTGTGTGTGTTGTCAATCATTGATTCATTCGTATTTTGTTTGTTTTGGCAATTAGTCCTCCATTTTGCTTTCACTCAAAACTGCTGATTTTCTCCACAAAATCAGAATAACTGCAGCCTGTATGAGAATCGAGTTCCATAAGGTGAGGAGGCTGCTGCAGCAAGTATTGCTGGCCAGTCTCCCTGGTAACACTTTTGCAATAATGGCCACAAGGCGCAGCTAAACATGCCAGTTGTTCTGGAGTGTACAACTGTAACCCTCCCCACTATCTTCTGCTACTTAATTCCTCCCTTTTTTTTTTCTCCTTGAATAGGAGACCAAGTCAGTAGCGGGGGGAGGGTGTGCTGAAAGTGTAGCTGCTAGAATAAGAAGAGCTTGGGCAAAGTTCAGTGGGAGTAAAAGGTAGACTATATGACGCATGTGTACAAACAGCCATGCTACATGGCAGTGAAACATGGGCTATGACTGCTGAGGACATGCGTAAGCTCGCAAGGAATGAAGCCAGTATGATCCGATGGATGTGTAATGTCAGTGTGCATACTCGACAGAGTGTAAGTACCTTGAGAGAAAAGTTGGACCTAAGAAGCATCAGATGTGGTGTGCAAGAGAGATGACTGCGCTGGTATGGTCATGTGGCGAGAATGGATGAGGATAGCTGTGTGAAAAAGTGTCACACCCTAGCGGTTGAGGGAAACTGTGAAAGAGGAAGACCTGGGGTGAAGTGGTAAAGCACAACCTTCAAACTTTAGGCCTCACCAAGGAAATGACTAGTGATTGAAACTTTTGGAAATATGCTGTGCTTGAGAAGACCCGGCAAGCCAAATGAGACCATAACCTCGTGGCCTATGCCAGGGACATAACCAGCCCACTTATGCATACCTTTTCCTTCTTTGGACACTAAACTCTGCTTGCAAAGACCTGTTGAGGCAAGTGAAATCAAATGAAATTCGATGACTGGCATCTGTGCTAGCAGGGTGCAAAGAGCACCATATGAGTGTGATCGTTGACAGAACAGCCAACCGGCTTCCATGCCAGTGGCACATAAAAGGTACCATTCGAGTGTGATCGTTACCAGCGTCGCCTTACTGGCACTTGAGCCCTGTGCTGGTGGCATGTGTAAAAGATTCGAGCAAGATTTATTTAGTATCAGCATCTGTTATGGATATTTTTACTCAAAGTGATTCACATTAGTCTTTGGTAAATTGATGTCGGTGTCAAGCTGGATTTTTTTGCAAAATGGTCAAGTTGTTAAGATATTGGGCTACAAAGACAAACTTGATGAGCTCAAATCCTGCATCTGGTGTACAACAGATAAAAATATGATTTATTCTATTATTTTTGGCACAGTTACAACATAATAAGTTGAGAAATACTGGTCTTGTGTTCCTGCTCTGCATGTTGCACTTTGATTTTTCCAACCTTTACTCAGTCCACCAGATTCAACGGCAGAAAACTCAGCTTATTAGTGATGCCATCATTGGTAACTTTCCTAGCTATATCAGCACTATAATGGGTTGTATGTTAACCTTTTCACAACAATATTTTTAAGAAAATACCTTATCTCTTTTTTCATTTACTTTTTAAAACAATAATGGGTTTGGAGAAACATTTCTCATTGAATTACATATTAACCCTTTCGTTACCAAAATGGCTGAAGCCGGCTTTGGCTCTGAGTATGAATGTCTTGTTTTCATAAGTTCTGAATTAAAATCTTCCACCAAACCTTAGTCACAATTTATGTTCCTAACACTAGCTTAATGACAACTAAGTTATTTTACTAAATTCTTTGTTATATTTCAAGTAATTGAAAGAAACACAGAACATCTCAAAATAAATACTGCAACGAAAGGATTAAGGCTGTTGTTGGGTACTTGACTTTAACAACAGGTTCTTACACGTAATAGTGGGATGCTGTAGTTTTATAACAAAGAATCTGAGATAGATTCATATAAAGATTATCACCAATAAGGGTCAACACTGGCAGACAATAATATACCTTTTACCCTCATTTATGTCTTTTGTTTTACAGTATTTTTTTCCTTCTTTCTTGTTTCCATGTGAGACAAAATCATTTCTCTAAAAATCATTCCTGCTTCAAATAATACTATGTTGTTTTCCATTTCTTTCTGCAGGCTATTTGTTTGTCTGTGGTCACTAAAAGTGGACAGTTGTTAATATTTGAACATGTCTTAAATGGGTAAGTCTTATTATTTGATATATTGTTTGTTCCTTCTCGATCCACGCCTTGCTCATAGGGCCACTTTCCCGGTTTCCTTGGCGTATAGATTCCCCACCTGAACGGGACGCCGGTCTGTCGCAGGTGAGCTGCAAGATGCAGGAGGAAAGAGTTAGAGAAAGTTGTGGCGAAAGAGTCAGCAGAAGTTCGCCATTACCTTCTGCCGGAGCCACATAGAGCTTAGGTGTTTTTGCTCATAAACACACATATCGTCCAGTCTGAGATTCAAACCTACGATCCCTCGACCACGAGTCCGCTGCTCTAACCACTAGGCCATGTGCCTCCACATTTGATATATGACAGTAAGTAAATAACATAACAAAGATAGAGAGAGGAAACTATGTGACGTTAGGTTTTACTGTATCTAGTTTGCTACTTCACAGTACTAATTTCAAAATACTATTGTATAAATCTTTACTGCATTTTTTTTAAAACTCCTACATAGAAAAATTCAATGTCTATATTTCATTTGACCCTTTTGCAGCCATATTTGTAATCAGAATGCATTGCCTGCATCCTCTTCCTGCTCTGCATCATCATGTCCATTTCTTATGCATCAATTTGACAGGTCTTCTGTCTTGAGGTTTTGCCTCCTGAGATCAGCTTTCGCTACATTTTCCATGGGTTTGTTGGTCTTCTTGGAGGCGCAATGGCCCAGTGGTTAGGGCAGCGGACTTGCGGTCAGAGGATCGCGGTTTCGATTCCCAGACCGGGCGTTGTGTGTGTTTATTGAGCGAAAACACCTAAAAGCTCCACGAGGCTCCAGCAGGGGATGGTGGTTATCCCTGCTGTACTCTTTCACCACTCTAAAGGCGGTGCTCCAGCATGGCCGCAGTCAAATGACTGAAACAAGTACAAAAAAAAAAAAAAAAGACTCCTTCCATTTCAATTGCCTGATACTTCTTTACCCAAATGTCATCCATTACGAACATCACATGTCTGTACCTTTAGCTCACACCTACCTTCATATCCTTAATTGCCGTTTCCATTGCATAATTCTTGTGAACCCACCCACCCACTTACCATTTCCAGTCCCCAGTCCACTTCTCTATATATACCTCCCTGTATCTTGGGTGTACAACTTCCATCTCCTTCCGTCCCATCTTCATCTTTCTCTTCTCTCTATCCCCATCTGAGGGAACTATATTTCTCTTCTAATGCAAGACACTTTTTCTGTCCTTCAGTACTACCCCCCCCCACCAGTTGAGGAGTTTTGTCCTGCAAGTTACTCTGTGACCCTCATTGCTGCTAGTGCCACATAAAAACCATCCAGTACATAATGTAAAGTGGTTGGCATTAGAAAGGAAATCCAGACGTAGGAACCAGGCCAAAATAGACAGCAGAGCTATGTGTGGTCTTCTGAATTGCCAGTTCCTGTTAAACCATCCTACCCATGCTGACATGAAAAAACAGACATTATATGACAATGATGATGATGATAATTATTTCTTTATTGCCCACAGGGGGCTAAACATAGAGGGGGACAAACATGGACAGACAAAGGGATTAAGTCAATTAGATCGACCCCCAGTGCGTAACTGGTGCTTAATTTATCGACCCCAAAAGGATGAAAGGCAAAGTCGACCTCGGCGGAATTTGAACTCAGAATGTAACGGCAGACGAAATACCGCTAAGCATTTTGTCCAGCGTGCTAACGATTCTGCCAGTTCACCGCCTGATGATGATAATGATGATCTTAGACCCCCCCCCTTCTCATTTTCAGGGAGATTAAGTGCACTGCTGTCATTATATACACTTCTCACCAACAATGTCCTCGCCAATGACCACACTGCTTTGTGGTCTACATTTCACACTCTAGTTCTTGTGTCACAAAACAATAAACCCCATACTTTCAGGTTCTCTCCTAACTGCATATACATGGCATCGAGTTTCTCTTTACATTACCTGATATTGTTTCCCAACTTTCTTCCATTCTTTTCAAGCCTATCTCTTCACCATCCAGTAGAACCTAGCTTTATGGGATATGGAAGCACTCCGTCGGTTACGACGACGAGGGTTCCGGTTGATCCGAATCAACGGAACAGCCTGCTCGTGAAATTAACGTGTAAGTGGCTGAGCACTCCACAGACACGTGTACCCTTAACGCAGTTCTCGGGGATATTCAGCGTGACACAGAGAGTGACAAGGCCGGCCCTTTGAAATACAGGTACAACAGAAACAGGAAGTAAGAGTGAGAGAAAGTCGTGGTGAAAGAGTACAGCAGGGGTCACCACCACCCCCTGCCGGAGCCTCGTGGAGCTTTAGGTGTTTTCGCTCAATAAACACTCACAACGCCCGGTCTGGGTATCGAAACCGCGATCCTACGACCGCGAGTCCGCTGCCCTAACTACTGGGCCATTGCGCCTCCCTGGCTTTATAATTCTACCCACTCAGCCATTCTACCATCATGTTATCTTCTATCTTGCTGGAACCTTTCTCCATCCATGAATTTGGTCTGTGGCTCAAATGAATCCCCAGTTGTCTTCTGCATTTAACGTTTCTACCTCCACTTCCTTACTGATGTCCATGGTGCATAGTATTTCTTTGAACCTTGAAAACAGTCAAGAATTTGGATTGTTAATTAGTAAACATTTAATATGTTTACATTATTTACATTCGACGGATAGTTGTCCTCATCTTGTTTGTGGTTAACACAATGTTTCGGCTGATATACTCTCCAGCCTTCTTTGGGTGTCTTGGGGGAAATTTCGAACTTGTGTTCTCATTCCTAAGGTATTTTTCGATGTTGTTATTATTATTATTATTATTATTATATTATTATTATTATTATTGTTATTGTTCAGGTCACTCTTAACCACTACACCATATGCCCAGAGGCATATGGTGTAGTGGTTAAGAGCGCGAGCTACTAACCCCAAGATTCCGAGTTCGATTCCAAGCAGTGACCTGAACAATATCAATAACAATAATAATAATAATAGCATCAAAAAATACCTTAGGAATGAGAACCCAAGTTCGAAATTTCCCCAAGACATCTGAAGAAGGCTGGAAGGTATATCAGCCGAAACGTTGTGTTAACAACAAACAAGATGAGGACAAATATCTGTCGAATGTAAATAATGTACATAATTCCTCATCTCTTAAATATAGAACTGTATTTAATATTTTTATTTATTCATTTTCCTAACAAACAATCTTATGTAAAGCTCTGATTGAAATTTCATCGACTAAAATACTTTAATGAAAATACAAAGTTTGGTAACATGAGACCAGGAGCAGTTCTCTGGTAACTTAGTATCAAAAGGATTATCCCTTTAGTATTTGCATTATTCTATCAAAAGTAATGCTTATTTATTCACATTGTTTTAAATTAATCCTGCATTATCTTGTGACTTTGAGATTTTGATGAAGTAACTATTCATTTTTTTTTAGAAGGACATTGTAGAGTTGGTGTGAGAGGCCAGGTCTGGCCAATTTGAACATAAAACAGGGGAGAATATTTTGGCCGGTTTAAATGCTAAAGGGTTAAAGCTGTTGAGACAGTTAATAAAGTGTTATGAACTCACCTGATTAAAATATTTCCTTATTTCTTGCAGAAAGATGAAAAAACCAATTCGTCCAAAAGTAACAATCAAGGTGGTCAAGAGTTCTTCAGGAAAAACTCTTCCAATTTTAGTCTCTTATCCCACACAAGACAAGGATGGTACCATTCTGCTTGCACATAGTAGTTTTATTAAGCCTGTTTTTGAACGAGTGGCAAGTATTAACATTTACTCTATATATATATATATATATATATATATATTTTTTTTTTCCATTTTACAATCTAAATCTCACTGTTTCTTCTTGTTTATTGTTTTTTGTTTTTGTCATTCGGTTTCTATACTTTATTTCTGTTATTTTCATCACTTTTTGGCGAGCTGGCAGGAACGTTAGCACACCGGGCGAAATGCTTAGCGGTATTTCGTTTGTCGTTATGTTCTGATTTCAAATTCCACTGAGGTCGACTTTGCCTTTCATCCTTTCGGGGTCGATAAATAAATACCAGTTACGCACTGGGGTTGATGTAATCGACTTAATCCCTTTGTCCTTGTTTATCCCCTCTGTGTTTAACCCCTTGTGGGTAGTAAAGAAATAGGTATTTCGTCTGCCGTTACGTTCTGAGTTCAAATTCCACTGAGGTCGACTTTGCCTTTCATCCTTTCGGGGTTGATAAATAAAGTACCAGTTTCGCACTGGGGTTGATGTAATTGACTTAATCCCTTTGTCTGTCTTTGTTTGTCCCCTCTATGTTTAGCCCCTTGTAGGCAATAAAGAAATATATTTTCATCACTTTACATTCTATCTCCACTCCATCTCTTCTTTTTGTGTGTGTATGTGCAATATGACCTGTCTTGCTTCATCATAAAACTTGGCAATAAGAAGCACATCCAGCCATATCTATGCCTTGTTGCCAGTCTTAGTTTCTCACTGTTCATCCCATGGATTTCTCCCACAGTCGATTGCTACAATTGATGATCGTGGAACATTGAATTTAGAATTGTCTCACATGGCTGCTGCTTGCGTTATATTGTAATAGAACATTGTCATCTTCAGTTGGTATAATCACCAGCTTCTTGTCATCTCATCATATTCTTTTCTACTCTAGGCACAAGGCCTGAAATTTTGGGGGAGGGGGCAGTTGATTAGATCAACCCCAGTACACAACTGGTACTTAATTTATCGACCCCACCATCGTCATCTCTTAACATCCGTTTTCCATGCTAGCACGGGTTGGACGGTTCGACCAGGGTCTGGGAAGCCAGGAGGCTGCACCAGGCCCCAGTCTGATCTGGCAGTGTTTCTACAGCTGGATGCCCTTCTTAACGCCAACCACTCCATGAGGGTAGTGGGTGCTTTTTACGTGCCAGGGGAGCTGGCAGAACCGTTAGCATGCCGGCCGGAATGCTTAGCAGTATTTCGTCTGTCGCTACGTTCTGAGTTCAAATTCCACCGAGGTCGACTTTGCCTTTCATCCTTTCGGGGTCGATTAAATACGTACCAGTTACGCACTGGGGTTGATGTAATCGACTTAATCCTTGTGTCTGTCCTTGTTTGACCCCTCTGTGTTTAGCCCCTTATTGGCAGTAAAGAAATAAGAATGTATATATTCTACATACACTCACAAATTTTACAGCTGAATTGTATGTATTCTGTTTGTATCCTGATATTGTATATGTTTTAAACATTAATTTTTTTTTTCTTTTTTCATTCAATTCAGGCTTCTAAAAATATGACAGGAGAAATAACTGTAGAACATAAACCTTCTTTACCAAGTCAATTCAGTGGCTCAAATGCTCAGAAAGTAAGTAACACCACAATTTCCTTTCCTCTGGGTTTTGGAGAATCTTAGAGTTTCATTATAACTCTGTTGGTTGTTGACCTTATTAGTTTGATGGTTTTTACAATTACTTATATTTCATTTGACCATGTAGAGACTGCTTCTGTCTGGTCAAAGCTGATATTATGAATGCTGCTCAGTACAATGAACCAGACCTGTTCTAGGTTCTTAATTCTGGTATCCTGTATGAGTCAGAATAGTAAATGAAATGAGTCTCCATCAACAGCAAGAATCCAGTTGTTCAATTAGCAATCATCATCATCATCGTTTAACGTCTGCTTTCCATGCTAGCATGGGTTGGACGGTCTGACCGGGAATCTGGGAAGCCAGAAGGCTGCACCAGGCTCGTCTTGATCTGGCAGAATTTCTACAGCTGGATGCCCTTCCTGACGCCAACCACTCCGAGAGTGTAGTGGGTGCTTTTACGTGCCACCGGCACGGGGGCCAGTCAGGCGGTACTGCCAACAACCTCACTCGAATCTTTTTACACACGCCAATGGCACAGGTGCCAGTAAGGCGTCGCTGGTAATGATCCTGCTCGAATGGTGCTTCTTGCATACCACCAGTACGGAAGCCAGTTAGCCGCTCTGGCAACGATCACGCTCAGATGGTGCTCTTAGCACCCTACTAGCATGGGGCACAAGTGCCAGTTACTTAGAAGGGTAGGCTGGCTGTGGAATCTTGCATGCATTAATTTCAATCCTTCTCATTAATAACTGCATTGTTTCCTTCCAGGGTAAACTGACATTTGACTGTTCACAGAAGACTTCAGATGTAACTAGTAGTGACTTCTCTTGAAAATGGACAAAATCTGGCATCATGGTGTTATCAAGTACCAGCAGAAAAAGAGTTTAATCGACCAGGACATCCATGACATAGATGCTACATTAGGGGATGATGCTCCAGCTTTATCAACAGTGCTAAAGTGGGAAGTTGAATTTAGGAGGGGAAAGGAGAAGTTTTGAAACGGACCCAACGTTTGGACATCCAGCAACTGTCACCAGCAAGGAAAACATTGATGATGTTTACCACATAGTGATGAATTACAGGCAGTTGACTATAAATCAAATAGCTAATGCTATTAGCATATCCTATGAGAGTGCTGAGAATATTCTGCACAATGAACTTAGCATGTTGAACTTTTCTGTTCAGTGGGTGCCATGTTTTCTGACACCAGATCTAATGTGTATCAAGCTGGTCACATTACAGGAAAATTTGACATTGTTCAAGGCTTATCCAGTTAATTTCCTTGAATGTTTTCCAACCCAGGATAAATGTTAGGTTCGTTACTTTGAGCCAGGGACAAGGCAACAATCCATGCAGTTGAAACACCCTCCTACCTTGCTCCAAAGAAGGCCATAGTCATTTCATCTGCAGGGAAGGTGATGGCCTCAGTTGTTTGGGCCTGGCTTAAAATGTACCCAATTATTTTGTTATAAATCTATATTTATACATAATAATGTGGTTATTAATAACATCATTTTACTACCATGTGATTTCAAGCTCATCAATAGCAGTGGAATTACAATTTCACTTCCCCTGCTGGACACTTTTTCATCTGCTACTCATGCAGCTGTGCTTTTTGACACAATAAAGTGGTTAACACTGTATTGTGGCTTTCTGTTAATAATATCCACATTAAGTAAGACATGCAGATTGCTGTTTGATACCAATACTGTTTCTATCACTATTAACAAATCATCATCATTATGTCGACTTTCCATGCTGGCATGGGTTGGACAGTTTGACTGAAGACTAGCAAGCCAGGAGGCTGCACCCAGCAGCAATCTGATCTAGTAAGGTTTCTACAGCTGGAGACCCTTCCTAATACCAATGGGTGGTTTTTATTATATATAATTGTGTTCTGAGTTCAAATCCTTTCATAACCTACATGGCTTGTAGGCTTAAATTGTTGTCTGGTACCATGTTTACCTTTAGCAGAGTTGACTCTGTGGCAAACATTGAGATAGTCTCTAGTTTGAAAACACCCTCCATTTTCCTTGCTACTACTTGGAGATGCCATAAAGAAAGAATCATCAGCCTCTTGACTAAAAGATTAAAAAGAAAATATCTCTAGATCATCATCATTTAATGTCCATTTTCCATACTGGCATCGGACGGTTTGGCTAGGGCTGGCAGGCTGAAAGAGCTGCATCAGGTTTTGGCTTTGTTTCTACAGTTCAACACCCTTCCTATCCTGAACCACTTTACAGAGAGTACAGGGTGCTTTTTACATGACACCAGCACCAACAGATTCACAAAGTAACTTGCAAGATGAAAAACCTCTTCAGCTAGGAGGGGAGCATTAATCAAGGTGGTTTAGGATATCAATTCTACTGTGATGGGCAGGTCTATATTCTGTGACTGCAAAGACCTGGCAAATGATGTGAGTTCATGGCTGTTTCCTGCACCAGTTTCGCATAGCCCCAGCCCATGCAAAGTACCTTGGATTGCAGAACGACCTGCTGTGCTTGAGGAGACCTATTGAGTCAAGTACATCAACATCAAAATAAATATCAAATGGCAATTGTAGTTGCGATACCTGTACTAGTGGCACATAAAAAGCACCATCCAAACGTGGCCAATGCCAGCGCTGCCTTGACTGGCTTCTGTGCCAGTGGTACGTAAAATGCACCAACCGATCATGGCCGCTGCCAGCCTCCTCTGGCACCTGTGCTGGTGACACGTAAAAAGCACCCACTACACTCACGGAGTGGTTGGCATTAGGAAAGGCATCCAGCTGTAGAAACACTGCCAGATCAGACTGGAGCCTGGTGCAGCCTCCTGGCTTCCCAGACCCCGGTCGAACCATCCAATCCGTGCCAGCACGGAAAGCAGACGTTAAACGATGATGATGATATATTTATCAATATTTTGTTTAGTTTCATTTTCTCCAAACATTATAATTGTTTTTTGACATAATTATTTAGAACCTTTTGACCGAAGATGGAATACTTCTTCTGTTGGAACAGTGAATCTTGAAGCATACAAATCTGTAAACAATAACACATAAATATTGGGCTTCGAAAAAACCTCTGACTTTTTCAATCCAAAGGGTTTCTGAACCCAATATTTTCACACTATTGTTTGTAGCTTTGTATTCTTTGAGAATCCAAAAAGGAATTATATTTTTTGATTGTGTAGAAATAGATCTTCACTCTCAGAGTGGTTGGCATTAGGAAGGGTATCCAGCTGTAGAAACTCTGCCAGATCAGATTGGAGTCTGGTGCAGCCATCTGGTTCGCCAGACCTCAGTCAAATCGTCCAACCCATGCTAGCATGGAAAGCGGACGTTAAACGATGATGATGGTGATTGTATAGAAATGTAAATTACATTCCAAATGCTAGCTTAATATTGACAAAGTTACTTTATTGAATTTTTCATTATTTTTGAAATTAATTAAAATTGTGGAAGAATATTTCAACAGAAATATGGCAACAAATAGGTTAAGTATTTTTACCAGTGACTAAAGCTCTGAATCAATAGTCAGCTTATACGAACATATGCTGCCTCTTTTCATATCTTCTTTTACAAAGACATACAGAAGTTCATCAAAATTTTCCTGCTCAAACTCTTCACATGCTTCTGTGTATTTTTGCAGGTGATCCTTGGAGAAGTGTCAAAAGATACAACTATTTTAACTCCTAGTCATATGGTATCAAGTGGGCCAAAAGTAGAAAACAACACACATTTCTTAAGTAAAAAGAAACGAATATCAGAGGTATGGCTAGACTTTGATTTCTATCTGCTGTTTTATGCATTCTCATTCACATTGCTCTTTATTTTATACATTCTTGCAGCCATCATTACTATAATCATCCTTTTTTTATTGTATACACCATTTTATACATACTGATAGCTTTATTTTATATATTCCTTGTACACGTTGCTATATTTTTTTATACAATTTTGTACACATTGGTAAGTTTATTATATATCCTTTTATATATTGTGATGTATATTTGCCATTTAAATATGGCTAACCTCTAAGGGTGGATAGCATCCACCCTTAGGGGTTAGCCATACTTAAATGGCAAATATATGTCACGATGTGTTGCAGCTACTGTTTATAACTCGCTCTGAGATTTATTATTGCTTTTATATATTATTATATATATATATTATAATATATATATAATTATAAGATATATATATATATATATTATTATATATATATAATTATAAGATATATATATATTATTATATATATATATATATATATATATATATTATATATCCTACTATCTTTATTTTATAGATTTTTGTTACCTTTAGTTTATTTTGTATGTCCTCTACATTCTATTACGACTTTGTGTTTGAAAATTGTCTGTGTGTCTTTTCTTTCAGCTTTCCTTACAAGATCGTCTAAAGGCCATCAACTATGACCAGTCAGTAGAAGTACCAACGACAAATCAACCCCCTCTCGCAGATTCTATGGCTGTTCTATTAACCCAAGGCCTTACTAGTGAAGATAGATCAATTTTAGATGTAAGCTAGATTTTATTTAATTCCATCTTAACTGTTTTAAAATGTGGCTGTCATAAGAGTTGACTATTGTTGTGAATGTTAGGCGTAGGAGTGGTAAGTGGCTTGCTTACGAACCACATGGTTCCGGGTTCAGTCCCACTGCGTGGCACCTTGGGCAAGTGTCTTCTACTACAGCCTCGAGCCGACCAAAGCCTTGTGAGACAGAAGCTGAAAGAAGCCTGTCGTGTGTGTCTGTGTTTGTGCCCCCAACATCGCTTGACAACCAATGCTGCTGTGTTTACGTAACTTAGTGGTTCGGCAAAAGGGACTGATAGAATAAGTACTAGACTTACAAGGAATAAGTCCTGGGGTCGATTTGTTCACAAGAGTGTGAAGTGGGAGTATAAAAGATGGTTAACCATGGGGGGGGTAGAGGTGAGTGTAGTGGATGATGAACAAAGGTGGAAGTGCGGTTGACTGGAAATACCAGTATGGAGAGGGATAAGGTGAGGGCTATGGAAGTTGCTCAGGAAGGATTGGAATTTAGTGAGATGATGTATAAGGTGTAAAATATTGATTTTTTTTTTTTTTTTTTATTACTATATATATATATATATATTGAGCTTGCGAAGACCTGTTGAGGCAAGTGAAATCGAAATCGATCAAAAATCAATGGAAATTGTAGTTATGATACCAGTGCCGGTGGCACGTAAAAGAACCATCGGAACGTGGACGTTGCCAGCGCCGCCTTGACTGGCTTCCATGCCAGTGGCACGTAAAAAGCACCAACCGATCGTGGCCGTTGCCAGCCTCACCTGGTACCTGTGCCAGTGGCACGTAAAAAGCACCCACTGCACTCACAGAGTGGTTGGCGTTAGGAAGGGCATCCAGCTGTAGAAACACTGCCAGATCAGACTGGGCCTGGTGCAGCCTCCTGGCTTCCCAGACCCCAGTCAAACCGTCCAACCCATGCTAGCATATATATATTTATTTATTTGCTCGTAGTACAATGTTTTGTCGTGTTTATGTGTGCATTACTATGAAATAATTTTCTGCATTTATCAATGTTTAATCGGGTTTCCAATCAAATGTCCTTCAGTAAACAATAAATAAAGGAACTCAAGTGGATATATATTGTCTCATTGTTAAATTAGACCATTTTGGGTTGAATTAATTGGTTTCACTGTTATTTAATGATTGATCTGAAATCTCAAACATATCCCTCTCAAATCAGTGATAAAGGTAACTTGGAAGCTACGTGATAAAGTGTCTTTGTTAAATTTGTGCCTGATTGATTTTGTATGATTGATTTGTTTCCTTTCTCTTTTTTCACAGAATGTTCTTCGTAAAGAACACAGTGAAGCTATTATACAGAATACAGTAAGAAAATTAAATATACAAGCTGTTATTCCTTTAATGAATGAACTTTCTCGGCGAATGAGTAAACCACATTTAGTGTAAGTTGGCTCTTTTAAATTCTTTTGAATTATATCCCTTTTTGCTACCCTACCCCCTGTACCAGTTTCAATAGCAGAGTAAGATGTCTCCTAGTGTGGACTGGATGTTTTTTACATGGCACCAGAACTCTTCAATAAATACACATAATTTTCTTTGATTTCATTTTCACTATGGCTGTGTGGTAATGAAGTTTGCTTTGTAACCATGTGGTTTCAGGTTCAGTCCCATTGCGTTTGACTCTAGGCTAATTGTCTTCTGCTATAGCCTTGAACCAACCAGTGCCTTGTTAGTGAGATTGTATATTCATGACAGCATTTTCCCCACATGTTGATGAATGTATGAGCTGAGTGAAGTTTTGACTACCATTTCTTGGAATTGGATGAAAGCATTTAGGATGCTTCTCTGGATTATATGTCTGTCAGTTTGGCTCTTGTGTAAAATAAATTAGATTGATGCAATCTTTACATTGCCACCAGATTTATAAATTCTCAGCAGGAGAATATTGTGGATTATGTTGGACCTACTCCATACCTGCAACTGGATTTGAAGGAGTGAAAGGCAAAAGTTGACCTGAGCTGTCTTTAACCTATCAATGAATGCCATGAGCAAATATAAACACTGACTACCATTCCTATCAACTTAGCTTAATACATGCTGGCGTATTCAGTTGTCTTGAAATTGTTGTTTGTATATGAAGCTAGAATCAAATTCTGAACCAATCATAGCCGTTTGCCAGCCTCCTCTGGCCCCTGTGCCAGTGGCACTTATAGAACACCATTTGAGCGTGGCTGTTGCCAGTACCGCCTGACTGGCCCTTGTGCCGGTGGGACATAAAAGCACCCATTTCACTCATGGAGTGGTTGGTGTTAGGAAGGGCATCCAGCTGTAGAAACACTGCCAGATCAGACTGGAAGCTGGTGCAGCCTCCTGGCTTCCCAGACCCCGGTCGAACTGTCCAACCCATGCCAATATGGAAAACGGACATTAAATGATGATGATGAAATATAGAAATGTTTGATTCACTGAACTCTTAAATAACCATTTTAAGTCAGTTTTTTTTTTATAGGTATGGTTTGGTAAAATATTTTTTGTTTTGTTTTTTCTTCAGATTGCCAATATATGTCCAATGGGTTAAAGTTATATTATCCATCCACACATCATATCTAATGTCAGTAAGTATAGCACAGCCTATTGTCATAAACCATTCTCTTTTACTTGTTTCAGTCATTTGACTGCGGCCATGCTGGAGCACCACCTTTAGTCGAGCAAATCGACCCCGGGACTTATTCTTTGTAAGCCTAGTATTTATTCTATCGGTCTCTTTTGCCGAACCGCTAAGTGACGGGGACGTAAACACATCATCGGTTGTCAAGCAATACTAGGGGGACAAACACTGACACACAAACACACATACATATATATATATATATATACATACGACAGGCTTCTTTCAGTTTCCGTCTACCAAATCCACTCACAAGGCATTGGTCGCTCCGGGGCTATAGCAGAAGACACTTGCCCAAGATGCCACGCAGTGGGACTGAACCCGGAACCATGTGGTTGGTAAACAAGCTACTTACCACACAGCCATTCCTGCACCTTGTCTTGAAATTGTTGTTTGTATATGAAGCTAGAACCAAATTCTGAACCAATCATAGCCGTTTGCCAGCCTCCTCTGGCCCCTGTGCCAGTGGCACGTAAAAGGCACCCACTACACTCATGGAGTGGTTGGCGTTAGGAAGGGCATCCAGCTGTAGAAACACTGCCAGATCAGATCATTCGTGAATTTTAACTTTGCTATTTCTCAATGTAGTGAACAGTCATTATTAAACCATGAGGGCGCCAAGCTGGCAGAATTGCTGGCACACCAGGTGAAATGCTACGTTTTGAATTCAAATTCCGCCGAGGTCAACTTGACCTTTCATCCTTTCTGGGTCAGTAAATTGAGGACCAGTGAAACACCAGGGTCAGTGTAATCAACTAGTCCCCTCCCTGAAAATTCAGGTCTTATGCCTATAGCGAAAAGGATTATTATCAAACTATGAGATAGGAGATCTATTTTTATCTGAGTACACTCAACTAGGTAGGCCACCCTTTATCTCACTCAGTGGTTCTCAGTCAGGGGCCTTTTGACCCTTGTTGGGTATCAGATAAGATTTTGCCATTAAAATTTATAAGCAATAAATTGGCTACACTTCTGCAATACACAAAATATAAAAAAAAAAATTTTTTATACAATTCCTTATAATATTATAAAAATATACGATTTTTGAGGGTGCACTGGAGTAAAATAGAAATCTATGGTGTTCACAGGTAAAAAAAAAAAGAAATGGTTGTGAACCACTAATCTGACTCCTGCGTTCTTTTACAATGGGGGAAGATTTGACCTGGTCTTCAGTTTTTCAGTCATCCAACATTTAATTAACTTAGAAACCTTAAATAATTCTTAACCCTTTCGTTACCAATCCGGCAGAAACCAGCTCTGGCTCTGAGTACAAATGTCTTGTTTCCATAAGTTCTCAGTCACAATTTATGTTCCTAACACTAGCTGAAAGATAACTAAGTTATTTTACTAAATTCTTTGTTATATTTAAAGTAATTGGAAGAAACACAGAGTGTCTCTAATTAAGTACAGTAACGAAAGGGTTAATCTTTGTTTGCCTCACAATTCCTCGAGCTTATAAGGGATTGTGCCAATGTTATTTCGCATGTATTGTACATTGCTACTCTTTCCAAACACTTTAACCCCTTTTTTTTTTACCATTTTTTGTCGAACTCCATTGACTTCTCTTTTGACTAATTTTTAAGATAATCAGGAATTTAGTAAAATAATTTTGCCATTATTAAGCTAGTTTTTAGAACATAAATCAGCATAACATTTTGATTCACTTTAAAACCAGAACATGTATTGTAGAAGCAAGGGCAGTCTCTGGCAGTTTGGTAGTAAAAGAGCTAAACTCTTGTGGCTTATTTCACCCCCAGCCACACACCATTGCATATCTTTAAATTCAAGCTACAGAATAAGCTCTGTCTGCCTCCATGTCCCAGGTGATTTTGATACATTTACTAACAAACTCCTCTCGTTGATTAAAACTTCCCAATACTTCAGTTTTCTGTATAATTTTTGGCAGTAAATGCTCTAGAAATGATCTCTTCCTTATTTTCATTTTCGTTGTTTATTTAGCTTTTTTATTTTTGTTGTATTTCATTAGTTTCCAGATTTAATAGACAGTTTAAGTTCATTGCATCGTTTACTGGATACCAGAGTGGCCATGTTTTCAAAGCTAACTCGATTACAGGGCAAGTTAGGATTATTATTATCTCAGGTGAGTTGGTTTATTGAATTCTCTTTATTTACCACACATTTCTCTTGCTTAGCATTGTTTTTGTGAAACTGCTGTCTTTAATGGAACTGCAGCCGTGGGTGAAGCTAAAACCACAACTGCAGCGGTCAAGCACTTCAGGGAAACTCGTCCAAGCCATGCCAACATGCAAAAAAAGCTTGACATAAAAGCAGCAATGATGTGATTGTTGTTATTGTTGCTGTTTCCAATAAATTTGTCCTTTGTTTCTTCTGAATTCATAAATTAAGTACCAGGCACACAAAGGAGTAATTCAGCATCATCATCAGTGGACTCACGGTTGGAGGATCGCAGTTTCAATTCCCAGACTGGGTGTTGTATGTGTTTATTGAGCGAAAACACCTAAAGCTCCACGAGGCTCTGGAAGGGGGTGGTGGTGACCCCAGTTGTACTCTTTCGCCCCAAATTTCACTCATTCTTCCTGTTTCTTATCCCCGATTTCCTACACAACCGCTGAGCCTGGATGCGCATTCATCCATCCATTGATGGTCTCGGTGTCGGGGGTTGACCTGCTTTCTCTTCTGCGGGTCTTACAAATAGCAAAGGACCTCGTTTCGGACTTCTCCCATCTTGCGAGCTCTGGGACGAAGACCGTTCCTTCAACAGCAACAGCATCATCATCAGTTCTAATGTCCATTTACTGCCCTCATTGAGATGTTCTGAATCCTCCAGAATTTTCTCTCTTTTTAATTATGTTAATCTGTTCTTGCAGCTCACGTCTCGGCATCAAGATGAACAGGGAGACACTCAACAGGAACAGCATCCGCTCCTCGTTTACCAAGATGGTTGGTTTATTTATTCTTAAAAATTGTTTTTTAAATTTAAATTTTATTTATTTTTTTTTTTTTACCTGTTTTCCTGTTTGCATCACTAAGCTTATGTATACAGCTGTGTGTATGTATGTGTAAATATACACGTATATATATATATATATATATAGGCTGAAATGTTAGCGCACCGGGCGAAATGCCTAGCGGTATTTCGTCTGCCGCTACGTTTTGAGTTCAAATTCCGCCACGGTCGACTTTGCTTTTCATCCTTTCAGGTCCAATAAATTAAGTACCAGTTACGCACTGGGGTCGGTGTAACCGACTTAAGCCCTTTGTCTGTCCTTGTTTGTCCCCACTGTGTTTAGCCCCTTGTGGGCAATAAAGAAATATATATATATATATATATCGTCATCATTTAATGTCTGTTATGCATGCTGCCATGGGTTGTGCCAGGGTCCAGTCTGATTTGGCATGGTTTTCTATGGCCAGATGCCCTTCCTGACACCAACCACTCCAAGAGTGTAATGGGTGCCATTTATGTGACACCAGTGTCTTCCACAACTGTGATTTTGCTCGGCTTGGTGGGTCTTCTTCTCAAACATGACATAATGCCAAAGGTCTCAGTCATTGCCTCTGTGAGGCCCAACACTCAAAAGGAACTCCGCTACTTTCCCTCTGTGAGGCCCAACATATGTATGGTGCTGGTGACACGTAAAAACCATGCCATAACTGACCTTGCTTGTGCTGGTGCCATTAAAAAAAGCACTCAGTCTACTCTGTGTGGGGTGGTTGGTGTTAGGAAGGGCATCCAGCTGTAAAAACCATGCCAAAAGACACACACACGCACACTAGCCTGATATAGGCTTCTACCTGGCCTGCTCCTGTCAAACTGTCCAACCCATGCCAGCATAGAAGGTAGACGTTAAATGATGGTGGTGTGTGGCTTGGTGGTTAGGGTCTTCAGTGTATTTTAAGCTTCATTACTGGACCATGAACGTTCTGAGTTCAAATCCCGCCAAGGTCGACTTTGCCTTACATCCTTTCGGGGTCAATTAAATAAGTACCAGTTACGCACTGGGGTTGATCTAATCGACTTAATCCCTTTGTCTGTCCTTGTTTGTCCCCCCTATGTTTAGACCCTTGTGGGCAATAAAAAAAAAATGCAATGAACATAATAATAAAGCTAATTCCGTTTCTTCAACAGCTTCATCCGATGAAGAAATGTATTTTAGGAAGAACTTAGATGACGCAATGCCCTGTGAATCTGGATCAGAGGTAATCATTTTCAGTGCTTATTAACAATTTTTAGGCTTGCTTTCTGGAATGGGAAATTCATCATCATCATCGTTTAACGTCCGCTTTCCATGCTAGCATGGGTTGGACGGTTCAACTGGGGTCTGGCAAGCCCGAAGGCTGCACCAGGCCAGTCTTATCTGGCAGTGTTTCTACAGCTGGATGCCCTTCCTAACGCCAACCACTCCGAGAGTGTAGTGGGTGATTTTATGTGCCACCGACACAGGTGCCAGACGAGGCTGGCAGACGGCCACGCTCGGATGGTGTTTTCTTATGTGTCACCGACACAGGTGCCAGACGAGGCTGGTGAACGGCCACGCTCGGATGGTGTTTGTTACGTGCCCTCAGCACGGAGGCCAGTCGATGCGGTACTGGCTACGGTCACGTTCGGATGGTTTTCTTATAACGCCAACCACTCCGAGAGTGTAGTGGGTGATTTTATGTGCCACCGACACAGGTGCCAGACGAGGCTGTCTCATGCAAATAGTTTCTATAAGACTAGTAAGGTGACCTTTCTTATGTTTAAGCATACCATAGCAATCATATTTTGATTTGTCTTTGTGGATGGTAAGCCTAACACATCACACAGTCTAACGTTACCAGGTCCTTGGGTGCAATAATCCGGACCAGTCTCTGCATATCCCCCACATGTCCTTCCCCTGTAAACTAGAGGGTATTGGTGGCACTGGGTGTGGTTGACACTGTCCTCAAAACAAGATTTTCTCTTCTCTTTACTCCACAAAAAACAATACTACAAACAGTAACATGGAATCAGAAACAAATCATCATCATCATCATTTAACGTCTGCTTTCCATGCTAGCATGGGTTGGACGGTTCAGCTGGGGTCTGGGAAGCCAGAAGGCTGCATCAGGCCCAGTCTGATCTGGCAGTGTTTCTACGGCTGGATGCCCTTCCTACCGCCAACCACTCCGTGAATGTAGTGGGTGCTTTTTACGTGCCACCTGCACAGGTGCCAGACGGGGCTGGCAAACGGCCACGGACGGGTGGTGCTTTTTACGTGCCACCGTCAGGGGGCCAGGCGGGGCTGGCAACAGCCACGATCGGATGGTGCTTTTTATGTGCCACCGGCATGGAGGCCAGTCGGGGCGGCGCTGGCAACGGCCACCGGCACCTTGACAATTCTGACCTTATATGCAAACATTTTGGTCCAGTCCGGACCTTTCTATACACAATTGTAGCCATCCATCCAATTCTTCTATCTCTCATCTTCTATATTTAACCCTTCTCTGCTGCCCTTATTACACACTCTGTATTCCAACTTCCCTCTGAATTATGGTGCTTCTGCTTATTTGGAATCCACTCTTCCCACTCCCTTGAATGTCCCCAACAAAGACTTCCTGTTACTCTTGTCTCAATGTCTCTCTGCCCTGTTCTTCTGAGTTCATTACTACTTCCTTAACTCTTCCACTTGCCATTAGCTCTCATATTATCTAACACTGAAAGCAGGCACCGCACATCTTATTACAAAACACACATTTTCCACTTCTTGACTACTAACCAACTAACTGGTCAGGCTCCAACTATTCAACTATCCAATGCTACTGCGTAGCCAGTTATGTGTCATATCAGTTGAGATATACATAACAGCGAGCTGGCAGAATCGTTGGCACGCTGGGCGAAATGCGTAGCCATATTTCGTCTGCCGTTACGTTCTCAGTTCAAATTCCGCCGAGGTCGACTTTGCCATTCATCCTTTCAGGGTCGATAAATAAAGTACCAGTGTTGCACTGGGGTCGATGTAATCGATTTAATCCCTTTCTCTGTCCTTGTTTGTCCCCTCTGTGTTTAGCCCCTTGTGGGTAGTAAAGAAATATATATATAACTTATGAGATTTTTAAAAAATATATATCTAAAAAATGAAGGAAATGTTGAGCATTGTTGCTGATCACTTTAACCCCCTACCCCCCCCCCCTTTTTTTTTTAACTAATAATTTTTATATCAAAGAATTTAGTAAAATAATTTTGTCAAATTACCATGAAATTAGGATGTTTAACCCTTTTGTTACCAACCCGGCTGAAACCGGCCCTGGCTCTGAATACAAATGTCTTGTTTTCAAAAAGTCCTGAATTAAAATCTTCCACCAAACCTTTGTCACAATTTATGTTCCTAACTCTAGCTTAATGATAACAAAATTATTTTACTAAATTCTTTGTCATATTTAACCCTTTAGTGTTTGCATTATTCTGCCAAAATTAATGCTTTTTTATCCACATTGTTTTGAACTAATCATGCATTATCTTGTAACTATGAGATTTTGATGAAGTAGCTATTAATTTTTAAAACGATATTGTAAGGTTGGTGTGAGAGACCAGATCTGGCCAGAGAATTGACAGAAAGCCTCAACCTATCAAAACCCATCGTTCATGAGCACCTGGTAAAGCTTGAGTACACAAATCACTACGATGTTTGAGTGAGAACCTTTTGGATCGCATTTCCATCTGTGATTCGCTTTATAAACGGAATGAAAACAGGCAGAATACTTTTGGCCAGTTTGAATGCTAAAGGGTTAAAGTAATTGAAAGAATCACAGAGCTTCTGAGAATAAATATAGTAATGAAAGGGTTAAGCTGCTTTAAAACAAGGCTATTTGTATCATCGAACCAGGAGGAGTGTCAGGTGTGTTGGTACTACAAAGATTAAAGTTGAGGGAAATAATATTTGTTGCTAATTCTGTTTCTTTTTATTGCAGTACGATTGGAACACAAGTGACGAAGAAGACAGAGATGACAGTGAGAGTGCAAAACCTAATGAAACCGATGAGAAAGATGAAAGTGACTGATGGCTGTTTTGAATGAAAATATTTTGATACATATTTTCTCTAACATTTTGCTTAGAGTAGCGAACTTATAATTCAGTTTTGATGAATTAATGGTTACATTATACTCAAGTGGCAATTGTTAGTTTATAATCATTTGGAAGGTGTGTATCACTGATAAATATCAAATAAACTGAAATAAACATTATTATTATTATTATATTGTTGATGTTTCTTTTCAATTAACATTTTCTGCAGAAAGTGCAAAACCTTTCTATTTTTAAAGATACTAGAATATAACTTGAGGGAAGTTTAGCTGCTTTTTCTAGCAGATTGATAGTTTAGAGCAGGCATCTATTAGAGTAATTAGACCGTGGCCATGGTAGGGCAATGCCTTGAAGGGTTTAGTCAGACAAATTAACTCCCTTACTTAGTTTTTTGGGGGTTTTTTTAAGCCTGGTATTTATGTTATCAGTCTCTCTTGTCAAACCACTACGTTACGAGGACATAAACTAACACCAGTCGTGAAGCAGTGATGGGGGACAGGTGCAAGATACACACACACATACATAGTGGTTTGCTTTCTATTGCTAGATGCTCTCCAATGACTTCATAATATACCAGGAACATTTTACGCAACAAGCTCTATGTCTTAGGTGATAGTAAATACATGATTATATTGTTATTGCTGATGATAATGCTTAGTATTTCTCTCCAGTGTCAGGAAATACCATGATTTGGAGGAAATAGGGACAAAAAGAAGATTAAAATGCTGAAATCAGCATAGCAAGAGCTCTAGTCTACTCACTGATCTGATGCCCTTGAGTGATTGAGAATTGGTAAGACCTACCAAATTTTTCTTGGTCAGCAATATATCTTTAACATGGCTGTTCCATTGGAGCCAATGTTACCATTTTTAACCCCAGGAGGACATCACCTCTAGCTGGTTATCATTGGATTCTGCACCTGATATAGATTGTAAGCAAGGGAGCAAACCTCTACCATCTAACGACTGGGACCAAGAGATGAAAGTATTGGGTTGTCCGGAAAGTTTGTGCCGATTTATAGTAGCTTACCTTTTGACTTATTTTAGAACATGGTTGAGTCCATAAAATAGGATTTGACTACACCTCCATTTAGAGCACAGTTTAAGCTATCTTTTCGTGGAAGAAGGTTTATGTTCCTATAACCTGTGTTAATTCTGTAACCCTTTAAAATGGAAGATAAGACAGTTCATTTTCGGTACTTGATGCTTTTCTTTTTCCGTAAAAGGAAAAATGCCTCACAAGCAACTAAAGAAATATGCAAAGTTTATGGTGATGTTTCTTAATCCGAAAGAACTGTACGGAAGTGGTTCACAAGGTTCCAAACTGGAGATTGTAGCCTTATTGATAAAGAGCGATCAGGCAGATCATCCACAACATATGTTGACCAAATCAAGTCATTAATTGAGAATAACCCACATTGCACAATCTGAGAATTGGCAGAAGGCCTCAACCTATCAAAAGCCATCGTTCATGAGCACCTGGTAAAGCTTGAGTACACAAATCACTACGATGTTTGAGTGAGAACCTTTTGGATCGTATTTCCATCTGTGACTCGCTTTGTAAACGGAATGAAAACACGCCTTTTTTAAAGCAAATTGTGACAGGTGATGAGAAATGGATTATCTACTGAAATGTTCAGAGAAAGCGATCCTGGAGTAAGCCACATGAGCCACCCCAAAAGCCGATCTTCACCCTAAAAAGTCTTGCTTTGTGTCTGGTGGGATTGGAAAGGAATTCTGCTCTATGAGCTTCTCCCAAGTAACCGGACAATTAATTCTGAGAAATACTGCACACAACTGGATGAGTTAAAAGCAATTCAAGAGAAACGTCCAGAATTGGCCGACAGGAAGGGTGTTGTTTTCCAACATGATAATGCAAGGCCACATGTTTATTTGGGACCAGACAAAAATTGCTGCAGCTCGGCTGGGATGTGTTACCCCACCCTCCATATTCACCAGATATTGCTACTTTGGATTTCCACTTATTCAGGTCTATGCAGAATAGTTTTAATTGTAAAAATTTCAATTCCTTGGATAACATAAAAAGATACCTTGATGAATTCTTCGCCCTGAAACCACCTCCATTCTGGGAAGAGGGTATTTTCTAGTTAAAGGAAAGATGGAGACGCATTGTGCAACAAAATGGTTCATATTTGGTTGAATAAAAAATGTAATGACAGGTATTTTTCTTTCCTTTAGAAATCGGCACAAACTTTCCAGACAACCCAATAGTGACCATACTGAGAAGTACTATTTATCGTCACTTCAGTATGGCTGTTCTGTAGGAACCAATGTTGCTACTGTTTTTAACCCTAGGAAGATGCCTTTTCCTGCTGGCTTTTGTTTAAATCCTTTCATGGTTAAGTGTCTTCCAGGGGTATCAAATCAGTAAACCAGAGCCCTTATTATACACTTTTACTTGTTTCAGTCATTTGACAGTGACCATGTTGGAGCACCGCCATTAGTCAAGCAAATTGACTCCAGGACTTATTCTTTGTAAGCCTAGTACTTATTCTATCAGTCTCTTTTGCCGAACTGCTAAGTTATGAGGACGTAAACACACCAGCATCGGTTGTCAAGCGATGTTGGGAGACAAACACAGACACAGACATATACACATACATATATACGACGGGCTTCTTTCAGTTTCCATCTACCAAATCCACTCACAAGGTTTTGGTGGGCCCGAGGCTATAAAAGACACTTGCCCAAGGTGCCACGCAGTGGGACTGAACCCGGAACCATGTTGTTGGTAAGTAAGCTACTTACAACACCGCCACAACATTTTTACTTTTTTGCCCCTATTCACCTGGCTGTTCATATTCCCTGCAAATCACAATATTTTATCTCTGATCAGTTGCCGTCCTTCTACAAGACCCAAGACATGTCCTGAAGTACCGCTTACATACCTGTGGCCATCAGCTGCACATAACACAGCCTAAGACACCCGATCGCTTATTGGCAATAATTCAATCATATGCTGCATCTACCAGCTCGTCAAAGAGTTACCTCTTGTATCACTTTTACGATGACCTCTGCACTTCTCAATTAGCTGCATACATTCACTCAGATACCTATTTCTTTACTACCCACAGAGAGGACAGACAAACGGATTAAGTCGATTATATTGACCCCAGGTCATAACTGATACTTATTTAATCGACCCCGAAAAGATGAAAGGCAAAGTCGATCTCGGTGGAATTTGAACTCAGAACGTAGCGGCAGACGAAATACTGCTAAGCATTCCATCCAGTGTGCTAACGTTTCTGCCAGCACGCCGCCCTGCATTCACTCAGATACCAATTCCCACTTTTTCCGTCCTTCCTAATCAAAAGGAATATCCTTTATTAGATTTTCCATTCAGTAAAGTTCAATTCATACTAATTTAGATTTTGACTTTGTTCAGTTCATTAAATATAAAATTCATTTACAATTTTCTCTTAATAAGCATCCTTAGGGATCTGATTTGACTGAAAAAAGAAACACAAATTTCTAAGGTGAGCAAAAAACTGGATTGTCTTTTCCTTAATAGCATCTCAATTTAGATTTATTTATTTTGATTATCTCCCTTCCTGTTTGATTTTCACCTGTTAAAGTAAGTATAGAGTGCAAGTGTAATTTCAATAAAGAACAAAATAAGAATTTTTAACACTAATGTAAAAGCGGTATTTATTGTATGGGATGAGACATGGCGAACAACAGTTAAGTCAAATAAGCAAATACAATCATTCATCAACAGATGCTTGCTTAGTATACTTAAAATTAGATGGCCCGAACACAAGCAATATGGAGCTATGGCAAAGAACAAGTCAAGCTTCGATTTGGGAGCAAATATTTAAGAAAAATGTGGAAGCGGATTGGTAGCACAATTAGAAAGGAAACCCCAAATGTAGCGACGAGTGTTTTACAGTGGAATCCAGATGGATATAGAAAGAAAGGTAGGCCTAAGAACTCTTGGCGGAGATCAACACAAAAGGAACTAGAGAAAGGGGGACAGCGATTCGGCAAAAAAGACCGATAGAATAAGTACTAGGCTTACAAAGAATAAGTCTTGGAGTCGATTTGGTTCGGCTAAAGGTGATGCTCCAGCATGGCCGCAGTCAAATGACTGAAACAAGTAAAAGAGTAAAGAGTATATAATACATAAAGGAATAGGGACTTGGAATCCAGGCAGGTACCTTATTAGTATCCTAGTATAATCCAGGTCCTGGCTAATGATACAATATCCAGGAGTTTACCAAACTGGGAGAGAGTGAATTTGAATGATTTTTAGAGACCACTGTCTATAATTACAATGAAAGAATACTGAAAATAATTTTTTTTTAAATAGTACAAAATTGCTTTCTGTGGTTAAAGATGTTCTCTATACCAGGCCCCAGACTGATCCGGCAGTGTTTCTACAGCTGGATGCCCTTCCTAACGCCAACCACTCCATGAGTGTAGTGGGTGCTTTTTACGTGCCAGGCGATGCTGGCAGCGGCCACGATCGGATTGGTGCTAGCATGGGTTGGACGGTTCGACTGGGGTCTGGGGAGCCAGGAGGCTGCACCAGGCTCCAGTCTGATCTGGCAGTTTCTACAGCTGGATGCCCTTCCTAACGCCAACCACTCCATGAGTGTAGTGGGTGCTTTTTACGTGCCAGGCGAGGGTGGCAGTGGCCACGATCGGATTGGTGCTTTTTACGTTCCACTGGCACAGAAGCCAGTCAAGGCGGCACTGGCATTGGCAACAGCCATGATCGGTTGGTGCTTTTTATGTGCCACTGGCATGGAAGCCAGTCGAGGCGGTGCTAGGACTACATTATCCAATATGTTCTTTTTTAGAACTGGCAAGCATGATTTGAGGGAAACTTTGGCCTTTTTTTTTCTTAGCAGTTGAGTAAATCACCTAGAAGCCTTCCTGTTTGTGGATAACGGGAATTGTGAAGGTGGAATAACATTGTATTGTCCAAGAAATCCCTAAAAAAGGAGAGATATCAACTGATGATAGAGTATATTCATTTTGTCATCATGTGGTTTCAGGTTTAGTCCCAACTTGGGCAAGTACTTTCAACAATTCTAGGCCAACCAAAACTTTGTGAGTAGATTTGGTAGGTGGAGACTGAAAGAAGCCAAGTGTGTGCATGTATATATACACACACACATACGTGTATATATATGTGTGTGTGTGTGTGGGCGACCTGCTGTGCTTGAGGAGACCTATTGAGTCAAGTACATCAACATCAGAAAATCAAATGGAAATTGTAGTTGTGATACCTGTGCCGGTGGCACGTAAAAAGCACCAACCAATTGTGGATGCTGCCAGCCTCGCCTGGCACCTGTGCCAGTGGCACGTAAAAAGCACCCACTACACTCACATAGTGGTTGGCATTAGGAAGGGCATCCAGCTGTAGAAACACTGCCAGATCAGACTGGAGCCTGGTACAGCCACCTGGCTTCCCAGACCCCGGTCAAACCGTCCAACCCATGCTAGCATGGAAAACGGACGTTAAACGATGATGATGATGATACACAGTAGTATCAATGCTAAGAAGTGATAAACAAACTTTAGGTCAGTGAAAATATCAGTGACTGAATTGCGCTCATGGATTACCTGGAGTTAAAATGATGATGAGTAATGCCACATGGAAAACAGCAGGAATTGTTTGTAATGGTCTTAGTTGGATAGTGAGGATGTTGTAGTGAAGGTCTGGTCAAGTATGTTTACACATGTAGGTAATCTGATCTGGACATACCCATACATCTACAAGACTGAAGAGTACACTCCACATTCTGACATGTAGGAGTTTATTATGAAGTGCCATGTGACTGCCTGAACATGTTGCATTTTATCCACTGTCCAGTTTGTATTCATCTATTCTAGCGCTGATGGCTTAGATCTTAACCTTGGCAGTAGTACTCTCTTGTAAGCTAACAAAGGGACCTTAAGTGCCAAGTATAATGCTATGGTTGTACAGGTGTTTTGAGGTGCCATAACTTTTCTTAAAAATGAAATATTTAAACCTAATAAAATACTTATATTTTAAAGACATTTTCAAAAGTACCTTTGTTGGGATTAAGATAGGAATTGGACAAATCAGTGAACAGAAAAACAACAGATTACGAGATAATGTGCCAAGGTCCAAGATAATTTCATTACATAAATACACAATTTCTTCAGTAATTTCCATAAAAAAAATTAACAAGAGTGGCTGTGTGGTAAGTAGCTTGCTTACCAACCACATGGTTCTGGGTTCAGTCCCACTGTGTGGCACCTTGGGCAAGTGTCTTCTACTATAGCCTCGGGCCAACCAAACCCTTGTGAGTGGATTTGGTAGATGGAAACTGAAAGAAGCCTGTTGTATATATGTATATGTATATATGTGTGTGTGTGTGTGTCTGTGTTTGCCCCCCAACATCGCTTGAGAACAGATGCTGGTGTGTTTACATCCCCGTAACTTAGTAGTTCGCCAAAAGAGACTGATAGAATAAGTACTAGGTTTACAAAGAATAAATCCTGGGGTCCATTTGCTCGACTAAAGGCAGTGCTCCAGCATGGCGTCAGTCATAGGACTGAAACAAGTAAAAGAATATGGAGTACTAGTCCATGTCAATATTTTAAAAAGAGGCATGAGCTGGATGAGGAAGTGTGGGAACAGATGGATAATAAATGAGTGCAGAATTAACTTTAAAATAATCTCCTGTTTTGGTAGTGAGGAACTATGCTATACATAGAGAGTACATGTTTGTAAAATACCATTCCATGAAAAGGGGGCACTAAGCTGAAAAAGATTGGAAACCACTGGCCTTGATGGGTGAGCACTACACTTACACCTGGTGGTCTACATCCAATCAGTGCTTAGAGTTAACCCTTTTGTTACCAACCCAGCTGAAACCGGCTCTGGCTCTGAGTACAAATGTTTTATTTTCATACATTTTGAATTAAAATCTTCCACCAAATCTTAGCCACAATTTATGTTCCTAACACTGGCTGAATGATAACTAAGTTATTTTACTAAATTCTTTGTTATATTTAAAGTAATTTAAAGAAACACAAAGCATCTCAAAATAAATACAGTAATGAAAGGGTTAATGGGGTTATTGTTGTTATTTCTGTGCTAAGATGCTCCTAACTTTACATTTCTTAGTCTATATGGTTGTAAGACCTGCTAAAAAAAAAGCATCCAAATTTCTCTCAAATCACATTCCCAATATACAAATAGATGGAAAGATCATGGTTGGAATGCTTTTAGTCATAGGCCTATTTGACCAGAGCTGCTTCAGAATGTTAAATAACATTCATATTCCTTGAGTTGTGCAGAGTGGTTCTCTTTGAAATTCTTACCTGTTTGGATCTGTATTGACCTCACAGTAGTCCAGGTGACCCCTCCAGTTTCTTTTTGGAATAATGTTTCATCATCATCATCATCGTTTAACGTCCGTTTTCCATGCTAGCATGGGTTGGATGGTTCGACTGGGGTCTTGGAAGCCAGGAGGCTGCACCAGGCTCCAGTCTGATCTGGCAGTGTTTCTACGGCTGGATGCCCTTCCTAACGCCAACCACTCTGTGAGTGTAATGGGTGCTTTTTACGTCACACCGGCACAGGTGCCAGGGGCGACTGGCAATGGTCACGATCGGTTGGTGCTTTTTACAAAATTAAATTCTGTTTACTCTCATCACCATCAACAACTACTTTCCATGCTGGCATGGGTTGGACGATTCGACTGAAGGCTGGTAAGCTGCACCAGGTTCCAATCTGATTTGGCATGGTTTCTATAGCTGGATGCCCTTCCTAATGCCAACCACTCCAAGAGTGTAGTGGGTACATTTTATGTGCCATTGACATGACACCAGTGGCTTGACAACTCTACACAGGCACAGTATATCGCCGAAGGTCTCGGTCACCTATTGCTGTCACCATGAGGCCCATTGCTCTAATAGTACTTTTTACATTCCACCGGCATGGGTGCCTGTCTTTTAAAATTATAGGGAAGTAGTATGAGCAATATTTAGTTGCTATTTCTTTCAGCATTCTTGTTGATTCAGCTGCTTTGGTAGTGGCAATAATGAGATGGCCTGATCAGTCTTAAGATCTGCATGTATCCTACATTCCACAAATCAGGGACTATTAGTCATCTTGTAAAGAATTATTGATTGAATCAAAGAAAATTAAAAAAATATCTGAAGAATGAAAAAAAATAATAATGAATTCTTTTTATTTTGTAACAATGCATTGAAATTTCTTTAACAAATTTTCAAATATTTTTACTTCTGCTTTTCAAAGTTTGGATGATTCAGTAAATGTAATATTTCCTTGAATGGTTGACTGCAAAATGTCCTTCATGCAACTCACATAATCATAGAATGGAAATGTAATTCATGTCCAACAAATAATTTGCTGTGATTTACAGGGCACAGGTGAAAACCGATAGGAAGACTCAAATTACCTTTGGGTTAATGATTCTGCACTTTAATGAACCTCATTCGTTTTAGTCTTTAACATGTTGAACCTCACCAAAAAGTCAGTCAACAGTTTGTAGTTATTTTCTACAGCCAATTTTCCATTCCACTGGAAAATTCTTGCATAAAGGCGTCATTCAATGATTGATAATTATTTCCTTTTACCAATCAAGTCCACTGGCAAATTCTGACATATCAACAGATTTTTTCTTGCGTGTGGTTTCTTTGTTAAACCGCAATTTTGAATTATATTTGAAATTAGACTTCTTCTGATCATGTTTACTAAACTTAAAGTGCTTGTTCACGGGATTATTTCCTAATTGGCTAGGAGCATCTCTGAGCCCAAAACTTTTTGCTAAATGTCCAATGTGGAGGTATTTTAAGTGAAAAATGTGCTTCAGATGTTTAGGGTAGGTCGAGTATGAACGTACAAAAGACTGAAATGCCTTTTTGGCAAGATCAAGCATTTCCTTAGAATTATATGTAAAATTTTCAATATACATCTGAAAAGAAGAAGCAGCTTCTTCATAAGTATATACTGATCTTCTATTCTCAAGAATTTTTGGTAACAGGTCCAATAATTGCAAAAGGTCACCCAATATGTTTTTAATATATATTTCCCCTAAATTAATTTTCATAGTGTTTAATGCTTTAATATATTCCGTCTCTGAAGGCATAAGGAAAAGAAGTGAATTCCCTTGAGCTCCAGCTCGTGCTGTCCGGCCAATACGATGTATATATTCTCTAGTTTCACCAGGTGAGGTATACTGTACAATCCATCTAACATGTGCCAGATCAAGGCCTCGGGCAGCAACATCTGTACACAGCAGAACACCACAACGTGATAATGAATAATTTGTAAAATTATTGGTACGATCATCTTGAGACATGTTTCCATGAAGTTTGTAAAACTTAACCAGTGAAGAATTTTTCTTCTTTTTCGATTTTTTTCCAATGTAGTCATCAAAAGTTTTTGAATCTTTACTTTCCAACTCAAAAATTTCGGAAAATAATTTGAAATGGAATTCAACTGAATCTTGTGTTGATAAAAAAACCATAATTTTGGATTTTTGGTTTGAATTTATACATTTAGAAGTAATAAAGCCAATAAGAGAAACCAAACGCAGTTTACAAGGGACAATCATAAAATGCTGATTTAACTTCTCAGGAACAGAAAACAAACTGTCACCTTTTGTGAGAAGAGAATTATTTTCTTTATGTTCTTTCGAAGCATCGATTCTTTCAGGGGACTTGAGAGATATTCCAGCTAATTTCTCAACACCTTCAGTAAGAGTTGCAGACAGCAAAATAGTTTGTCTTTCAGGTGTTGATTTATTAAGAATACTGATAATAAGTTGTACTTCTTTTTCGAAACCCATATCATGTAAGCGATCTGCTTCATCAATGACAAGATACTGTACGCGATTCGTTACTAAACATTCTGTATGGAGTAAGTGATCGGTTAACCGACCAGGGGTACCCACCACGATGGTAACTCCTTTCCGTAATCGGGCTTTCTCGGATTTCCTTTTCTCACCACCAGTAATACAAGTTGGAACAATCCAGCAACAAGTGTTGACAAGTTTCTGGAAAGTTTGGAAACTCTGCAAAGCGAGTTCTCTAGTGGGTACAATAACGATAGCATGGACTCCATCACTTCGTTTCAGTTTCGGCTGTTTGGCCTGAAGTGTTTGTACAATTGGAATTGCATAAGATAAAGTCTTACCTGTACCAGTGTGCGATTTGACTAAAACATCTTTCCCATCTAGAACTGGCGGTATAGTTAACTGTTGAACGGTTGTCATTTGACTGAATTGAAAATCATTTCGTAAACATTGTAATATATACGGACTTAAGGAGAGGCTTTCGAACGATTCTTTCGAAAACAGTTCTTCTTTAACAGACTGCACAGGTTCAGGATTTACTGTAGGAATTTCAGGATTGGAATTAAAAAGGGAGGAAAAGTGGATAGCACTAGTTCTTGCTTTCTTTTCTGAATGCTGTGTTGGCTGTTTTTCAGCCTTTCGTTTCCGTGATTTCGAAACATAAGGTTCATTTGAATCGATATGTTCATCATATTCGGATGGTGATGAGATTTGGTTTCCGTTAAGCCGCTTCTTTTTAAGTCTTCTTGGTGTTGATTGATTATTAGAATCATTTTTGGAGACGTAAACATTTAAAACCAAATCATCGTCAGCCATGTTGAACACGTGCGTTACAATATTTTAGAGTGGTCTCCTCTTGCTGGCATTGACTTCCGGTTAATTGTAGCATAGCAGGATCTAGAGCAAGCGGGCTACATCTGTGTGTTGGGTTCGATTCCTGCTTACGGCTAATTCGTTTTATTAATGTTATTAACCTTATAGAAAGTATGAATATCACAGCTACTTTCAATGTTTTGTGTTCAGTGCAATAAACTGACAAAGGAAAAAAATTAAAATGTGATGGAAATGGTTTAGTGTCCCATCGACTTTGCTTTTTCGTAACTTTCTGAAAAAAGGCGTTTTTTTAACGAAATTTTGCATAGATACGTTTACGATAGTGTAGATTTCGATTACGTCAATGATATTAATTTTTGTTTGTTTTGAAGAAGTTTGGTTCATTCTCTCTGCCTCCTGGTTTTATCTCCTCATAACTTTAAAATGCATAATTTTTTTTTCGACATTTTACAGAAATACGCTAGTGTAATTTACGTAAAATTGATGTTTCGAACATAAATTCGAAATAAAAGTGAAAAATAATAAAATTACAGATATTGGTGTTTACAAAGTCGGAGAAGGGTAGACGAAAACGATCCAAAACTCCTCAAATTTAATAACAAATATGTATTTTTCAGAACGTTATAAAGAAACTAATCGAGACGAGACGTCAATCAAGTTTCCTGAAAGAATCGATGCTTTGAAAGCCTAATTAATGTGATAACAACCATGGAATAAAAAATTTGTATTGCTTCGTTAGTTTTGTAGATAGTTTGGACATTAGTAATTATAATTATATTACATTAATGTGATAATGATTAGGAGTGGCTGTGTGGTAAGTAGCTTGGTAAGTAAGAACCACTTGGTTCCGGGTTCAGTCCCACTGCGTGGCACTTTGGGCAAGTGTCTTCTACTATAGCCTCGGGCCGACCAAAGCCTTGTGAGTGGATTTGGTAGACGGAAACTGAAAGAAGCCCGTCCTATATATATATATATATATATATATGTTAGTTAGTTAGTTAATTTGGCTCAAAAGCAAATAGCAAGGCCATGTAGGGGGACATGGAGTTAAGTACAGGGTGGTGTTCATGTAAAGAGTTCAGGCCACTTGAGGTCCAGGGAGGCTTTGAACAAAGCGGTCGTCGGCATCTTCACCATCTCGTCTGGCAGCTTGTTCTACGGATCCGCAACCCGGACGGAGAAAGCTCCTCTCCTTCGATTGTGATGAAATCGTCGCAGGTAGAGCTTTTCGGAATGACCCCGCAGCCGACGCTCAGGAGCAGGAGTGAAGAATAGCTCTTTCGAGAGGTTACACTTTCCGCTTATGATGTTGTGAGCGAGAATGAGATCACCACGGCGGCGGCGTTTTTCAAGAGAATAAAGGTCGAGCATCCTCAGCCTTTCTTTGTAGGACAAATTTTTGAGACCATGAACCATGCGGGTAGCCATCTTCTGGACTCTTTCGAGATGCTGTATGTCTTTGAGGAGATAAGGAGAAGAGGCTTGAATCCCATACTCCAATATGGGTCTCACCAGCGTGACATAGAGTGGTAGAAATATGGCTGCTGTGAGCATTCCGAATGACCGTTGAATCAAGAACAGAATTCCGCGTGCTTTGTTGGCAGCATGGACGCACTGGGCTGAAGGCGAAAAGGAGGAATCCACCAAGATACCCAGGTCCTTTACCTGATCGGTCCTCTCCAGCAGCAGGTGACCCGGCTCAAAATCAAGTTGAGTCGCAGGAGTAGAGCCGACAGGCAGATGACAGCACTTTGACACGTTCAGACACAGGTCCCAATCGTTAGACCAATTCCAAATTTGGTGGAGGCATCGACGAAGATCCTCTATATTACCGCGAGGAGCGACCAGTTTGATATCGTCGGCAAATAGAAGGGTGTGTTGCGTGAGGTCGTCGTGCAAGTCATTTATGAAGACTAAGAACAACAAGGGCCCAAGCACTGAACCTTGAGGCACGCCACTGCTCGCACTGGAGACGTCGGACCGTGAACCATTAACTTGGACTTGGAAGGAGCGATCTGAGAGGAAGGCACCAACCCATCGTATAATATCCGGATGGAAACTATATGCTTGAAGCTTGACAAGTAATAGGCGGTGGTTTACCGAGTCAAAAGCTCTATGTGTGTGTGTCTGTGTTTATTCCCCCAACATCGCTTGACAACCGACGCTGGTGTGTTTATGTCCCCGTAACTTAGCAGTTTGGCAAAAGAGACCAATAGAATAAGTACTAGGCTTACAAAGAGTAAGTCCTAGGGTCGATTTGCTCGATCAACTAAAGGCGGTGCTCCAGCATGGCCACAGTAAAAATGACTGAAACAAGTAAAAAGAGTAAAGTTAGAGACCAAGGGAAAGACTAGACTCGGTTAATAAAAATAGAGACCAATGTGTTTCGAAAGTGGTCACAGCTGACCTTCATTTGATAGGTGCAGTCATTGAAATCTCTGAGGGTGTAGCATACTGTACAAAGGCCTAAATATTCGGGCAATGCTTGTTATCATCAACGAGTGTTTGCTAAGTTGTTAGTGTTATCATTTAACATTAATAAAAATGGAAAAAGCTTCAGCTGCTAATTTCCGTCAGATCCTTCATTAGCTCATTTAGTCTTCTGGTATTTCGGTGATTAATTTTTGTTATCTGATCTATTAGCTGGGTCACCTCCACTGAGCTAATCCTATCCTACTTGGTACTCCTTCTCTTATCATTTGTCATAACCAGTCTCATAACCTCTTAACCTCTGTACTAATTACTACGCCTAATTCTTCTTTCCCAGAATGTACACCTACTAGAGATTCAAGGGAAATATTAATGGTGTCAATCTGATGATGGTGGGCTAATGAGGGCCAAAGACATTGCCCCTTCCTAAACACCCAGAAAGTAAAAGGAAGACACACACAGGTACGCAAATACCTTTGATTACATAACTAAAAGTAATTCAGTTGATTGGCAAAAGTTCAACCACTAAATGCGACAATCACAAGATTGGTGTTTCTCAAGAATGGAGGTAGGGGCTTTGAAGAATGAAAAAAAAGGGACAAATTGCCAGGATTGCAAAACTACGAGGGTTTTTTCATTTTGTACAACACCATTACAAAAAGAGGAGAGGGGGTAAAAAGCTACTCTGATATATTATGGGGTGGTGACTATTCAACAGTTTGAGAAGTATTGTACTCTCTTGTACTCACTCTTGCTACCTCCTCTCACTCTACATCTATTTCTGCTTCAGTTGCCAATGTTCTTCTAAACCAGTGCTTTTCAAACTTTTTGCTGGAGCGGAACCCCAAGGAAACATTCCACTGGCTCGAGGAACCCCTGTGCAATAATTTAATAGTCTTATGCACACATATCTGCACAGGAGACTTAAAAATTACTGCCAATTTTAGCAGTTTTGTAACTTCTTGCGGAACCCCTAGACTGTACTGGCGGAACCCTGGTTGAAAACCACTGTTCTAAACCATAGGTTCTCAAAGTGGGCACTACCACCCCCCACCTCCAGTGGGCATTGAGACAGTCCAGTTGGGTGCTGGTGCCTAAGGGGGCAGTTGGGGGCGGTAGAGAAAAAGGAGGCATTGGGAGCAAGGTAGTGGATTGGGGGACGCTATGAATTTATTATATTATAGTATTGTATACAAATTATATATAATATTAAATATCAAATGATTCATAGTATCATCATCATCATCATCATCATCGTTTAACGTCCGCTTTCCATGCTAGCATGGGTTGGACGGTTCAACTGGGGTCTGGGAAGCCCGAAGGCTGCACCAGGCCAGTCAGATGTGGCAGTGTTTCTACAGCTGGATGCCCTTCCTAACGCCAACCACTCCGAGAGTGTAGTGGGTGATTTTATGTGCCACCGACACAGGTGCCAGACGAGGCTGGCAGACGGCCACGCTCGGATGGTGTTTTTTATGTGCCACCGACACAGGTGCCAGACGAGGCTGGCAGACGGCCACGCTCGGATGGTGTTTTCTTATGTGTCACCGACACAGGTGCTAGACAAGGCTGGCGGACGGCCACGCTCGGATGGTGTTTGTTACGTGCCCTCAGCACGGAGGCCAGTCATTGCGGTACTGGCTACGGTCACGTTCGGATGGTTTTCTTATGTGCCACCGGCACTGGTACCACAAGGATACAAATTCCATTGATGTTCATCTATTTTGATTTGGTTCGATTTGATTTGATACGATTCGATTCGATTCTCACTTGCCTCAACAGGTCTTCACAAGTGTCACAAGAAGGAAGGTATGCACAGGTGGACTGACTACGTCCCAGGTAGGGGCCACGGATTATGGCTTCACTAGTCTTGCCGGGTCTTCTCACGCACAGCATACTTCCATAGGTCTCGGTCTCTAGTCATTTCCATGGTGAGACCTAACGTCCGAAGGTCGTGCTTCACCACCTCGTCCCAGGTTTTCCTGGGTCTACCTCTTCCACGGGTTCCCTCAACTGCTAGGGATTGGCACTTTCTCACACACCTCTCTTCATCCATTCTCGCCACATGACCATACCAGCGCAATCGTCTCTCTTGCACACAACAACTGATGCTTCTTAGGTACAACATTTCTCTCAAGGTACTAACGCTCTGTCGAGTAAGTACACTGACATTACACATCCATCGGAGCATACTGGCATCGTTCCTCACGAGCTTACGCATGTCCTCAGCAGTCACGGCCCATGTTCACTGCCATGTAGCATAGCTGTTCGTACACATGCATCATACAGTCTGCCTTTTACTCTGAGCGAGAGGCCTTTTGTCACCAGCAGAGGTAAGAGCTCCCTAAACTTTGCCCAGGCTATTCTTATTCTAGCAGTTACACTTTCAGCGCACCCACCCCCACTACTGACTTGGTCACCTAGATAGCGGAAACTATCAACTACTTCTAGTTTTTCCCCCCGGAAAGTGACAGAAGTTGTTTTCTGCAGATTTTCGGAGGTCAGTGCTCCAGAGCACCTGCCACATACAAAAACTATCTTCCCAGTTAGCCTACCTTTGACATTGCTGCACCTCTTATATATATATAAATTAGTAAAATATAAAATATTTATTTATACATAAAAATAGGGGTAGGGCCACTGAGGGTATTATGTGGCCGGGGTGGGGGGAGGGGGCAGTGGCCCAAAATGTTTGAGAACCTCTGTTCTAAACCAATTACATGTCCTGCCCGTGCTGGCCGTTGTCCTCAACAATGTACCTCAGCTACCACATTCTTTACTAAAAACATTTTTCCATTACTTTCCAGAATTGCAACCCACTGAAATTCATACCTCACTCCTTTTCCTTTTGTTTTTTGTTTTTTTCACCTTCAGATATCAATCTATACCAATAAAATCATTGCACCCTTCAGAGAAGCATGTACATATCTGTGTGTATGCACAAAATTCATAAGCTCTGAGCTTCATCTTCTCACTAGACTAAATAAAATAAACACAACATCATAACAGGAATCTATTTTAGACCATTTCTGCATATTATCTTGCTGAAACAGGTAAAAATTGGGGTTAAGAATTTAGCTTTGTGATCAGATGGTCTCAAGTTCAGTCCCACTAGGTGGCATCTTGAATATCTTCTTTTATAGCTTTAGGCTGGCCAATGCCTTGTAAGCGAAACCAGAAGATGAAAACAGCGTGAAAACTTGTTTGTGTGTGTGTAAATGAATCATCATCATCATCATTTAACGTCCGTTCTCCATGCCAGCATGGGTTGGACGGTTCGACTGGGGATCTGGGAAGCCAGAAGGCTGCACCAGGCTCCAGTCTTATCTGGCAATGTTTCTACGGCTGGATGCCTTTCCTAACGCCAACCACTCCGTGAGTGTAGTGGGTGCTTTTTACGTGCCACCCGCACAGGTGCCAGGCGAGGCTGGCCACGGTCGGATTGGTGCATTTTATGTGCCACCGGCACGGAAGCCAGTCGAGGCGGCGCTGGCATCGATACATAAAAACAACTATCCCAATATAAATTATGAAAGCAAAATTATAGGAAGTAAATTGCATAATAGAAATACCACGTGGTATAATGCTTGCTTCAGAATTCAAGTAACCATGGAGATCCTGAGAATTTTTCTTAAGACATTGTACACACATTTACTCTTCTCTAGCAGATATAGAAAGATGTTCAATAGACATCCTATGAAGTTGTCATATTCCACTACACCTAATTTACTAGAATATTGTAGCAACTATTAACAGTAAGACACTGGAAACTAATACAGTAAACATATTTTATCTATTCAGACTCTAAAGACTAGCCTCAGTCTGTAACAAATAATACACATCTGATTCAAAATATGGCGATGATAATATGTTATATCCTCTTAGTAATAATACTCTTTTTTACTCTAGGCACAAGGCCCAAAATATTTGGGGAGAGGGGGGCCAGTCGATTAGATTGATTCCAGTACGCAACTGGCAGTTGATTTATCGACCCCGAAAAGATGAAAGGCAAAGTCGACCTTGGTGGAATTTGAACTCAGAACATAAAGACGAAATACTGCTAAGCATTTCGCCCGACAAGCAAATGCTACTGCCAGCTTGCCGCCTTAAGTATTCTTTTCTACTCTAGACACAAGGCCTGAAATTGTGGGGGAGGGCGGGGGCAGTCGATTAGATCAACCCCAGTATGCAACTGATACTTAATTTATTGACCCCAAAAAGATGAAAGGCAAAGTCGACTTGAACTCAGAACATAAAAATAGACGAAATACTGCTAAGCATTTTGCCCTGCGTGCTTACGTTTCTGCCAGCTTACCGCCCCGTTTTAGTAATAATATTAGCACTAATAGAATAAGGCCTCTTATGGTTACATACTTAATAGAATGTGCAACTGTTCAAACCATGATAAATACTCTTAGACAACCAATGTTTAAGAAATAACTTAATGCTTAGTCAAAACATGCAAGAATGTCCATTATGACATTAGAGCTACTGTTCCAAAATTCAAGATCAGATACAAAACCATTTTCATTTTTTTTAAATACAAAAGAAAACTGCACTTCAGTTGCCAAGTTCACCTGGGATCTCAAAGGAAAAAATATATACTACTTATTTCGTGGTCTGTTGTAGTTAGTGCTCCTCTTTATAGAAAGGATAGTTAGAGCTGCATTTTGAGCTCCATAGAGGCACTGGAAATCTTCAATTGTAGATCCAATTTAATTAGTGAGCATAATGAGTCATTAATTCATTGTTCATCTCTATATATATAAACGGCAGTTTGTCTGTCTGTGTGTCTGTCAGGTTGTACCCTCACCCTGACCACAGCTTTCAACCGATTCTGATGAAACTTGACACACACATAGCCCACTGTCATAATTCAAAACTAACGCAGTGAAAATTTTGAAAAGTTCCCCCAGTTCTGAAAAAAATCGATAAATTCAACATGGGGTCGAGAATCTAAGCTTTTTATATGCAACACATTTTCTGTCTAGGGGACACAACTCGACCTTTTTATCGCCCAAAGGGACAGCTAGGAACATCGTATACACAGAAGTATTCGAGTGAAGAGAAGACATTGCAACCTACACATGCGCCTTCGTTCCCTAGAGGGAAAGGACTAGATTGGGATTAGTCGTTGCCTACTAGGGGCTCTTACATACCCGGGCAACGCTGGACTATGCTGCTAGTACTTAATAAAACTTCTTAAAATTTCCAAGTAAAAATCCTACATAAACACCTTACCTAGATCTAAGATTAATGTCTGTGTCCCATTCTTATGGATTTTACTGTCCTACTGGAAAAATCTTTTATGTAACATACCAAGTTCACATTTCTTAAGTAATCTTTAATCTAACCCTTAACCATTGCACCTAATTTAATTTAATCGCATTTAACTCTAGTAAATCTAATAATTCTAGAACTGATAATAGAAGTGAACAATAATTTACACACACAATTATTATGCTTTCAGTAGAACCTTCTGGTACTTATTCTATTGGACACTTTTGCTGAACTACTAAGTTATGGGGATGTAAACAAACCAGCACTGGTTTTCAAGTGGTAGTGAGGAACAAACATGAACACAAGGATACACACACAAATATATATATATATATATATATATATATATATTTTATATACAGCTGGCTTACAGTTTCTGCGTACCAAATCCACTCAGAAAGTTCTGGTTGAGCCTGGGATTATAGTAGAAGATACTTGCCCAAGGTACCATGCAGGGGGATTGAACCTAGAACCATGTAGCTGAGATGCAAACTTACAGCCATGGCTGCACACACATCAGATTGTTCACAATTGCTACTGGTAATGTGTAGAGCAGCAAGCTGGCAGAATCATTCGCACGCAGGGCAAAATGCTTAGCGGTATTTCGTCTGCCGTTATGTTCCAAGTTCAAATTCCACCGAGGGTCAATTAAATAAATACCAGTTATGCACTGGGGTCGATATAATCGACTATATCCGTTTGTCTGTCCTTGTTTGTCTCTCTCTGTGTTTAGCCCCTTGTGAGTAGTAAAGAAATAGATATTTTGTCTGCCACTATGTTCCGAGCCGGCAGAATTGTTAGCACGCCGGGGGAAATGCGTAGCCATATTTCGTCTGCCGTTATGTTCTGAGTTCAAATTCCGCCGAGGTCGACTTTACCTTTCATCCTTTCGGGGTCGATAAATTAAGTACCAGTTACGCACTGGGGTCGATGTAATCAACTTAATCCCTTTGTCTATCCTTGTTTAGCCCCCTGTGGGCAATAAATATATTGGTAATGTGTAGTCTAGTAGGGTCAGTTGCATAGTCTGGCTGTTGGTGACTAAACTGGTTCCTTGGTGAAGAGGATTTCTAGAAACACAGCAGAACAACAAACAAGGCCAGTGAAGAGCAGAACCCAGTACAGGATCAATGACTATCTAGCAAGAGTACAAGGAATTAGAAATTCTGAGTTAGTCTTGAGCATGCTACAAGACCACTGAGAGTTGTGAGGGACCTTTAGCTTTAGTTAAAGCATGTCTAAGCACAATAAATATAAATGTATTTAGAAAAGTGAAGAGAAACAAGTCAAAAGTCTGTTGTTTTGTTTTTCTTTTTAAAAAGAGCTACATTTATTCTATCAAAATTTGCTTTGGTGGAAAAGAATAAAGAAAAATAAAAATGAAAATAAAAATTTAAATCAGTTGAGGAAAAAAAAAACAATTAAAAAAAAAACTCTCTAAGAGAGTACCACAGCCAATGATATGTTACCAAATTGTTAAATGTCTTTCCATTGCCAACTATTTCAGAGGCGGCAGAGCCAGTGGTCTAATACAAGTTATACCATTTCCTTCATTCACAACAGAACAGAGGAATCACAAGAGAATCAAAGACAAAAAAATATGATTATGATAAAAAAAAAAAGTGGAAAATGTGTTTTTTTTTTGTTTGGGATTTTTTTTCTTGTTTTTCCAACTACTGAATAAAAAAAAATGGTGCTAAAATTGATTTATGAAATTAAAAAAAAAAAGAATAATGACCATTTGGCTTTAATACAAAAAGAAAAAAATTAAAAAATAAACTGATGGTGGATTGGATTGTGTGTTAGAATATTTTAATAAATAGCATGTAATTTATTTTAAATATGTGAATTTGATGAAGACATGAAAGAAATGATTAAAAATTAATTGATAAATGAGTTAATGAAATTTCAAAAAAAATAATTACAAGAGGTAAAAAAAGAAAATCCAGGTTTAGGTAAGTTTGAATCTATCGTTATCGAAAAGGAAGTTTATCAAAACTTTGTGTGAGAAATGAGTGGGTGGGGAATAAAAGAAAATAGAAACTAATAGATTCTCTGTTTGGTGAAAACAGAATTAATAAAAAAAAAAAAAAATTAAAAAAAAAAAGAGATCTTAAAAAATTTGGGTTTTTTTTAAATACATATCTTACATTGTTTTGGAGGGTATTTTTTTGTTTGTGTGTGTATGTGTGTGTGTGTGGTGTGTGTGTGTGCTTTGATTTGATTTTGAAATCAATGATACAAATCGAAGTAAGGTTTTTCATTTCTGCAATAGAAAGGAATTTCAAGAAATCAAAAATTTATAAAGAATAAATATTATAAAGATGAAAGGGGTTGAAAAATGAAAAATTTATAGAAAAGTAATATACACATAATCTTTATTTTATTCCTAACCAAACCAGTATTTCAGATTAATTTTAAAAGAAGACACTTTAATAGCAACAAATTTTCTCCCCCCCAAAAGAATCTTTAAAATTTTACAAAAAGACCATTACATAATCTGACTAGATAAGAATTCTTTGAAAACAATGAAATTTACATGACAAACAAAAAGCATACTTTGATGACGATAATAATAATAATAATGATAATAATAATAATAATAATAATAAAAAAATCATTTCTTCCATGTCATACAGGTACAGAGACACTGAAATATGTTTAAATAGATTTACTAAAAAGCTGTAAATATTTTGCTTCCAAGGAGAAGTTGTTTTCTAGCTGATTAATTAATTATGAAGGAAATGGCTAAATATCTAATTACTACTGACATTAAATATTTTATATTGGTTGATAAAATACCAAGTGTGAAGTATAGGTTATGAAATAAAGAATACCAAATCCATTTCCAAAAAATATATATATTTATATATACTGTTTAAATTCCTTATTTTGGTATGTACTCAGAGTATATATCACATCCTACCATAATCAATTCTGAAAGACAGGTGATTTAAAAAGATCCATGGCATTTTTATTTTTTTATTTCCAGTAAGAAACACCAGAAGTGACACTAAGCGAATGAGTCACTAATTAATATTTTTAGTGTGTAAACCACTTTTCTTCTTTTTTTTTTAAATTTTTAATTTTAAATACAAATATTTAGTTAATACCCAGAAAACTGAATGTTGTTCTATGACCGTGTATTAAGAAATAAAGAGTAAAGAAGTAGAAGATTTTAAAGACAACTGATACCATGCCATTAAACAGACAAGGGTTAATGCCAATACGTAGAAATACAAAACAGAAAATTCGTAAACTATTTAAAATTAATTTAACATAAATTGCTACCATGTCTACCAGAAGAAAAGAAAAAAAAAAACTAGTCATACATTTCTATGAGAGATAACTACCGAGACTGATATGTAGGAGTGTAAATAACTGTTTAATACTATTAGAATCTACCAAGAGATACTAAAATTATATAACATTGTGTCACTGTGTCTAACATTGTCAGAGCTGAACAAGTTATAAAGGTTTTATCGAAATATTGTAATTCAATAAATTACTTATAATTGTTTCAAATGAAAATAATAATTACATACACATATGTACATATACATACATACATATATATATATATATATATTATATATATATATATATATATATATACATATATAGACATACATACATACATATATACACATATATAAAACAAATTTAAGATTTATTAAAATATTAAAACCAGCACCCAACAGATTTGTTACATGTAGCAAAATGGAAGTAGAAGAAAAAAAATTCAAGTTATTTTAGAATTTAAACACTGGAATGTTAGGAAAGCAATATTTTAGCATATTAAATTTCTTCCCTAAAACCAGTTGAATAATAATAATAATATAATAATAATAATAATAATCATAATTATAATAATAATGATAATAATAAGAATAATGATAATAATAATAATAAAGTGACAAGAATGTATTACCCACCCGGCCCGTATAAAATTGAAAAAAGCAAATTCCAAATGTATCACTAACCACATTCAATTTGTGAAAGAATATTAAAAAATAGACTGTAAATCAACAAGTGTCTTGGATTTTAGTGGACACATTCCAATATGATGTGACTAGCACCATAAACAAACAAAACTAAACTTCAAAAAGCTGCTGTGTTAACAACCGAAGCTATTCCACTTCAAAAATCATACTTCCGACAACAGAACAACATGTAATAGCTCAGCTTTAACACACAAATATAGGAATATTTTTCTTTTTTTTTTTTTTCATTTATTTATTTATTTATTTATTTCCAAATATGCATTTCATATGATAAATATAAAAAGCAACTAGGTAGTTTTGAAACGATCATAAAATAACAACAGAATGGGTCCTCCATCAGGAGAGAACTTGTTTTAGACTGGGAGAAACATAATGAAAGAAATGGAATGTTTTTAATATTTTTTATTGTGGAAGGGAGAAAGTGTGAGAAGAAACTTTATTCTTCATTGATTATGGTATATTATTGGAGGAAATGTTATAGCATTTCACTTTGGTTTTCAGCTGTGAGTAAGCAACATTATTGACTTTGGTTCTAACTAATGCAACAGGTTAGACTTTTTAAGACAAATATAAAAAAGGAATAAATAAACTAGAAATAGAACACAATTACAAATCAAATAAATATTTAGGCCATTGCTTATTGAGTAATAAGATTAAAATAATATTTGTTGGGCAAACCACTATTATGGTGAGAGAACAAAAAGAAGAATGAATGGGATAATCTAGACAATAAACTACTCCTAGATTTTGGCTTACTTTAAAAGAATAATATGTGCTTTGAGCTATTCTAACTTACAGAATGTTTCGGCCACTTTTGTCATCAGCTCTCGTCTTTCCCAACAATTAAGAACCATATCTTAGGTATGTAGCATTCTAGCATTGGATAGGGGACAAATATCGCTAATCCTGTGTTAAATCCGATGAGGAAAAAGTTTCTCTTTTTTTTTTTTATCAAGTTATTACAAACTGACGAAAGATTTCTTTAAAAAGAAAAAAAAAAAAATTGGTAAAAATCACAGCAAATGTAAAATGTTTAGCTGAATTCAGGTTTTTAAGTAAACAATCAGATTACAAGAAAGGAAGAGGAGGAGGAGTAGGGGGTGGGGGACAACCCAGAAACAAAACAGAAAACAGTGATGAGAAGATTAGAAATGTTAAAAATTACTTCAGCAGAATACTGTTTGGGTGGAATCTCACCTGGAGAAAGGCTGGACAGATAGCAAGAACAGCAATAATTATAGAACGGTTAACAATACAAAACAATCTATGCAGCATGTATCAACAGTTAACAGCAGGAAAATCAATGAAGACAGAGACCAGTATGCCATAGACAGAAGGAGTGAAAATATGTATACATTAGAGAGATTTATAACAGAAGGAATTACTGAAGCTGATGTAACAGAACTAATTTTGCAAAGTAAAATGTGGACGGATGATTGAGATTAAATTCATGATAGTTGTGTGAAGCAATATTATTTTGTTCAAGTATATAAAGCCTGTAGAAACGCATTTAATGGACAGAAGAGACAGAAATCCATAATCCTGCAAGGTATTTTTCAAATATAACAACCAAATGATTTACCATTAAAACAACTGGATAAGTTCATTTTGCTTTGGACATTGATTAAAAAGTGTAGTAAAAAAAAAAAGAATTTGCTGAGTTGGAAAAAAAAAACAAAATTCTTGGAAGGATTTCAACATATTTACAAATGTCGGATGGAATACAAGTTCAACTTGTGTTATACAACGCAAGTTGTGGCATAAATTACTTTTAAGAAACACTGTTTTCATTTTGCTTAAATTAAAACACTATTTTTTTTTTTCTTTTCTAAATATAAATTTCTAGAAATGAAAATTTTTGATTTGAAAAAAAAAAAAAACAACAAAATTATAACTCATGCACACACAATAGCATTTGAATACAGTAGAATAAGGAAATATATTATAATGATAAGAAACTGTTTATAAATCCAGATGTTATCTTCCAGTTGAACATGAATTTTCACAAGTTAGGGACAACCGTTACCATCAATCACTTTATTTTAAGCATTTTTTTTTCCACTCCAAAATATCATATGCTTATATCAAACATGTAGCATAAACCAACTTGTAATTTCTTTTTTATTTATTTTTACTTTATAAATAATTTTATATATATATATATAAAAAAAAATTCAAATAACTGGAATGCTGTAAAATGAATACAGGATTTATAAAGCCTCGTTGACCAAACCATGAAAGATATTACCAAGACGATATCTGTACAATATACACCGGGAGAAATGTATCTCCAATTGATAATATATAAGCAGTTGTAAATATTTTTTTAAAAAATGAAGAAAAAGAAATTATAGAATCAAAGATTCCTTTGTTCTAGAAGATGAAAATCTTCTGTGAAAGACATAAGTAAACAAATGATGTTCATTCAGTAGCAAGTGTAGTGATAAGCAGTTGAAACTGTTTACAGAATGAATTATTATTATAATGCTTCAGATATTGTCACCTCAGCTCATTATTCTAGCACCGATTGAAAAGAGAAAACATTTTGTCCTAAAACATTTGTATAGTACAAAATGGCAGATGAAAAATGACAACTTCATTAAAAGAAAGGAAGGAATGGGGCGAAGAAAGAAGACAAGAAATACTAAGTAACATTAAAATAATAATAATAATAATAATAATAATAATAATAATAATAATAATAATAATGATAATGATAATAATGATAATGGTTTCTATCATAGGCACAAGGCCACAAGTTTTGCAAAGTTGACTCTGGCGGGATTTGAACTTAGAACATAAAGGGCTTGAAGAAATACCTCAAAGTATTTTTCCAACGCTCTAACAATTCTATCAACCCACCACCCTATAATAATAATAATAATAATAATAATAATTAATAATAATAATAATTAATAATAATAATAATTAATAATAATAATAATGGTTTCTAATATAGGCACAAGGCCACAAATTTTGAGGAAAGAAATAGCTGATATTTTATCCTTCCCAGAGAGATGAAAGGCAAAGTCAACCACAGTGGGATTTGAACTCAGAGCGTAAAGGGACATAACTAAATACTACAAAGTATTTTGTCCACTACTCTACCGATTCAACCAGCCACTACTCATAATAATAATAATAATAATAATAATAATAATTAGTTTCTAATTTAAGTAGAAGGCCAGCAATTTTTAAGGGAAGGGTGTCAGTCAATACCATTAATTCCAGTATTGGACCGTTACTTTAATTTTATCAACCCCAAAAGGATGAAAGGCAGAGTTGACCTTGGAAGGATTTGAACTCAGAATGTTAAGAGCCAGAACAAATACTGCAAGGCATATCGTCCAACACTGTAACCATTCTGCCAATCCATCGCAAATAATAATAATAATAATAATAGTAATAATAATAATGATAATAATAATAATACTAATAATGGCAAACCGCAAAAGCATTTGGCTCATATTTTATCAGACATCACTCATACCAGTGCTATTGTTGCCCGCTTTATCACTTAAGGCCAATTACTCAGCCAGGTAAAGGAAAATTAAATTTATGTGGCATTGCAGCGCTGACATTTTGTCTATGGAAATAGTTCAATGAATATGTGCAGACAATAAGCAACACAAAATAAACCCCCGCCACACACACACACACACACCCAAAACCCATGAAGAATATCACAAGAACAGATATAACAAGAGCAATATTTTTAAGTACTTTGATAATCTCAAAAAAAAAAAAAAAATTTTTTTCTTTTTAAACTATTGTTAGTTCATTTTATTTGAGATATCAAGATTCATTAATGCTTTTACCTCTCCGTTCACTTTTCAACACTGAGCCCTTTTATTAATTATCATCATTATCATTATTATCATTATTATTATTAAATTGGATGTTAATTCCTGAAACAATTCAGAATGACTAGAAGATAGAGTTCCTTCCAACTTGGCTTCAAACCACATCATAAGTTTTATATTAAGTTTTGAGGAAGAGACTAAATTCTAAGCAATTTATTTTACTAAATTGGTAAATAAATACTATTTGCCAACTAAGACAACAGTAGGTTTCTCCAAGAACATAAGAAAATATCAGATAAGAATATGCTAACTTCTTCAATAAAAAAAAAAAAGTATCAATCTAAAAGTTCTTTAAAGAAATTTACTTTGTAATTGAAGACAGAAAAAAAAAAATGGAGACAAACAAACATTGCCAATTTTTAAAATAAGCAATAATAACGGTTAATTCAATAAAAGAAAAAGAGTTATGGAAGGGACAGTGATTTGTCACAGAGAACTAAGTTTCAGTGAATTCTGTGGGATGTTTAGTGTCTATGGTTACTATAATAGGCAGAGGTGAGCTTTATTTGAAAATGTCTATTTTCTGTGGAGTTTTTCGAATATTTGGTTACTACAGTCAGCAGAGGTGAGCTTTACTTGAAATATGTCCATGCGTAGTGAAGGTAATAATAAAACATAACCAGATTTAAGACTGGAATACCGAGTGCAGGCAGACAGAAAATGTTGGTGAAGTTTTAGTTGTGCTAAATGTTTGCTTGGATGGATTCTTCAGAAGGAAAAATGAGTTAGGGAGAAATAAGCACATTGGGATTTTCCTGGAGGGGGTTCTTCTGTTTTTGGTGGGGTTTTTTTTTAGTTCTTTTTTTTTTTTCATTTTGTTTTAGAATTGGATGGATTTACGATGTCTGTTAAATAAATGAACCACATCATTGAAGATTGAATTGCAGCAAGGCTTCATACAACTGCTTTCAACTTTCTTTGTGGAGCACAGGAAAAAGAAGGAAAAGACGGCTTTGAATTAGACATTTCTAGGAGAAGCAATATTAAAGTTTAAAAGAAATACTTTTCTTGTTTATTCTCCCTCCCTATCTTCACTACATTAATAGTTGATATAATATTTTCACATTTGATGTTTCCATACTCATTAAATTTAGACAGAAAAATCATAAATTAATACCTAACTAGGATTTTGGTTCAGAATATGTAAAAAAAAAAAAAAAAAAAAAAGAAAAAAGAAAGAAAAGTCTTTTTTAATTTTGTAGAGACCCAAATAGAATCAATTTTTACATTTATCAATTTTATCAATTATCTAGAAGAAATAAAGAAAAATTAGAGATTCTAAAGATTTCTTTTACAAAAATTATTGACCTGAAAACCATTTTTAAGTCAATAATTTTGTTTGCTGTAAAAATGGATCAAATGGGTTGGAGTAGACCCCTGGGTATTTTATTAGAAAATAATCGATATTGAAGAAAGGAAGACATGAAAAGACTTTTTTTAAATTAAAAAAAAAATTCTGTTTCAAAACCATGTATATCTGTAATTCTCACAATGCCTTTTTTTTTTTCGGTTTTTAGGGGAGTTTAAATCTAGTAACTATTTTAAAAATCTAAATGGAATCTATTTTAATGGAGATTTTAATATACAACCAGGTAGAAGACGGTAGGTAAATAAATCGAGAGGAGAGGGGAGGGAGAATTCAGAACATAGAATCCTTAAATGATGGGTTTTCCTTTTCTATGGGAAGGTAAGTTTCACTAAATTTGTTATTGAATACCAATTTAACCAGCAGTAGAATCTAGCAGTAAACCAAGGTACGGTTTAAAATGACATTAACTTTCACAGTCAGGGGCGTACATGACAACAGCATCAGGTTCATACGTTATATTGCTTGGTCCATTTGTGGCCACTGACTCAGAGGTGTATGCAACAGCACTCTCTGGCATTGGAGAATAGGTGACCACTGTGTCAGGTGTGTAGGTGATCACCGTTTCGCTCTGGTATTGAGTTGTAGCTGGGACAACCATTGCAACAGTTTGTTCTGGGGTTGCAACTGTTGCTAAAGTTGTAGCTTGATTGAGTTGATTATTACCGGGATTCTGTGGACATGGCCCCATTCTGGTGGGTGATATATTGTTGTTGCTGTCTGAGGGACCTTGGACAGTACTATACACTGAAGTTGCTCCGGAAAGTTCCAATAATGACTGAGCAGCTTCTTGGAGAATATTTTGTTCATACACTGAAAATAAACAAATGGAAGGAAAAATATTAAAATATCTTAATATTTGGTTCCAAAACAAACAAAAAATTTTTTAATTTCATCAAAATTCATCATCATAATTGCAACAGTGGTGCCCCAGCACAGACACAGTTCCCAAGCTGAAACTAGTTAACCCATGAGCATTTAAACCGGTCATATCAGACCTAAACATTCTCTCCATTTTAGGTTCAAACCAGCCAAATGCAAACTGTCACACCTTCCCTACAAGGTCCTTCTAAAAATAAGCAATCATCATCATCATCGTTTAACGTCCACTTTCCATGCAAGCATGGGTTGGACGATTTGACTGAGGTCTGGTGAACCAGATGGCTGCACCAGACTCCAATCTGATCTGGCAGAGTTTCTACAACTGGATACCCTTCCTAATGCCAACCACTCTGAGAGTGTAGTGGGTGCTTTTATGTGCCAGCGGCACGAGGGCCAGTCAGGCGGTACTGGCAACGGCCACGCTCAAATGGTACTTTTTATGTGCCACCTGCACAGGAGCCAGTCCAGCAGTACTGGCAATGACCTCACTCGAATAGTTTTTCACATGCCACCAGCACAAGTGCCAGTAAGGCGACACAAGTAACGATCACGCTCGAATGGTGTTTTTTAGCAATAACATCATAAAAATTTCAAAGCTGCAAGATGATGCATGAATACTTGAAAATGATATGAATAAATAAACATTTGACAGAGAAATCTGAATGATAAAGGATTAAAGAGTTATATGAAGGCGGTGAGCTGGCAGAAACGTTAGCACGCCGGGCGAAATGCCTAGCGGTATTTCATCTGCCGCTGCGTTCTGAGTTCAAATTCCGCCGAGGTCGACTTTGCCTTTCATCCTTTCGGGGTCGATTAAATAAGTACCAGTTACACACTGGGGTCGATATAATCGACTTAATCCGTTTTTCTGTCCTTGTTTGTCTCCACTATGTTTAGCCCCTTGTGGGCAGTAAAGAAATAGGTTAAAGAGTTATATATTTACAACAGGATCGACTCTTTAGTATTTAAACCGGCCATATCTGGCCCAAACATTCATTTTGTTTTATATTCAAACTGGTCAGATACCCCTATAATCTCCATTATAGGGGCATTGTGGTAGAGGGCCTTGGTCTCGGGGACCACTCATGTCTACAAACTGAGGTTGGGGGTAAGCAAGGGGAAGTTCCCCGTAGAAAATCCATATCCCTATAATGTCCACACAGTACCCTATAATGTCCATTCTAAAAATAAACAATCACATCATCAACATTGTGAAGCTACAAGATTGACCCTTTTGCTATCATATTTCTGTTGAGACACTGTATTTCTTTCAATTACTTTAAATCGTTACAAGCGTCACCTTACTGGCACTTGTGCCAGCGGCACGTTAAAAAACATTTGAGCAAGGCCGATGCCATTGCCGCTGGACTGACTCCTGTGCAGGTGGCACGTATAAAACACCATTTGAGCGTGGCCATTGCCAGTACCGCCTGACTGGCCCTCGTGCCGGTGGGACATAAAAGCACCCACTACACTCTCGGAGTGGTTGGCATTAGGAAGGGCATCAAGCTGTAGAAACTCTACCAGATCAAGATTGGAGACTGGTGCAACCATCTGGTTCACCAGTCCTCAGTCAAATCGTCCAACCCATGCTTGCATGGAAAGTGGACGTTAAACAATGATGATGATGATGAATTTAATAAAATAACTTAATTATCATTAAGCTAGTGTTAGGAACATAAATTGCGACTAAGGTTTGGTGAAGATTTTAATTCAAAACTTATGGAAACAAGACATTTGTACTCAGAGCCAGAGCCGGTTTCAGCCAGGTTGGTAACGAAAGGGTTAATTCAAAACAATGTGAATAAATAAGCTTTATATCTGACTGAGTAATCTGAATGCTAAAAGGTTTAAAAACCAAACTAACCTAGATAAAGAGGTACTGTATAACTCTTACTCTTTACTCGTTTACTTGTTTCAGTCATTTGACTGCGGCCATGCTGGAGCACCGCTTTTAGTCGAGCAAATTGACCCCGGGACTTATTCTTTGTAAGCCTAGTACTTATTCTATCAGTCTCTTTTTGCCAAACCGCTAAGTGACGGAGACGTAAACACACAAGTATGCTAGGGGGGACAAACACAGACACACAAACACACATATATATATATATATATATATATACATACGACAGGCTTCTTTCAGTTTCCGTCTACCAAATCCACTCACAAGGCATTGGTCGGCCCGGGGCTATAGTAGAAGACACTTGCCCAAGATGCCACGCAGTGGGACTGAACCCGGAACCATGTGGTTGGTTAGCAAGCTATTTACCACACAGCCACTCCTGCGCCTAACTGTCTCATTATTATACTGAAATATTAATAATATTAATACTGATCTTAACTTCACTCGTTATTGTTAATATTGATTACTAGCAGCATAGCCCGGCGTTGCCCGGGTATGTAAGAGCCCCTAGTAGGCAACGACTAATCCCAATCTAGTTCTTTCCCTCTAGGGAATGAAGGCGCATGTGTAGGTTGCAATGTCTTCTCTTCACTCGAACACTTTTATGTATACGATGTTCCTAGCTGTCTCCCGACAGAAAATGTGTTGCATATAAAAAGCTTAGATTCTCGACCCCATGTCGAATTTATCGATTTTTTCCAAAACTGGGAGAACTTTTCAAAATTTTCGCTGCGTTAGTTTTGAATTATGACATTGGGCTATGTGTGTGTCAAGTTTCATCAGAATCGGTTGAAAGCCGTGGTCAGGGTGAGGGTACAACATGACAGACATACAAACTGCCATTTATATATAGAGAGATAACTACATAGGGTGGGCCAAAAATCATGCACACAAAAAGTTCAATTCAATGTTTCAGAATCGTTAGACATGCTTCAATTTTTTCAAAAATTGAATACAATAAATAAATAAAATAATGATTAATATACACATACTTGCACATCATCATCATCCAGTGTTTTAAATCCGGGTTTTGTCCCCATTAATTGAGGGTAGCCGGATCTATCTCAATGCCATAGCAACTGAGGTAGGCAGGTGCAGCCCACCCCAACCTTTGGGCTGGTTGGTGCCCATTCTCCTTTGCTATCACGAGGCTTTTTTGGGCTGGATTTTCTATGGGGAACATCCCCTTGCTTACCACCCAACCTCAGTTTGTAGACGTGAGAGATCCCGAGACCGAGGCCTCTACCACAATTTTTAAGCTCAGGAAGGCAGGAACGCTACTCCCTGAGATCCCTTTCAGAGACCCCTACCTAATGAAGAAAATTAATAATAATAATAACATAAATACAATGTCAAATGTTTTGATGCATGATTTTTGGTCCACTCTGTTTTTATTTATTGATAATTCTGATCAGATAAGTTAATATTGATATGCATTATCATTGATGTTGATCATAGTTTTATCTATTATTGTTACTACTGATCATAGCTTATATCTGTTATTGCTGATACTTATCATAGCTTTATTTGTTATTGTTAATACTAATCATAATTTTACTTGTTATCTCTCTCTATATAAACGGCAGTTTGTCTGTGTGCATGTCTGTGTGTCTGTTAGGTTGTACCCTCACCCTGACCACGGCTTTTAACCGATTCTGATGAAACTTGACACACACATAGCCCAATGTCATAATTCAAAACTAACGCAGCGAAAATTTTGAAAAGTTCCCCCAATTCTGAAAAAAATTGATAAATTCGACATGGGGTCGAGAATGAGAAACACAAACCACAGACTGTCTAGGGGACGCAACTCGACCTTTTTAATTCTCAAAAAAAAATTTACCATCATTTTTTCCCATTTTTTTGCTATATTTTGGCTATAACTATCTAAAAATGCTTTATAGTTATTTCCCTTACAAACCCGAGCAACGCCGGGCGATACTGCTAGTTGATAATACAGATCATAACGTGTCATTGTTAATACTGATTATAGCTCTACATGTTATTAGTGACACAGCATAGCTTTACTTTATTATTGTTAAGACTGAACATAACTTTACTTGTTATTGTCAATACTGAACACAGCTTCACCAGTTATTGTGAAGATTTGTCATAATTTTACCTGTTATTTTTAATACTCTTTTACTTGTTTTAGTCATTTGACTGCGGCCATGCTGGAGCATCGCCTTTAGTCAAGCAAATCAACCCCAGGACTTATTCTTTGTAAGCCTAGTACTTATCCTATCGATCACTATCAGTTGTTAAGCGATGTTGGGAGACAAACCTCTCGAAAGAGCTGTTCTTCACTCCTGCTCCAGAGCGTCGGCTGCGGGGTCATTCCGAAAAGCTCTATCTGCGACAATTTCATCTCAATCGAAGGAGAGGGGCTGTCTCCGTCCGGGTTGCGGATCCGTGGAATAAGCTGCCAGACGAGATGGTGAAGATGCCGATGACCGCTCAGTTCAAAGTCTCCCTTGACCTCAAGTGGCCTGAACTATTTACATGAACACCACCCTGTACATAACTCCATGTCCCCCTACATGGCCTTGCTTTTAGCTTTTTGAGCCAAAAATTTAACTAACTAACTAACTAACAAACACATCATCATCATATATATATACATATATATGACGGGCTTCTTTCAGTTTCCATCCACCAAATCCATTCACAAGGCTTTGGTCGGCCCAAGGCTATAGTAGAAGACACTTGCCCAAGGTGCCAGGCAGTGGGACTGAACCCGGAACCATTCCTGCGCCTATATACTGATCATAAATTTTACTTGGTTTTACTTGGTTTTACTGATTAGAACTTAACTTTGCTCGTTAATATTCATCGCAGTTTGCTTAGTAATGTTTGTACGAAGAATTTTTTCCCAAATCAAAGTAATTAGATAAAGAGAATAAAATGGAAATAAATGAAATTCTGAAAAATTTTGTTCAACAACTGTACAAGTTTTTAAGCCATAGAAAATCCAAAGAAATTGCTGAAAGAAAAAATATATATACAAAAATATATATAGGCATAGGAGTGGCTGTGTGGTAAGTAGCTTGCTTACCAGCCACATGGTTCCGGGTTCAGTCCCACTGCGTGGCACCTTGGTTAGTGTCTTCTACTATAGCCTCGGCCCGACCAAAGCCTTATGAGTGGATTTGGTAGACGGAAACTGAAAGAAGCCTGTCGTATATATATATATATATATATATGTATGTATGTGTGTGTATATGTCTGTGTTTGTCACCCAACATCGCTTGACAACCGATGCTGGTGTGTTTACGTCCCCGTAACTTAGCGGTTCAGCAAAAGAGACCGATAGAATAAGTACTAGGCTTACAAAGAATAAGTCCTGGGGTCGATTTCTTCGACTAAAGGCGGTGCCCCAGCATGGCCGCAGTTAAATGACTGAAACAAGTAAAAGAGTAAAAGAGACAAGTTACAGCAAGTAGTGTGTTGTTCCGAAACTCCACCAAGTCTTTAACTTAAAAAAGAAAATTTTAAATAAATCAGTGCCGGTGGCATGTAAAAGCACCCACTACACTCTTGGAGTGGTTGGCGTTAGGAAGGGCATCCAGCTGTAGAAACTCTGCCAGATCAAGAATGAAGCCTGATGCAGCCATCTGGTTCGCCAGCCCTCAGTCAAATCGTCCAACCCATGCTAGCATGGAAAGCGGACATTAAATGATGATGATGATGATGAATTTTTTTTCTTTAAGATTCTGTATCCCTGATATTCAAAACATACAAATCTGAAAACCATTTGATAAAAAAAAAATGGGTAAAGTATATATAAAGTTAAGGGTGTGGTTAAAAAATTCCTCGCCTAGACAAATTACATGTCCAAAACGTTTAGTGAGCCAATGGCAACATCTGTATATTTAACAAAACTGTTGCCTGCATTTGATCATGAGTTTTTCCACTATTACACTATTTTATTATTTTCTTAAATTTCATATTTTTATACATCAGACATGGCTGTTGATGTTATTTGTTAGTATTTTATAATGTTGAATTAAAATTTATGCATGAACCTAGGTTTTGGATTTCATTTTGTATCAACATTGGAAGTAGACCATGGCATTAGGCAACAGGGTAAAAGAGAAGAACTGTGACACCGTTTCACAAAAAAAAAAAAAAAAAAATGGGAGGAATGTATAAAAAAAACATTATGGTTAATTTGAAATAACGAAATGGAAATGAAAATGTTTACTTATTTAAAAAAAAAAAAAATTCCAAGGAGAAAATGATTTTATTTTAAAAGGACATGTAAATAGCTAATGTGGAGGCGCAATGGCCCAGTGGTTAGGGCAGCGGACTCGCGGTCGGAGGATCGTGGTTTCGATTCCCAGACCGTGCGTTGTGTGTGTTTATTGAGCGAAAACAACTAAAGCTCCACGAGGGTCCAGCAGGGGGCTGGTAGCGACCCCTGTTGTACGCTTTCGCTCCCAACTTTCTCTCACTCTCTCTTCCTGTTCCTTGAGTAACGCTGTGATGGACTGGTGTCCCTTGAAATAACGAAATGAAAATGAAAATGTTTACTTATTTTAAAAAAAAAAAATTCAAGGAGAAAATGATTTTATTTTAAAAGGACATGTAAATAGCTAATGTGGAGGTGCAATGGCCCAGTGGTTAGGGCAGCGGACTCGCGGTCAGAGGATCATGGTTTCGATTCCCAGACCGTGCGTTGTGTGTGTTTATTGAACGAAAACACCTAAAGCTCCACGAGGCTCCGACAGTGGGTGGTGGCGACCCCTGTTGTACTCTTTTGCCCCCAACTTTCTCTCACTGTCTCTTCCTGTTTCTTGAGTAACGCTGCAATGGACTGCTGTCCCGTCTAGCTGGGGGGAACATATACGCCACAGAAACCGGGAAACCAGGCCCATGAGCCTGGCTAGGCTTGAAAAGGGCGCATAAATAAATAAAATAGCTAATGGAAAAGGTACAGGTACAGATTGGAGCTCCAAGACTTTGTTTCTGTTATACATTCCAGTGAAATTTGGCAGAGATACACTTTCAAGGGTGTAATAGATGATGATTATGCTAATAACAAGAAATACCTTTAAGGAATTTGGGATCATTTTCCCCTTGCTCTCCTGATTTTGTTTCCTCATATAGAGTCTATAAAATGCACGTTTTTAAATGGTATTTTGAAGAAATATTCATAACAGTGTAGATTACATAATGCTGTTTCCAACACATATATCTCAGAAGGAAAAAAGATAAAAAAATAAAAAAGTGCTAAAGCAGGAATTAGCAGCTTCATTGAGATTGGTCCATATGAGACATGGCTAATCATCAAGTAAGCTGCACTACTCAAAGAATTCAAAGAATTCAAGGTAATCTTTTGTTAGGTGTGCCATTCAGAAAGTCCCACAGACCACAATTTACCAGTTGCCATGTTTAAGTCACAAGAATTGGTAGTAAAACAATCAGGGTGAGGCACAGAACAATCATCCAAAACTACACCCAAAAGATTATCATCATCATCATCATCACCATTGAACATCTGTCTTCCATGCTGGCCTGGGTTGGACACTTTGACAGGAGCTGGCAAGCCGGAGATCTGCACCTGGCACAATTTGACTATTTCGGTATGGTATCCTATGGCTGGATGCCTTTCCTAATACCAACCACTTTACAAAATATACTGGTTGTTTTTTACATGACACCAGCAAGGGTGTTTTATATGTGGAATCAGACCAGGCGCTTTAGATGTGACACTGGCTCTTTTACTCTTTTACTTGCTTCAGTCATTTGACTGTGGCCATGCTGGAGCACCGCCTTTAGTCGAGCAAATTGACCCCAGGACTTATTCTAAGAATAAGCCTAGTACTTATTCTATCGGTCTCTTTTGCCGAACCGCTAATGTTACGGGGACATAAACACACCAGCATCGGTTGTCAAACGATGTTGGGAGGACAAACACAGACACACACATACATACATATATACGACAGGCTTCTTTCAGTTTCCGTCTACCAAATCCACTCACAAGGCTTTGGTCGGCCCGAGGCTATAGTAGAAGACACTTGCCCAAGGTGCCACGCAGTGGGACTGAACCCGGAACCATGTGGTTGGTAAGCAAGCTACTTACCACACAGCCACTCTTGGCATGGGCACTTTTTACGTGGCACAAGTACGAGTGCTCTATATGTGGTACCAACAGGGGTGCTTTTTATGTGACACCAGTATGAGTGCCTTTTATTGGTGACATTCTATTTTGTTTTTACTAAATTTTACCCCTCTTACAAAATTTTGTTTTAAAATCACCATCATCATCATCATCATTGTTTAACATCCGTTTTCCATGCTAGCATGGGTTGGACGGTTCGACCGGGGTCTGGGAAGCCAGGAGGCTGCACAAGGCTCCAGTCTGATCTGGCAGTGTTTCTACAGCTGGATGCCCTTCCTAATGCCAACCACTCCGTGAGTGTAGTCGGTGCCTTTTACGTGCCACCGACACAGGGGCCAGGAGGCTGGCAATGGCCACAATCGGTTGGTGCTTTTTATGTGCCACTGGCACAGAAGCCAGCCAAGGTGGTGATAGCATCAGCCACATTCGGATGGCGCTTTTTACCAGCCACCGGCACTCTTTTACTTGTTTCAGTCATTTGACTGCGGCCATGCTGGAGCACCGCCTTTAATCGAGCAACTCGACCCCCGGGACTTATTCTTTTGTAAGCCCAGTACTTATTCTATCGGTCTCTTCTGCCGAACTGCTAAGTGACGGGGACATAAACACACCAGCATCAGTTGTCAAGCAATGCTAGGGGGACAAACACAGACACACAAACACACACATGCATATATACATACATATATACGACAGGCTTCTTTCAGTTTCCGTCTACCAAATCCACTCACAAAGCTTTGGTCAGCCCGAGGCTATAGTAGAAGACACTCGCTCAAGGTGCCACGCAGTGGGAATGAACCCGGAACCATGTGGTTGGTAAACAAGCTACTTACCACACAGCCAAGTACGTATTTTTAAAGAAACTTATAACCTGGAATTTTCTTTTAGTAATGCCGCCCACCTAATGATGAGCCATGTTTCATGTAGTTTGCTCCTCAAACAAGGTTGTGTGTGCCTGGTCTAACGTAACAAGAACTCCAAATTCAGAAATTCAGAATTATTGACTAAATCTTGACTGATACACAGATGGAGGATGAAGAGTGAACTTCTGAAAAATTTCTGCTGCTTCTTATGCATCTTATAAAGAATGCTTTTCCTTTTTAGTGGTGGGAGTGGAGGAGTCATTTTTACATAAGCACCAGCGTCGCCTTACTGGCACCTGTAAAAACATTTGAGCGAAGTCATTGCCAGTACCGCCTGACTGGCCCTCATGCCGGTGGCACGTAAGAAGCACCATTTGAGCGTGACCATTGCCAGTACCGCCTGACTGGCCCCCATGCCGGTGGCACATAAAAAGCACCATTTGAGCGTGGCCGTTGCCAGTACCGCCTGACTGGCCCTCGTGCGGGTGGCACGTAAAAAGCACCATTTGAGCGTGGCCGTTGCCAGTACCGCCTGACTGGCCCTCGTGCGGTGGCACGTAAAAAGCACCATTTGAGCGTGACCATTGCCAGTACCGCCTGCCTGGCCCTGCGGGCCGTGGGTGGCACGTAAAAGCACCATTTGAGCGTGGCCGTTGCCAGTACCGCCTGACTGGCCCTCGTGCGGGTGCACGTAAAAAGCACCATTTGAGCGTGGCCGTTGCCAGTACCGCGCCTGACTGCCCCCATGCCGGTGGCACGTAAAAGCACCATTTGAGCGTGGCGTTGCCAGTACCGCCTGACTGGCCCTCGTGCGGGTGGCACGTAAAAAGCACCATTTGAGCGTGGCCGTTGCCAGTACCGCCTGACTGGCCCCCATGCCGGTGGCACGTAAAAAGCACCATTTGAGCGTGGCCGTTGCCAGTACCGCCTGACTGGCCCTCGTGCGGGTGGCACGTAAAAAGCACCATTTGAGCGTGACCATTGCCAGTACCGCCTGACTGGCCCTCGTGCGGGTGGCACGTAAAAAGCACCATTTGAGCGTGACCATTGCCAGCATCCAGTACGCCTGACTGGCCCCCATGCCGGTGGCACATAAAAAGCACCATTTGAGCGTGGCCGTTGCCATACCTACCACCGCCTGACTGGCCCCCATGCCGGTGGCACATAAAAAGCACCATTTGAGCGTGGCCGTTGCCAGTACCGCCTGACTGGCCCCCATGCCGTGTGCACGTAAAAAGCACCATTTGAGCGTGGCCGTTGCCAGTACCCCTGCCTGACTGGCCCTCGTGCGGGTGGCACGTAAAAAGCACCATTTGAGCGTGGCCGTTGCCAGTACCCGCCTGACTGGCCCCCATGCCGGTGGCACATAAAAAACACATTTGAGCGTGGCCGTTGCCAGTACCGCCTGACTGGCCCCCATGCCGGTGGCACGTAAAAAGCACCATTTGAGCGTGGCCGTTGCCAGTACCGCCTGACTGGCCCTCGTGCGGGTGGCACATAAAAAGCACCATTTGAGCGTGGCCGTTGCCAGTACCGCCTGACTGGCCCCCATGCCGGTGGCACATAAAAAGCACCATTTGAGCGTGGCCGTTGCCAGTACCGCCTGACTGGCCCCCATGCCGGTGGCACGTAAAAAGCACCATTTGAGCGTGGCCGTTGCCAGTACCGCCCTGACTGCCCTCGTGCGGGTGGCACGTAAAAGCACCATTTGAGCGTGGCCGTTGCCAGTACCGCCTGACTGGCCCCCATGCCGGTGGCACATAAAAAGCACCATTTGAGCGTGGCCGTTGCCAGTACCGCCTGACTGGCCCCCATGCCGGTGGCACATAAAAAGCACCATTTGAGCGTGGCCGTTGCCAGTACCGCCTGACTGGCCCTCGTGCGGGTGGCACGTAAAAAGCACCATTTGAGCGTGGCCGTTGCCAGTACCGCCTGACTGGCCCTCGTGCGGGTGGCACGTAAAAAGCACCATTTGAGCGTGACCATTGCCAGTACCGCCTGACTGGCCCCCATGCCGGTGGCACATAAAAAGCACCATTTGAGCGTGGCCGTTGCCAGTACCGCCTGACTGGCCCCCATGCCGGTGGCACATAAAAAGCACCATTGAGCGTGGCCGTTGCCAGTACCCCCGGCCTGACTGGCCCCCATGCCGGTGGCACATAAAAAGCACCATTTGAGCGTGGCCATTGCCAGTACCGCCTGACTGGCCCTCGTGCGGGTGGCACGTAAAAAGCACCATTTGAGCGTGGGCCGTTGCCAGTACCGCCGCCTGACTGGCCCCCATGCCGGGGGCACGTAAAAAGCACCATTTGAGCGTGGCCGTTGCCAGTACCCACCCCTGACTTGCCCTCGTGCGGGTGGCACGTAAAAAGCACCATTTGAGCGTGACCATTGCCAGTACCGCCTGACTGGCCCTCGTGCGGGTGGCACGTAAAAAGCACCATTTGAGCGTGGCCGTTGCCAGTACCGCCTGACTGGCCCCCATGCCGGTGGCACGTAAAAAGCACCATTTGAGCGTGGCCGTTGCCAGTACCGCCTGACTGGCCCCCATGCCGGTGGCACATAAAAAGCACCATTTGAGCGTGGCCGTTGCCAGTACCACACCGTGCCTGCCTGACTGGCCCCCATGCCGGTGGCACGTAAAAGCACCATTTGAGCGTGTGGCCGTTGACCCGCACCTCCTGACTGGCCCTCGTGCGGGTGGCACGTAAAAGCACCATTTGAGCGTGGCCGTTGCCAGTACCCGCCTGACTGGCCCCCATGCCGGTGGCACATAAAAAGCACCATTTGAGCGTGGCCGTTGCCAGTAACCGCCTGACTGGCCCCCATGCCGTGGCACATAAAAGCACCATTTGAGCGTGGCCGTTGCCAGTACCGCCTGACTGGCCCTCGTGCGGGTGGCACGTAAAAGCAAACCATTTGAGCGTGGCCGTTGCCAGTACCTCGCCTGACTGGCCCTCGTGCGGGTGCACGTAAAAGCACCATTTGAGCGTGACCATTGCCAGTACCAGCCTGACTGGCCCCCATGCCGGTGGCACATAAACAGCACCATTTGAGCGTGGCCGTTGCCAGTACCACGCCTGACTGGCCCCTGCCGGTGGCACATAAAAAGCACCATTTGAGCGTGGCCGTTGCCAGTACCCCCACCGCCTGACTGGCCCCCATGCCGGTGGCACATAAAAGCAGCCCTTTTGAGCGTGGCCATTGCCAGTACCGCCTGACTGGCCTCGTGCGGGTGGCACGTAAAAAGCACCATTTGAGCGTGGCCGTTGCCAGTACCGGCCTGACTGGCCCCCATGCCGGTGGCCACGTAAAAAGCACCATTTGAGCGTGGCCGTTGCCAGTACCTCCCACCGCTACTGGCCCTCGTGCGGGTGGCACGTAAAAGCACCATTTGAGCGTGACCATTGCCAGTAACCGCCTGACTGGCCTCTCGTGCGGGTGGCACGTAAAAAGCACCATTTGAGCGTGGCCGTTGCCAGTACCGCCTGACTGGCCCCCATGCCGGTGGCACGTAAAAAGCACCATTTGAGCGTGGCCGTTGCCAGTACCCGCCTGACTGGCCCTCGTGCGGGTGGCACGTAAAAGCACCATTTGAGCGTGACCATTGCCAGTACCCCCCTGACTGGCCCCCATGCCGGTGGCACGTAAAAGCACCATTTGAGCGTGGCCGTTGCCAGTACCCCCCGCCTGACTGGCCCTCGTGCGGGTGGCACGTAAAAAGCACCATTTGAGCGTGACCATTGCCAGTACCGCCTGACTGGCCCCCATGCCGGTGGCACGTAAAAGCACCATTTGAGCGTGACCATTGCCAGTACCCGCCTGACTGGCCCCCATGCCGTTGGCACGTAAAAAGCACCATTTGAGCGTGGCCGTTGCCAGTACCGCCGCCTGACTGGCCCCCATGCCGGTGGCACGTAAAAAGCACCATTTGAGCGTGGCTGTTGCCAGTACCGCCTGACTGGCCCTCGTGCGGGTGGCACGTAAAAAGCACCATTTGAGCGTGGCCGTTGCCAGTACCACCTGACTGGCCCTCGTGCCGGTGACACGTAAAAGCACCCACTACACTCTCGGAGTGGTTGGCGTTAGGAAGGGCATCCAACTGTAGAAACTCTGCCAGATCAAGATTGGAGCCTGGTGCAGCCATCTGGTTTGCAAGCCCTCAGTCATAACCGTCCAACCCATGCTAGCATGGAAAGCGGACGTTAAACGATGATGATGATGATGAATACATTCGCATTTAAAATTACTGCATTTTTTTTTCTCCTCCAAGTGTGTGGCCATGTGGTTAAGAAGCTTGCTTCTCATTCGTGTGGTCTTGGGTAAGTATGTTCTCCTATGGCCTTCAGCCAGCCAAAGCCTTGTGAAAAGATTTGGAAGGCAGAAACTGAAAGACATGTATCTTTGTATTTGTCCCCCACCACCACCGCCAGTCGACCCCTGTTGGTTTGTTTACATCCTCATAATTTGGCAGTTCAATAAAAAGAGACTAGTAGAATATATACAAGACTTTTGAAGGCGGCGAGCTGGCAGACACGTTAGCGCGTCGGGTGAAATGCTAAGCGGTATTTCGTCTGTCGTTACGTCCTGAGTTCAAATTCCGCCGAGGTCAACTTTACCTTTCATCCTTTCAGGGTCGATAAATAAAGTACCTGTTTTGCACTGGGGTTGATGTAATCGACTTAATCCCTTTGTCTGTCCTTGTTTGTCCCCTCTATGTTTAGCCCCTTGTGGGCAATAAAGAAATATATATACAAGACTTTAAAGTAGTTATTGATGGCAGATTTCTTCGACTACACCCCAAAACAAGTAAAAGATAAACAAAAAATGTGACGAAAAGCATCCATCCCTTTCTTTACTACCCACCCATCCAAAATATCTCTGCTTCCAACATTGGTTGTTACGAGGTTATTAAAAGAAAGAAAAACAACCCAAAATTTTAATTACTTTTCCCTAACCTCAAATTTACTTTTACCTTTTTTTCATTTTTATTTTAGTTTGTGTGTAGGTGAGGTGGGGGACACTGAACAAACATGGAGATTATAAAGAAAGACTTCCGCCCGTCCCCCATTTTCTCCCAAATTTGTTTATTATTATTATTATTATTATTTTTTTTTTTTTTTTGGGGGCCAAAAGCCTCCGTTTTCAGATATGGAGGTTCCGGAAAATTACCTAAAATCGACATTGTGAAATTCCCCACCCAACATTCTTCAATTTTGACTTTTTCCCCCCCACAACACTAACCCTAACCGTAACTACAGAAATGTTTTGAAATTTTTGTCTGAATCATATTTTTCCGCATATTTAGAAAAAGAAAAAAAATTCTTAAAAAAATATTTTATAAAAACTTTTGGAAATTTTTTCAGAATCATAATGTCCGGATTTTTCCGCATATTTTGAAAAAAAAACAAAATTTCTGAAAAAAGTTTTTTAAAATGAAGGAAATGGGGGGGGGGGGGGTTAAAATGCCGATTTTTGCAAATTTTTTGCAGATTCGTATTCCCCTTAGCCGAAAAGTGGGGTTTGTGTCGGGAAAAAAAAATTGAAAAAAAAAAAAGGGTGTTTTTTTTTGGCGGGGACGGTCGGAAGTCTTGCCGATTAGAATACTCTTTTACTCTGAGACCCGAGGGTCATGCTGGAGTATTGCCGAAAAAAAAAAAAAAAAAAAAAAAAAAAAAAGAAATGTTTTCAAAATTTCCATGTCGATCGTCTTAAGACGATTTTCCATTTTCAATTTGTGATCATAAATCGAAAATGGCACCCAGTTTTTAAATAGATTAAAATTACACACAGCAGACAGGTACTGATATGCTCTGACTCCTAGTCTCCACTAATAGCCTACCTGATATGGAGGTTTGGCACTTTGTCTCAAGTTTCTTCATGCTTTTATTTTCAGTTGTGGGCAAATGTGAAGAACCGTGCCACCTTCAAAACGGAATATATAAAAATACTAGTAGTATAGCCCAGCGTTGCTCGGGTTTGTTTTATTTTCGACCCTTTAAAATCGGAATTCTTGAAAAGTAAAAATTTTGCATTATGTAGCTTATTATTCTCTTTGAGTGAACATTTTTCTGGTTGAAATGCACCGAAAAATGGCGACACAGCAGTCAAAAAATCGTAAAAAATAGGGATTTTCATAGAAAAAAAGCACCTTCTTGATGTAAATAATTTCTGGTGTTAACATGGTCCGATTTGAATTTTTTTTCTTCTACGGAAGGAAGAGCAAGCCGTCTTATATCATACTCTCAATTTTGGTCAACTTGCGCCGCAGGGTCTCGGAGGAGATAGTGTTAGTTGAAGGCTACCAAATGCCATACACAGACAACTTCAGCTTTATATATAAAGATTATGAACAGAGGTGTTGAATAAATCTGTCTTGATATTGCCGAATAGTGTCAATATTTCCATTTTCAGTTGTGACCAACAAGCCAAAGGAATGCCGACTGAACCGTTTGCATTAATAAGGTTTAGAATCAACAAGTCAGAAGGTTTGATAGTGTTAGCTAAACTGAATAAATACATAGGAACCAGCCCTGCTTGGAAATACTGTTTGCATTTACTATCAGCAATATTTACTACCATCAACCACAGCCTCCTGACATCATCAGTCTCGAAGTCTGGTGTTTCACTTAAGAGTACATACACTGCACTTGTCAGAAATATTTAGATGCCCGTCATTATAAAGAAGAATTTTGTCTTAACCATATATAGAGTGAAAAAAAAATGAAGAAGAGAAAATGAATTAACAAAAAAAAAGTTAGAAAAAGAGGACATCAGAAACTTTGGAATCACCAGAACATATATAGACAGTTCTTATGAAAAGTATGTGAAGAAAGAAAGAATCCAAATTAGGAAAAAAAAAAAGCACAAATAATTTGATGGAATTTCGGGCAACTTTTCAAACACAAATATCTTTCGTTTCGTTTCCTCACTTAAGCAAAAAAAGCAAAGTCGTAAAATTTACTACAGGGGTGTGTAAAAGAAACGAGTTCCCTTTTAGAAGTTATGCAATTAATGTCAGGTATACCTATAGAACAGAGTCGTAAATCATCTAGCGCGCCAAAAACTGTTATTTCTTCGGATTTGTATATTTTAAGCATCGTAGATTATGAATCTTTAATCTATCTTTATTTTTTAGCAAGAGAGACCATTTACTGGCATTTTTCTGTAACTGTTCAGTTTTGGCTATTTTTTCATATTTCAGATTTATGTTTTAAGCATGAGATGATTCTTCAAAATTATGCTTTACATATATCTGAAAACAGAAAACATTTACAGAAAAGGGGGTGTGATCCAAAACATCACCCCCTTTTTGTAGATTCGTAAAATCTAAGATGCTTACAATATACGAATCCAAAGAATTTACGGTTTTGGCGCACTAAATCATTTCCGACTCTATTCTACAGGAATACCTAACGTGGTACCGTTAATGAAGATGGAGAGGGAGAGAGACAGAGAGCGAGTATCAACTGCAATAAAATTTTGTCGACTTTAAGATATGTAAAATATGAAGGGGGAAAAAAATATCTTAGAGAAAGGCAGCAATATTGGAAGAGTAATAAATAAGAAAATGGAAAATAATCCACTCAGAAAGATTAGAGAAAAACTACTTACCAATAAAGTAATATTTTTTGAAAGAGAAGCAAGATATTAAAAGACTTCTGGTAAACTTTGAGAGTAAAAAGTTATGGTGTGATGTGAAGAAGAAGTTGGTTGAATAAGAGGCGACGTAATAAGCCAGCATCCAATGACTAAGTAGTAGAGAAATTAGCTTGGTTGTTGGCAGAATGTCTTAGGATGATGTATCCCTCTAGCTAGAAATATACTCTGTGTGTATTTTCATTTAACGATTTGCTTATAACCCACAAGATGGCCTAACGTTAATGAGATAGGCCTTCGTTTAAGAGGTTCCAACCAATAATGTAAACAATTAGGTAGTTTACCTGCGTGTATATATGTGTGTATACGCACGTGTTTGAGTGCAATGTTTTTCTTCGAAGTTTCTTAAACTATAGTGATGTTTTGAATGGTGGGAGAGAGGTAAAGAAGAAAAAAAAAAACTGAGAGATGGGCGAGGAGAAAATGAGGCGGAGAAGGAATGGGACGAAGGCCAGAAAAAGGAAGAGAAAATGGTCGAGAGTTTGTAGAATAGATAGAGAAAGAAAATGAGGAATGAGAGACTTAGTGAGAGTCAAAAAGCAAGAACACGGTTGGGAACAATGTTACCAAATACGATGTTACTGTTTTTTATTTTGAGAGTTTAGTGTCATCGTATACATGTACAGGCTGGATGATACATGTTTGTGTGTGTGTATGTATATATAGATATATACACACACATATACATACACAGATTTTTAGCTTATTGTATACAGTGCTCAGGTACGCTACAACGTTATGTAAGTATGTGTGAGTGTGCGATATACACATATACTTACACACATAGCATAAACGTACATAATTCCCTTCACACACATACACTTGCCTATAAATATATAATCATCTACACATACATCTACTCATCCATCCATTCATAGATACATATACAAGGTAATCTAGGAGTTTAATGTACCGTTTTCGCTTTTCGTAAAAATAGTTTTCGCTTTACCTTCGGAAACTTTTAGCGTGTATTTTGTTAGCTTTCACTTATAATAGTGTTTTGATCGACTTATGGTACATATGAACCCGGTAGTGGCCAAGCACTAACCAAAAATTCTCCGTGTTAGGACGAGAAGAGACATGGGACAGAGAGTCGCAGATGATGTCACAGAATGTGTGACGAACAAACTTTGACAGATGTATAAACTAGAAATAAAATGAATAAAAATCAATGTAAAGATAAATAAAATGAGTGCGTGTGTTTAACTCTCTTTTACTTGTTTAGTCATTTTTTGCCGAACCGATAAGTTACGAGGAAGAAATATGTCAAGACATTCACACACACACACACACATCATCATCATCATCATTTAACGTCCGTTTTCCATGCTAGCATGGGTTGGACGGTTCGACTGGAGTCTGGGAAGCCAGAAGACTGCACCAGGCTCCAGTCTGATCTGGCAGTATTTCTACAGCTGGATGCCCTTCCTAATATATCATCATCATCATCATCGTTTAACGTCCGTTTTCCGCGCTAGCACGGGTCGGACGGTTCGACTGGGGTCTGGGAAGCCAGGGGCTGCACCAGGCTCCAGTCTGATCTGGCAGTGTTTCTACGGCTGGATGCCCTTCCTAACGCCAACCACTCCGTGAGTGTATATATACATATACATATATATTATATATATATATATATATATATATATTTATATATATATATATACTATTGTTCATTAGCAGACCAGGTAAAATACTTAAAGGCATTTTGTCTGTCTTTATGTTCTGAGCTCAAATCCCATCAAGATCGAATTTGCCTTTTATCCTTTCAGGTTTGATAAAATGAGGAGCAGTTAAGCACTGGAGTTGACTAACACACAACTGCAAAATTGCTGGCCTTGTGCCAAAATTTGAAACCTTTATTATTGTTGCTGTTAAGGCGGTGAGCTGGCAGAAACGTTAGCACGCTGGGTGAACTTCTTAGCTGTATTTCGTCTGCCATTACATTCTGAGTTCAAATTTCGCCGAGGTCGACTTTGCCTTTCATCCTTTCAGGGTCGATAAGTTAAGTACCAGTTACGCACTAGGGTCGATGTAATCGACTTAATCCGTTTGTCCTTGTTTGTCCCCTCTGGGTTTAGCCCCTTGTGGGTAGTAAAGAAATAGATATTTCAGCCGTCACATTGTTCTGAGTTCAAATTTCGCCAGGGTCATCTTTGCCTTTCATCCTTTCGGGGCTGACAAATTAAGTACCAGTGAAACACTGGGGTCGATGTAATCGACTAGTCCCCTGCCCCAAAATTTCAGGCCTTGTGCCTATAGTAGAAAGGATTATTGTTGTTGTTGTGTTGTTGTTGTCATTGCAGTAGTAATTACTTTTGTACTTCCACTTTAATATCATCAAGGACCAGGGCCAAAACAGGGGCCCGAGACCCTGTTGGAAAGACGTCACTTGATTAGCAGCACTCTCTGTAGCAGGGAAGCTGTTCGAAGCAGTGCGATCTTCTGGAATGCATAAATATTGATATTGCCCTGGTTATAGTTCATGAACATTTTCATTCCATTCATCATGAGCCCTAAGTCTTCCACTAACCATTAGTATGGCTTCAGTCTTCATATTCTACATCCTGGTGATTCCAATTTGCAGCTTATCTGTGACTTTCATGAAAGTATTTCTTTCAGAAAGAATTTCAACATCAATAAATACGCACCTCTTGTTCCTGTCCTTAATAACAATATCGGGTTTATTATCCATCAGTATATTTCTGGCCATATGCCAGAAGATGGTACTGACCTCATTATTATCGGCAATCCTGTCTGGCTCACGTTCATACCAATTCTCAGTTGTCTTGATTTTATATTTCCTGCATATCTTCCAGTGTAGTTACACCAATACCTTGTTATAATTGTGGACGTATTCAAATTTTTGTAGTTCCAGGCATCTTTGTAAGCCTAGTACTTGTTCTATCGGTCTTTTTTGCCAAACGACTAAGTTACAGGCATGTAAACACACCAACATTGGTTGTCAAGTGATGGTGGGGGAACAAACACAGATACACAAACATATATATATAGGCGCGGGCATGGCTGTGTGGTTAGGGAGCTTGCTTCCTAGCTACATGGTTTCGGGTTCAGTCCCACTGCGTGGTACTTTGGGTAGGTGTCTTCTACTATAGCCCCGGGCCGACCGAAGCTTTGTGATTGAATTCGGCAGGCGGAAGTTACTGCCGTGTGTGTACATGTGCGTGTAGGTGCTTGTGCCTCTCCGAAAGAGAGAGAGGGATATATATATATATATATATATATAATACAAATAAGAAAATGGAGAAACAAATTTAGTTTGTTCATAAACTTACCGATATTATAATGTTGGATTATTTATTCATTTTACAAATGAGGACATCAAAAGCACACAAAATATTATATAAATCAATAGATAAGATAATAATACAAATACAGATTTTAAAAGTCATATAAATTATTGAAATCCAGAAATTACTTCTTACAGCTGTTTCAGCCTATGGTCAAAAGTGAATCTAATTTTCATTGCCTATAGATGTCAACATGCTAGGGTTGTAGGCATTTAAAAAAATATAATACTTATATGTTAAAAGAACCATAGGCCTTGTCATATATATATATATATATATATATATATATATATATATATATTATATATATATATATATATATACAACGGACTTCTTTCAGTTTCTGTGTACCAAATCCACTCACAAGGCTTTGGTTGGCCCAAGGCTATAGTAGAAGACACTTGCCCAAGGTGCTACACAGTGGGACTGAACTCGGAACCATGTGGTTGGTAAGCAAGTTACTTACCACACAGCCATTCCTCAGAGTAGACTATATTCAAGCGTAACTTACTTAATTTGTCGACCCCAAAAGGATGAAAGGCAAAGTTGACCCTCGCGGAATTTGAACTCAGAACATAGTGACAGGTGAAATACCGCCAAGCAGTTTGTCCAGCGTGCTAACAGTTCTGCCAGCTCACCGCCTTAACAACAACAATAATAATGGTTTCAAATTTTGGCACAAGGCCAGCAATTTTGTGGGTGTGTGTTAGCCAACACCAGTACTTAACTGCTCCTCTGATGTGGTTGATGGTTTCTTCATATTTCTTCATATTTCATAGCCCACTCCAATTTATAGATCACCAAGCTGTAACAGAGGAGCTTAACCCTTTTGTTACCGTATATATTTTGAGATGCTCTGTGTTTCTTTCATTAATTTTGAATAAAACAAAGAATTTAGTAAAATAACTTAGTTATCATTAAGCTAGTGTTAGGAACATTAATTGTGACTAAAGTTTTGGTGGGAGATTTTAATTCAGAACTTTTGAAAACAAGACATTTGTACTACAGAGCCAGAGGCGGTTTCAGCCGGGTTGGTACCAAAAGGGTTAGGGCAGCAAGCTGGCAGAAACGTTAGTACGCCGGGCGAAATGCTTAGTGGTATTTAGTCTGCCGCTACGTTCTCAGTTCAAATTCTGCCGAGGTCGACTTTGCCTTTCATCCTTTTGGGGTCGATAAATTAAGTACCAGTTACGCACTGGGGTCGATATAATCGACTTAAGCCATTTGTCTGTCCTTGTTTGTCCCCTCTGTGTTTAGCCCCTTGTGGGTAATAAAGAAATAGGTATCAAAAGAGTTAAGACTGGTTGTCAGTGATAATACTAATAAACTAATAGGCGCAGGAGTGGCTGTGTGGTAAGTAGCTTGTTTACCAACCACATGGTTCCGGGTTCAGTCCCACTGTGTGGCACCTTGGGCAAGTGTCTTCTACTATAGCCTTGGGCCAACCAAAGCCTTGTGAGTGGATTTGGTAGACGGAAACTGAAAAGAAACCCATCATATATATGTATATATATATGCGTTTGTGTGTCTGTGTTTGTCCCCCTAGCATTGCTTGACAACCGATGCTGGTGTGTTTATGTCCCCGTTACTTAGCGGTTCAGAAAAACAGACCGATAGAATAAGTACTGGGCTTACAAAAAGAATAAGTCCCGGGGTCGAGTTGCTCGATTAAAGGCGGTGCTCCAGCATGGCCACAGTCAAATGACTGAAACAAGTAAAAGAAAAAAAAAAAAAAACTGACAACTTGGTCGTTATAGCAAGGACTGTATGTGACTTAGAGAAATTCCAGACATGGAAACAAAACAGAGAATCAAGAGGTCTCAGAGCAAACTATTAATAAGTGATTTTACTGGACACATTCAGTTATGCATACACACACACACATATAACTATGTGTGCATGTGTGTTTGAGCGAGTGAATTCATATATTTCCCTATATCTTCACTTGTGTCCTCTGACTGTAAACAAAACCTCACTGTTTACACAAATGGTTTACTTTCTTTGCAAGTCCACTGCAAAAGCATGCCCAACCTTCCTGACAGGTATTGACATACACTCTCTCTCTCTCTCTCTCTTTCTCTTTTACTCTTTTACTTGTTCCAGTCTTCTGACTGCAGCTATGCTGGAGCACCACCTTTAGTCGAGCAAATCGACCCCAGGACTTATTCTTTGCAAACCTAGTACTTATTCTATCGGTCTCTTTTGCTGAACCGCTAAGTTACAGGAATGTAAACACACCAGCATCGGTTGTCAAGCGATGTTGGGGGGGGACAAACACAGACACACAAACATATATACATACATATATACACACACATACACATATATATATATATATATGACGGACTTCTTTCAGTTTCTGTCTACCAAATCCACTAGCAAGGCTTTGGTTGGCCCAAGGCTATAGTAGAAGACCCTTGCCCAAGGTGCTACACAGTGGGACTGAACTCGGAACCATGTAGTTGGTAAGCAAGTTACTTACCACACAGCCATTCCTCAGAGGAGACTATATTCAAGCGTAACTTACTTAATTTGTCGACCCCAAAAGGATGAAAGGCAAAGTTGACCCTCGCGGAATTTGAACTCAGAACATAGTGACAGGTGAAATACCGCCAAGCAGTTTGTCCAGCGTGCTAACAATTCTGCCTGCTCACCGCCTTAACAGCAACAATAATAAAGGTTTCAAATTTTGGCGCAAGGCCAGCAATTTTGTGGGTGTTTGTTAGTCAACACCAGTACTTAACTGCTCCTCTGGTGCAGCCATCTGGTTCGCCAGACCTCAGTCAAATCGTCCAACCCATGCTACCATGGAAAGCGGACGTTAAACGATGATGATGATGATGATGATGAAGCATGTGCTTAGAGCATCAAGTAAAGGAGGGGGCACCACAGAAATAGTAAATGGTCTACAGCACAAAAGAAATCACTTAAAACTTGCTACAATAATATTAGAAGAGGTTCATATGATGGGAATATAAGTTCAAAGTGTTTGTGGCGTCATAGTGAGGATCTGATTAAAGAAAAAAGTAGGGGAAAACTTCACCATTAGTTTTGTTTTGTTTTGAAAAATTAAAATTTATTTTATGAATTATTATTGTTTATATTTTGAATTATATAGGTGCAGGAGTGGCTGTGTGGTAAGTAGCTCGTTTACCAACCACATGGTTCCGGGTTCAGTCCCACTGCGTGGCACCTTGGGTAAGCGTCTTCTACTATAGCCTCGGGCCGACCAAAGCCTCGGGAGTGGATTTGGTAGACGGAAACTGAAAGAAGCCCGTCGTATATATGTATATATTATATATATGTGTGTGTGTGTGTGTGTGCGCGTGCGTGTTTGTCCCCTAGCATTGCTTGACAACCGATGCTGGTGTGTTTACGTCGCCGTCACTTAGCGGTTCGGCAAAAGAAACCTATAGAATAAGTACTGGGCTTACAATGAATAAGTCCCGGGGTTGAGTTGCTCGACTAAAGGCGGTGCTCCAGCATGGCCGCAGTCAAATGACTGAAACAAGTAAAAGAGTAAAGAGAGATATATGGAGGCACCAAAATATCTTAAGTCCTTAGGGCCTTTATGGTTCTTAATCCAGCCCTGGGTGTCATGCCCTCAACAACCTAAAGAATCCCTCACAAACTCACACTTTACAGGGTGCACTGGGTGCAGTTTTGGGGACGACAGTACTGGAAAAGTAGCCTTGTCTTAATTGCAACTAAAGGAACCACAACATCTGCTTGCCTGTTTGTTTCTTTACAGAGTGAGAAGCATGAATAATGGAGACATGAGAGAGAGTGATGAGAGTGAAATATGATAGTGGGATGTGTAATAAGAACAATAATTATTCTGAAACAGTTATGCAGAACTGGTATTAAGCCAATTAGATAGATTTCTCCAAATTGGGACCCGTGCCAAGAGAGGGGCCCCATGCACATACTCAATTGGAGGATGCTGTGATGAATTTTTAGTATATCATTGTGGTTAATAGTGGAGCCTCAAGCCCTTAACCCTTTTGTTACCAACCCAGCTGAAACTGGCTCTGGCTCTTTAGTATAAATGTCTTGTTTTCATAAGTTTTGAATTAAAATCTTCCACTAAACCTTGGTCACAATTTATGTTCCTAACACTAGCTTAATGATAACGATGTTATTTTACTAAATTCTTTGTTATATTTAAAATAATTGGAAAAAACACAGAGCATCTCAAAATAAATACGGTAACGAAAGGGTTAATGCTTTTTGGCTGAGACTGGCATACTAAACAAAGCATAAAACATTAATATTCAGCTTTTATAAAGTAGAGGCCCCATTGACAATTCTCTAATTGGGCCTTGCACTTCCTAGCACCAGCTATGAAAATATTCAAGGTGGTAAGACAGAGATGACAGCAATGTATGTACAATGACAGAGTCCCACAATGTATGGAAGAAAAGAAATAAGAGTATGCTGGCAGAGTGACTTGGGAAGCTGACAAGAAATACCTGAGTAGAAGGTGAAGGGGTAGACAGAAATAGATACAAGTGATCGACTGTAGCCAGTTTCACACAGGTAATGAGATGGTCCAGAATGTTTGAGTGATGAGTGTTGTGGCATAGCAAATGAAATGCAGGTGTCTCCTGTACCAGAGAACTTCAAAAAGCCATGATCGGGAGAAGATCAGAATAGGTGCAGAAGCAGCCTGACAGAAGGCAATATATGGTGAACAGAAGAAAGCCACTGTGAGCTTCATTTGCACTGACACAGAGTACAGTGAGAGCTGAGAAGAAAGTGGAGCGACTGAGGGGCGAGCAATGGGTATACTCTTTTACTTGTTTCAGTCATTTGACTGTGGCCATGTTGGAGCACTGCCTTTAGTCGAGCAGATCGACCCCAGGACTTATTCTTTGTAAGCCTAGTACTTATTCTATCGGTATCTTTTGCCGAACCGCTAAGTTACGGGGACGTAAAACACCCCGCATCGGTTGTCAAGCGATGTTGGGAGACAAACACAGACACACAAAAATATACACACATAATTATATATATGTGTGATATATATAATATGTGTGTGTATATATATGTATATTATATATGTGGTGTGTATATATATGGTGTGTGGATATATATATGTATAATAATGTGTGTAAATATATATGTATATATAACGGGAAGCTTTATGAAAAATAAAACAAAAGACGAAGGCAGGTGGAAAACAAACGAACAATTGTATTAGTATGGCGCTCAGGAAATATAAATAAAACAAGTCTTTAACGTTTCGAGCCTACGCTCTTCAACAGAAAGATACACAGAGAGAGAAAAACACAGAAAGAAGGAGAGAAAAAAATGCGTGCAGTAGCTAACGAATCAACATGGCGATCTGATTTCAGCCAGAGGTCAAAGATCAAACATGAGACGCGAGAGCGAAATAAGGGGAGATAATAGGGTTGATAAAAGGGTTGAGGGACCAGCTAATAGTGCGTAGGAGGGGTCTGCATGTGTGTATGTATAGGGTTGGTGTATGTATTAGTATGTATAAGGGTGTGTGTGTGTGTGTGTGTGTGTGTGTATGAGAGAGTATTAGTGCGTAGGATTGGTCTGGACGTGCGTATGTATGGGGTTGGTGTATGTATTAGTACGTATTGGTATGGTATAAGTGGTGTGTGTGTGTATGAGAGAGTATAAGTGCGTATGCGGGGTCTCTGGACGTGTGTATGTATTAGTATGTACTAGTATGTATTAGTACGTATTAGTATGTATTAGTTGGTGTGTGTATTAGTATGGCACATCATATGTGATGTGATGTGTAAAGTCATGTGGTGTAGGAGGAGAAGAGGGGGAGGGAGAAGAGGGGGGAAGAAGGGGAGGGGAAGAAGAGGGGGGGGGGAAGAAGAGGGAGGAGAGGGGGGGGGGTAAGATGAGAGGATGGGAGGAGGGGGATGAAGGAGGGAGAAGAGGAAAGAGGGGAGAGAGAGAAGGGGAGAGAGGGAGTGAGGGAGCAGAGGGAAGGGGAAGAGGGAGGGAGAAAGAGGGAAGGAGGGAAGGGGAAGTAGGGGGTGAAAGGATGAAGGACTGAAGAAGTAGGGGTCGGGGGGAAATGATAGGTGAGGAGGGGGGAGGGGGGAGGGGGGTTAGATGAGAGGAGGGGGGAGAGTTGAGACCAAATGGCGTATAAGAGCGAAGAGAGAAGATTAATTCCTGTTCACGGCGCAAACGGGAATCCGGATGGCCTCTGTGTAAGGACAAACCGAACACAGATAGGTGTTGCAAGGAGTGACCGGTGGAGCGGAAATGGCGTGAGACCGGTGTGTCGTTCGCAAGGTGGATGTCACGAAGGTGTTCCGCGAACCGGTCAGCCAAGCGGCGTCCCGTTTGTCCGATGTACAATGAATTGCAGAGAGAGCAAGAGATGCAATAGATAATATTGCTGGAGGTGCAGGTGAAGGAGTGGATGATGGGATAGAGTCGATGGTGGGTGCTAGTGAGGCGGGTGGTGTTGGAGAGGTAAGGGCAAGTGCGGCAACGTGGGCGGGGCAGGGGAACGAGCCGGGTTGGGAGGTAGGGTCAGGGAAGGAGCTATGGACCAAAAGGTCTCGAAGGTTGTGGGCTCGTTTGAAAGAGGGGAGGGGTCGGTTAGGGAAGAGGTGTGAAGTGGACGGGTCGGACTGGAGATGACGGAAAGCTCGAAGAATGGTGCGTTGGAGACGTAGGGTCGTGGGGTGGTAAGTGAGGGGAAAAGGGAGGCGGGAGACTACAGGGCGGGTTCGGGGAGAGAGAGCGAGATACACGGTCCGGACCGTGCTCTGGCAAGGGCGGGGTGGTGTGGATAGTGGTGAGGGGGGGTATCCACGTAGGGTGAAGTGGTGAGCCATACGTTGAGACTGAGTCTCAAAGTCATGTCGTCACTACAGAGCCTACGTAGACGGAGGAATTGGGAATAGGGGATGGAAAGCTTGGTGTGTTCTGGGTGGGAGGAAGAGAAGTTGAGGTATGAGTGTTAGTCTGTGTGTTTGTAGTGAATGGAGGTGGTAAGAGTGGAGTGAAGAATGCTAACGAAATGTCGAGGAAGGAGACAGAGGTGTTGGAGATAGTGGAAGTGAAGTGGAGGGCTGGATGGAAAGATTGGACGAAAGAGAGGAAGGAATCTAGATGTTCGCGGGAGAGTGAGGTGGCACCGATAATGTCGTCAATGTAACGACCATATAGTTCAGGAGTGGGACCAGTGAAATTAGAGAATATTTGGGCCTCAACATAGCAACGAACAGGTTCGCATAGTTGGGGCCCATTCGCGTTCCCATGGCCACTCCCGAGACCTGATGGTAGAACTCGCCCGCGAACGAGAAGCAGTTCAGAGTAAGGACAAGTTCGGCCAGACGAATGAGTGTGGAGGTGTCAGGTACAGGGTTAGAGCGGAGGTCAAGAAAGTGTCGAAGGGCCTGCAGTCCTTCGTGGTGAGGGATAACAGTATAGAGGCTTTGGGGTGTCCATAGTAAAAAGGATTTGGAGGAGCCGCGGGAGGAAAGGAGAAAGAGTTGAAAAGCCGGAGGGAGAGCATGGTTGGTATCGTGGATGTGGGAGGGAAGAGATGCCACTAGGGGGGCAAGGACACGGTCGAGGTATTTAGAGATGAGCTCCGTGGGGCAGTTACAGGCGGAGACGATGGGGCATGTGTGTATATACATATGTATATATATATGTGTGTGTGTGTGTATATATATATATATATATATATATATATACATACACATATATACACACATATATGGTGGGCTCCTTTCAGTTTCTGTCTACCAAATCCACTCACAAGGCTTTGGTCGGCCCGAGGCTATAGTAGAAGACATTTGACCATGGTGCCATGCAGTGGGACTGAACCCGGAACCTTGTGGTTGGTAAGCAAGCTACTTACCACACAGCCACTCATATGCCTGGATATGTGTAAAAGAATGCAATGTATGGAAAACAGGTGAGAAGTAAAAGGCACAGGTGAGAGAATGCAATGTGAGGCAAACAGAAGAGAGAAAAACCACTGCCATCCTTTTAGCCATCCTAACATCATAATAGAGTGCAACTGATGAGATGAGGAAGTGAGGATGGGATGAGTAATAAGAGTACAGGAGCAGGGAAGAAGAGCAAGAGAAATGAAGGTAAGTGCAAAAGGGACACAGGTGACAAAGGTGGGAACAATAGACAAATGAATAGAAATTTGTAATGTGAGGGGTAAGATGCAGAAAGGTGAGTGATATGGGCCTTAACCCTTTAGTATTTAAACCGGCCATACCCGGCCAAAATAGCTAATCTGTTTTATGTTCAAACTGACCAGATCCAGGCTCTCGCACCTACCCTACAATGTTATTCTACATTAGGTAATTACACCATCAAGATCTTGAAGATATGAGATAATGCATGATTAATTCAAATCAATGGGAATCAATAGGCATTATGTTTGATAGAATAATCTGAACGCTAAAGGGTTAAAGGAGTGAGGGGCTCTCAAGAGACAAATAATAGAAACCACCAGGCATTAGACAGACATGTATGCATACATACATGCTTGTATATATATACAGGGAACAGATTTTCTTTTAGATATATTAAAAAACCCAACTCACTTCCAGTTTGATCTTTTTTATTTGTTTTTTGTTTCTGTGTTTCCTTATATAACTAGGGTCATCTTAACAGCATCATAGGTCCCTGAGCATATCAATGCACTGGGCCCTATTTCTTTATGGACAGCAAACCACAACATACATCATCATCATTCAGCATCCATTTTCCATTCTGGCATGGGCTGGATGGTTTAAAGGAGCTGGCCTGCCGGGAGCTGTCCACACTCCAATTGTCTGTTGTGGCAGAACCCCTAGAATTGTGAGGCCCCTGAGAATTGTGAGAATTTAAGGCAGTGAGCTGGCAGAAACATTAGCACACTGGGTGAAATGCTGAGCGGTATTTCGTCTGCCAATACGTTCTGAGTTCAAATTCCGCTGAGGTCAACTTGCCTTCATCCTTTCAGGGTCAATTAAATAAGTACCAGTTACGCACTGGGGTCGATATAATCGACTTAATCCGTTTGTCTGTCCTTGTTTGTCGTCTCTGTGTTTAGCCCTTTGTGGGTAGTAAAGAAATAGGTATTTTGTCTGCTGCTACGTTCTGAGTTCAAATTCCGCCAAGGTCGACTTTGCCTTTCATCCTTTCAGATTTGACAAAATAAGTACCAGTTACGCACTGAGGTCGATATAATCGACTTAATCTGTTTGTCCCCTCTGTGTGTAGCCACTTGTGGGCAGTAAAGAAATAAGAATCGAGAGGCCCCTGAGCAAATCAGTGCTCTGAGCCCAGTTGTATTTATTTACTGACAGCAAACCGCAACATACATAGATCAAATTGGGCCCATAGATCTATGAGGTTACTGAGAACGGCACTGTACAAGTTTATTTGGAACAATAAAATTCCTAGATTCGTTCCAGCTAATGGCCAGCCTCATCAGTTTCTGTACTCTTCCTGCTGTATTGAGTGACTTATATAACTCTTTCGCATTCAGATTACTCTGCCAACTGCAATGATTATGCATTCACATGAAAAAATCAAATGGGAATTGTAGTTGTGATACCTGTGCTGGTGGCACGTAAAAAGCACCATCCGAATGTGGCTGATGCCAGTGGTGCCTTGACTGGCTTCTGTGCTGGTGGCACGCAAAAAGCACCAACCGATCGTGGCCGATGCCAGACTCGCCTGGCACCTGTGCTGGTGGCACGTAAAAAGCACCCACTACATTCACAGAGTGGTTGGCGTTAGGAAGGGCATCCAGCTGTAGAAACACTGCCAGATCAGACTGGAACCTGGTGCAGCCTCCCGGCTTCCCAGACCCTGGTCGAACTGTCCAACCCATGCTAGCATGGAAAACGGACGTTAAACGATGATGATGAAGATGATTGTTTTGAATTAATCATGCATTAATTTCATACTTTTGAAATTTCAATGGTGTGATAGTTTATTTCTAGAATTACATTGTAGGGTAGGTGTGAGTGGCCAAATCCGGCCAGTTTGAATATAAGACATGTAGAATATTTGGGCCGAATATGGCCAGTGTAAAGTCTAAAGGGTTAAACAAATTTTACTGCTAGAGGTTTCGTGTCCTCAAGCCTGCACTTTAGTTATTAGGGTTATCATGTTTTGACATGTGCTGTCTGTGTGATTATTTTAAGCTTCCTGTTATGAAGAGTATTAATTCCCTAATTAATCATCTATTTTTATGGGGAATTCTATACAGTAATGGAAGCAAGTCTGTCTGTGAGAATTTAAGGCGGCAAGCTGGCAGAAACGTTAGCAAGCCGGGCAAAATGCGTAGCCTATTTCGTCTGCCGTTACGTTCTGAGTTCAAATTCCGCCGAGGTCAACTTTGCCTTTCATCCTTTTGAGGTCGATAAATTAAGTACCAGTTACGCACTGGGGTCGATGTAATCGACTTAATCTATTTGTCTGTCCTTGTTTGTCCTCTCTGTGTTTAGCCCCTTGTGGGTAGTAAAGAAATATATATTTCGTCTGCCGCTACGCTCCGAGTTCAACTTTGCCTTTCATTCTTTTGGGGTGGTCTTGAATGTTACCGACATGGTAATACCATGAGCGACTTATGAATTTCCAGACCTTTGTCTGGATTTGAAGTTAACAGTAGTTGCCCTTACACCCTGGAACTGCAATAAATTTATGAATCTACACAAATATATATATATAAACGCACATATATATATAAAAATGCGGAAGGCTATTTTTAATATATACTGCTCTACATCTTAGAGTGTGCTTCTTTCGGATTTGTTTTTTTTTTTACAAACGATACATATGTACATATTACACACACACACATATATAATACTACTTAAGAACAGAGGTCCCGTTGCGCGCACTCGCGCTAGTTAGTCATGACTAGTCGATCCTTACTTTGTGTTTTTGTGTTTTATTTACTTTGCTAGGTAGTCGTTGTGGGATCAACTAGTCACGACTAGCTAGCATGGGTGTGCGAGTACGCGCACCGAGACCATTGTTCTTATGTAGTACCCACACACACACACACACATATATACATACACACACTTTTATGCATACACACATACATACACGCACATATATATACATACACACACGTGTATGTGTGTGAGTACATATATCTACATCCACCAATCCATCGTGTACCATCATTCTTTTACGTCCGCTTTCCGCGTTGGCGTGGGTCGAACGGGTTGTACCTACTCGGGGTAGGCGCGAGCGTGCGCCTATATACGCAAGAGCATGCATGCATATACATACATATATATATGTATATATATATATATATATATATATATATATATAGGTTAATATATAGATCCGCATTAATCTATATATATATACAAAAAAGGGGACGAAGAAAAGAAGAATAAGAACAAAAACTCAAGAAAGACAAGGGACAGAGATAATGAGAACCAGAAATGAATAAATAAACAGTTCTTTTTAATACTATACTTAGTTTTATCAGGATTGACCGGGGGCTACACAGCAACAATTAACATGGCTTTAATCCCCCAACGACAAGTGGGAGTCGGTCGCGAGTTAAGCTTGTGGTCAGTGGTGCATGTTGACCAGTAAATGTTGTGACGCCCCAAGTTAAAAATGCTACACTTCACCTTTGAACTTTACATTCGAGGTTGTTTGACCTGCCGTGAAAAAAAAAAACAAAAAAAAACCAGCGAAATCCCTCAGAAACTACACCCTACCATCTTACAAAAAAAAGATACATTATATATATATATATATATATATACTTTATTTTAAGCAGCAGAAAATTCAACAAAATCTGTTACTCTGAGTTTCTCGTTGCCGTTCATCAGACAGTTTTTGCTAGAATATATATATATATATATATAATATGCACACATACATATACCGTATGAACATGCATACGGATAATAGTAGTCTTGATGTCTGGAAATAAAAGACGGAAGGGTCGTAGTTGGAACGCTTTCATCACATGTCTAGTCAATCAGGTTTGACCTGGAGCTTAACAACAACCGCCACTCACCTCATCTTCACCGACTTCTTTTATTTTTAACGCCACTTTCAATTTATAAGGGTGACCCGACACCAATCTTTTTTAGTCTATCTTGCGCTCCCCTCTTTCATTTCTTCATCTCTCGTCCTCTCCTTCTCTATCTATCTATCTATCTATCTAATCTACCAATCTGCTGTTATAGTTATCTTCTCTCTTCCTCTCGTACCTTCCTATGTTGTGGTGCTCCCCTCTCTCATCTCTTCATCTTACTCGTCGTGCTCACCTTCTCCCTTTCGTCTCCTTTGACCCTTATACGGCTTTTTGCACCCCCTCCGCCGTCGTTAAATATTGCTATCTATCAGCCCTTTGAACTCTACATCTGTAGTCCTATCCTTCTCCGATTTGTCCCTGTATATTGTCTCTCCTGTCCACGCTTATTCCTCTCTCTCTCTCTCTCTCTCTAACGACGCTTAGATCTATCGATCTTATTTCGTATCTACATTCAAGGTGTTGCTAGTTATATATTGCACCACTACAGAGAAAGATTTTTATTGGTTAAGTCTGGTTTGTAGGTTTCGTTATGTGTATGTGTGTGTGGTAGGTGGGTTTGGCCCGTTAGCCGGGTGTTTGCATTCGACCCGGGTACTCGTCACAGACAAGAATATTTGCTTACACTATCCAGCGACAAACATCATTTACAAAAATATCGGCTGAAACAGACAGATAAGAAGATTGCATAGTCAGCCTCTCTCTCTCCCCACACACACATACACACACCTGCTGATTGATGTCTATAAATTCATTAAATATGAGTGGTCGGTTTAAAGGGGGAAATGTCTATAACAGAGGAGTTACGGAAGAGAAAGAGAGGAGGACAGCTATAAATGAAGGAATAAATTATCAAATAGAAATAAATATGAGACTGTATGACAGTGAGTGTGTCAGAGCAAAGAATAGACATTGTATGTGTGGTGTGTGTGTGTGTGTGTGACAGAGAGAGAGACAGACAGACGTAATGAGTGAGTGTTCACCTGTCAATATGGAAGGGGAGAAGGAAATAGTCCCGGAAGAGACAACACTTCTAGCAACAACAAAATGTCTCGAGCCAACAAATATTGCCTCTATGGTTAGTCTGACCCGCTAGAAATAGCAGCCAAACCTCCCTTAAATCAAACCTGACAGCATTAAAAAAGGGAAAAAAATGAATGACACATTGGATAATGGTAGTTCTAGATATTCTATGACTGAACTACACAGGCTGGTCTCAGCAGGAACGTTTTCCCACCTTTATTCTACTCTATCTGGGCTCAATGACAGCTGCAGCAATAGATATGTCTGAAAGCCTGGAGAGCAAGAAAAAAGAAATTCAAGATGTTGGCTGAGAAGACAGAGTAACATCCATTTAATTCTATGGTTTCACGGTTGGTTGAATTTAGAACTGTGCATGAGGTATTGGAACAAACACAAGCTTCTCTCTGCCTTTTTCTGTTACTCCAACGTCCTGATGGTAGTAACAGAAGTAACAATGCTGTGTCTGCTAAGGCTGGAATGGCTTAGAGAACACAGCATGGCCAGATGTCAAGGTCCCAGGTTCAACATCAATACAAGGCATCTTAGGCAAGTGGCTTTTTCACCATTTCCTTTTCACCAGTCGGGAGGAGCTGGCATCAAATATGTTCAGACGGTGCTTTTCACGTGCCACCAGCACAGGAGCCAGTCAGGTGGCACTGGCATCGACCACGTTTGGATGGTGCATTTTATGTGCCACCAGCATGGGAGCCAGTCAGGTGGCACTGGCATCGACCACATTCAGATGGTGCTTTTTACGTGGCACCGGTACAGGAGCCAGTCACGAGGCACTGGCTTTGGTCACATTTGGATGGTGCATTTTATGTGCCACCGGCACAGGAGCCAGTCAGGTGGCACTGGCATCGACCACATTCAGATGGTGCTTTTTATGTGACACCGGTACAGGAGCCAGTCAAGAGGCACTGGCTTTGGTCATATTTGGATGGTGCATTTTATGTGCCACCGGCACGGGAGCCAGTCAGGGGGCACTGGCCTTGACCACATTCAGATGATGCTTTTTACGTGCCACCAGCATAGTCATGTGAACGAAATTGAAGAGACAGAAATAGTGCAGGAGCCTCTTCCCTTACACAACCTTTTCCATGGTTTGGATGGTTTGACAGGAGCTGGCAAACCAGAGGACTGTTTCTGTTTTGCTAGGTTTCTTTGTTTGGGTGGTTCTTATTGGCATGTCGGGCAGTTCCTGTGTAAGGATCGGTGGATTCTATCGGGCTCAGTTGGCAATGCTTGGTATGCTATGACCCATGTCAGTGGTGAATGGAGACCTGGTGTGTTGTAGAGACTTGTTGCTTTTTGCGACGGGTGGATACACCACTGGGGATGTCTGGTATGCTATGACCTGCTCGTCTCAATTGAGGCCCGGTGCGTTATGGCCTGCTGTTCACAGCAAGTGGATGCACCACCGGGTTTTGGCATGGATTTTATGGCTAGATACCCTTCCTAATGCCAACCACCTCAAAGAGTGTATTGGGTGCTTTTTACATGGTGCCAGCACAGGTGTTTTTACATGGCACTGGTACAGATGCTCTTTAAGGAATGCTCAACCAATTACACATTAAATCAATCAATCAATCATCAGAGTTGATCAAACAACTGAATCCTTATCACTGAAACCAAAGAAGACCCTTTTTACTAAGGCACCTATCCAGTAAAAGTGTCACATTTTACACACCAATGCCATCTTCAGTTTACTGTCTATCCAGACATTCTGATTTCAAATTGAGTAAGAATAGACTCAAAATGTTTATAATTCTTCCATATATATATATATATATATATACACACACACATACTCACATATATGCATATAAATATAAATATGCACATATATATGTATTACACACACACACATATATATATATGTATGTATGTATATATATAATATATATATATATATATATAATAGAAATATTAAAATAACTAAGTCTCTCTAAAAGAAGAACAGCGGCAGCGTTCCCGGAAATAATAGTTATCGCCATGCTAATATGGCATTCTTATAAAAATAAGAAAAAAGCTGTCCGCTTATTAGCTCCATGAGGCCATCGCCTTAAGTTAGCTATTTGATACACAAACTGTATCCATATAACCTTCGAACAAGGGAGGTCAGTCGCTCCACACTACTTGACCGGCAGCTACAGACGCGTTTCGGGGTATTGCCCCTTTTCAATGCAGCGTAGCCAGCCAGTAGGTGTCGCTTCCGACAATCTCTGTTCGATGGTTTTATTTACCTAGTTTCGGTGGAATACATCCACTTGTTTTCAATAATAGAAATATTAAAATAACTAAGTCTCTCTAAAAGAGAACAGCGGCAGCGTTCCCGGAAAATAAAAGTTATCGCCATGCTAATATGGCATTCTTATAAAAATAAGAAAAAAGCTGTCCGCTTATTAGCTCCATGAGGCCATCACCTTAAGTTAGCTATTTGATACACAAACTGTATCCATATAACCTTCGAACAAGGGAGGTCAGTCGCTCCACACTACTTGACCGGCAGCTACAGACGCGTTTCGGGGTATTGCCCCTTTTCAATGCAGCGTAGCCAGCCAGTAGGTGTCGCTTCCGACAATCTCTGTTCGATGGTTTTATTTACCTAGTTTCGGTGGAATACATCCACTTGTTTTCAATAATAGAAATATTAAAATAACTAAGTCTCTCTAAAGAGTATATACAGAATCGAAATCAAACTCAATTGCGAAGATCTGTTGAGGCAAGTGAAATCGAAATCAAACTCCGTGACTGGCATCCGTTGCTAGTGGAGCGCTAAGAGTACCATACAAGTGAGATCGTTGCCAGAGCAACAAGCTGGCCTCCGAGTCGATGGCACGTTAAAAACACCATTCGAGCGTGATCGTTACTTGCATCGCCTTACTAGCACTTGTGCTGGTGGCAGGTGAAAAAACATTCAAGCGAGGTCGTTGCCAGTGCCGCTAGACTGGCTCCTGTGCAGGTGGCATGTAAAAAGCACCATTTGAGCGTGGTTGTTGTCAGTACCACCTAACTGGCCCTCATCCCAGTTGCACGTAAAAGCACCCACTACACTCTTGGAGTGGTTGGCGTTAGGAAGGGCATCCAGCTATAGAAACTCTGCCAGATCAGATTGGAGTCTGGTTTGCCAGACCTCAGTCGAATCGTCCAACCCATGCTAGCATGGAAAGTGGACGTTAAATGATGATGATGATGAATCATTTAATATCCACTCTTCATGCTGGAATGGGTTGGAGACAATTCAACAGGATCCAATGAGTTAGAGAACCTAGTGTGCCTGTATCTATTTTAGCACAGTTTCTATGGCTGGATGTCCTCCCTAACATCAATTACTTTACAGGATGTATTGAGTGCTTTGAGTGGCTGTGTGGTAAGTAGCTTGCTTACCAACCACATGGTTCCGGGTTCAGTCCCATTGTGTGGCACTGCGTGCAAGTACCTTCTACTATAGTCTCGGGCCGACCAAAGCCTTGTGACTAGATTTGGCAGATATAAACTGAAAGAAGCTGGTCGTATATGTGTGTGTGTTTGTCCCCTGACAACCGATGCTGGTATATTTACGACCCCGTAACTTAGTGGTTCAGCAAAAAGAGATCGATAATATAAGTACTAGGTCTTGGAGTGTCTGCAAAGGTTATGGGCTCTGTCTCTTTTTCCAGTCTCAGCAAGATAAAAAAAATATTCATAGAATCAGTTAAGCCTTCAGTCAAACTGTCCAACCCATGCCAGCATGGAAAGCAGACATTAAACGATGATGATGATGTTGATGATGAACACTGCGTGGCACCTTGGGCCAGTGTCCTCTACTATAGCCCCAGGATGGCCAATGCCTTGCAAGTGGACTTGGTAGGTGGAAACTGAAAGAAGCCCATCATGTGTGTGTGTTACTGTCTCTTTCCCTTTACATTGCATGATACTCTCTCTCTTTTCTCTTTTACTTGTTTCAGCCATTTGACTGCGGCCATGCTGGAGCACCGCCTTTAGTCGAGCAAATCGACCCTGGGACTTATTCTTTGTAAGCCCAGTACTTATTCTATCGGTTTCTTTTGCCGAACCGCTAAGTGACGGGGACGTAAACACACCAGCATCAGCTGTCAAGCAATGCTAGAGGGACAAACACAGACACACAAACATATACACTCACATACATAAATATATATATATATATATACATATATACGACAAGCTTCTTTCAGTTTCCGTCTACCAAATCCACTCACAAGGCTTTGGTCGGCCCGAGGCTATAGCAGAAGACACTTGCCCAAGATGCCATGCAGTGGGACTGAACCCGGAACCATGTGGTTTGTAAGCAAGGTACTTACCACACAGCCACTCCTGCGCCTATAATAGTTGTAAATGTGTGTCAATGTTTCCAGCATTCTGTGGAAAGATATATGGTCATAGGATAATATTATCTTATTTGGAAACAGGAAGGGTACTGGCCACAGGAAATCTGCCTCAACAAATTTTGTTCAATCCATATGAGCTTTCCATGCTGGCATGGGTGAGACAGTTTGACAGGTGATGTTCAGCCGGAGAGCTGTCCAATAGTGAAAGTAGTATATAATGATGTTTCATCTCTTCAGAAAATATGTACTGGGATCAATTTATTCAACAAAACCCTTAACCCTTTCGTTACTGTATTTATTTTGAGATGTTCTGTGTTTCTTTCAATTACTTTAAATATAACAAAGAATTTAGTAAAATAACTTAGTTATCATTCAGCTTGTATTAGGAACATAAAATTGTGACTAAGGTTTGGTGGAAGATTTTAATTGAAACCTTAAGAAAACAAGACATTTGTACTACAGAACCAGAGCCGGTTTCAGCCGGGTTGGTACCAAAAGGGTTAAAGGCAATACCCCAACACAGCCACAATCCAAAGGCTGAAGCATATTAAAAAAATATATGCTGTTATGTCAAGTTCGAACTGCTATTGGAACCGTATTACCCAGTAGAACCTGTCTCATGGTGAACAACTAAAAACCCCAACCAACCACTTAGTTTACTGAATAAGGAAGGTGCAGAGTATGGATCAAGATTTTAAAACTTGCCAAAGGATGGAAGAGCTTCTTACAGAGGATCCAAAGATCAACAATAGCTAGAGGGAAGACAAGATCCACCAGGATATCTGCCTACCGAGGCACAACATTATGAAACATAAATGAGAATTGGTTGGCTCTTCATCATCAGCATCAGCATCATCTTAATGCCCACTCTTACATGCTTGCATGGATCAGATGGAGTTGAGGCAGATTTTTTGACAGCCAGATGTCCTTCCTGTAACAAACCCTCATTTGTTTCCAAACCAAGTAATATTTCCCCCGTAGCCAGACATGTTTTTGCAGAATACTGGAAATGAATGACATTGACCGTATGACAGTGACAAACATTTCACAACTACCATACAATGGCAAGACAAGGAGACACAAATGCACACACACACATAGATATCATCATCATCATCATCATCATCATCATTTAACGTCCGTTTTCCATGCTAGCATGGGTTGAACGGTTCGACCGGGGTCTGGGAAGCCAGGAGGCTGCACCAGGCTCCAGTCTGATCTGGCAGTGTTTCTACAGCTGGATGCCTTTCCTAACACCAACCACTCCGTGAGTGTAGTGGGTGCTTTTTACGTGCCGCCGGCACAGGTGCCAGGGGAGGCTGGCAACGGCCACAATGAGTTAATATATCTATTGGATCATCCCATAGATAATGTTTTTTTCAATTGCATAAAATAGAGGAGACCGAGGGGGAACAGAATGAACTACCTACATCAATTTGCTATAAATCCAGGTATTAATTTCACCTTGTCCTTATTCTTAGTGCATGTTTTGAAGAGTGCAGTTCGATTTTAACAGTTATTTTTTCAAAGCTATAATGGAAGTGACAAAGGAGCATATTCAGCATATTTTGCTGAGTTCAATAAAGGCAACAACACAAGGGAGAGTGCAAGGAACATTAATGCAGTATATGGGAATACGACAATAAGCGTAAGCCAGTATCAATGGTGGTTCCAGAAATTCTGAGCTGAAATTTATTATTGTGTATCATTATAACATGATTTTATAGTCTGAGTATATTGGAGTATTCCAATGGAAAATAATGTTATCCTTGTATTGTCCTTTTGTACACCCTGATGATTTTCCACCCAAGGTATTTTAAAATGCAAAATTATATATTTATACATGCTTTGTAGTTTTAATTTTGGTTGTGAAATGAAACAATTGTAGGTGAAGATGTTAATTAATTAATAAATTAATTTGTATCCATTAGATCTCTCCGTTCTGAAACTTAATGATATTATACATATATATCTATTATATCAAATCCATTCTGTCTGTCTGTGTGTGTGTCTTCTAGAATCTCAAGCATTCTCCATCCAATTGCGCTCAAATTTGATATGTAGATACCGATGGTATCAGGGCGTGTATAAGTCTTGAAAAACATTACAAAAATCAATTCCAGGTGAGAATGCAATCGTTAAAGCTGTTGGAACATGCATTTGTACGCACAAGTACATCAGCTGTTGCGATCGATACTACGCGTACGCAAGAAAAATGCACAGTGTCTCAAATTTAGGTTAAATCAGTGTTTCTCAAAGGGGAGGCCTATGGGACGGTTGGACAAGTTGTTTTGAGAAAATTTGGTTTAAATGTTTGACAACTCAGCACCGTCCATTGGATGGGAGGCATTTTGCTCGTATATATATATATGATGGGCTTCTTTCAGTTTCTGTCCACATGGCTTTGGTTGGCCCAAAGCTACAGAAAGAAGTACTTGCCCAAGGTGCGATGCAATGGAACTGAACCTGGTACCGTGTGGTTAGGAAACAAACCTTTTAGTACACACCATGCGTGCAGCTGATTACTGAGAATAATGCAGAGGAGCAGTTGCACTTCTTATTGTGTACCTACAGCTTTCTTAGGATATAGATTTTAGATGAAAGTAGGAAGTGAGAGGGAAGACAGGTGGCTGTGCAGTTAAGAAGTTCGCTTACCAGCCATAGGTTTCCAGGTTCAATTCCACAGTGCAGCACTTTGAGCAAATGTCTTCTACTACAGCCCCGAGCTGACCAAAGCCTTGAAGTAGATTTGATAGAAGTAAATTGAAAGAAGCTTGTCATATGTGTGTGTGCATGTGTGTGTACCCTTGTATTCAATGGTGACGGTCATTTGCAACCATCAAGCTTCCGTGCCAGTGGCACATAAAAGGCACCATTCAAGTGTGATCATTACTAGCGTCGCCTTACTGGCACTCGAGGCCATGCTAGTAGGGTATTAAGAGCACCATCCGAGCGTGATTGTTGCCAGAGTGGCTATCTGGCCTCCGTGCCGGTGGCACATAAAAGCACCCACTACACTCTTGGAGTGGTTGGCATTAGGAAGGGCATCCAGCTGTAGAAACTCTGCCAGATCAAGATTGAAGCCTGGTGTAGCCATCTGGTTCACCAGCCCTCAGTCAAATCGTCCAACCCATGCTAGCATGGAAAGCAGACATTAAACGATGATGATGATGTCGTACAAGTGATGTTGCTCATTTCCAGTTTGGCCAAAAGGATATTACCTTGTTTGGAAACAGGTGAGAGTTAGTGACAGGAAAGGCACCTAGTTAATCTTTTACTTGTTTCAGTCATTTGACTGTGGCCATGCTGGAGCACTGCCTTTTAGTCGGAGAAGTCAACCCCTGAACTTATTCTCTGTAAGACTGGTGCTTATTCTGTTGGTCTCTTCAGCCAAACCACTCAGTTACAGGGATGTAAACACACAACATTGGTTGTCAAGCGATGGTGGGGGGACAAACACAGACACAAACACGCATACATAAATATATACATATATGTATATCTACTATAATACTCTTGTGTATTTCTCCGTCACGGCATATGAATGAGAAAGGAAGGGGTGATAGATGAATAAGGAAGGAAGGGGTGATTGCAAACTTGGTAGTGGGATGATGGAAGTTCTACAGTGGAAAAAAAAAACCCATCAAACACCATTTCAATTCTGCATGAATATATGTGAGTGTATATAAAAGGGAGTCATGCGAAAGTCTGTGTGCAATGGAAGTGGGATGGTGAACATTCAACGCTGAAAAGAAAAATCAAACAGCATTTCAACTTCGTGTGAGTATATGTGTACATATACAATGGACATATGTTAAGGTTTGTATCTGTGATTATTCTGCACCTTATTTATATATAAAATACTACAATTAGCCATCATTTTTGACAGCATGGGGTCAGCTACTAGAGATATTTTTATATATATAAAACTGAGAATGTGTGTCTGTCTGTGTGTTTCCCTAAAACTTGAGAACTACACAACCAATTTCATTCAAATTTTACACATGCCTTACTTAGGGTCCGGGGAATCTCATCGGCAAAAATTAAACATTTTTTAAACTTTTTGCCAAGGGCGAGCCCACAGCAATATCATATCTTCTCCACTACGATTCCCTAAGACTTGAGAACTACACAACCAATTTCATTCAAATTTTACACATGCCTTACTAAGGGTCCATGTAGTTTCATGGGCAAAAAAAAATGTTCAACTTCTTGCCTAGAGCGAGCCTATAGCAATATCATATCTTCTCACTATTTCAGTATTACGTGTTAAAAGTGAAACAAAAAGGTTTCTCTATTTTATGTCAGATACTTTCCCTTTAACAATAAAAATAATAATAACAATTGAATTATATGTAGTAAGTATAATTAAAATCAAACTAAATTAATATAATCGTAACATAACAAAAGTAAAAATAGCAATTGGTATAAAATTGTATCAATGATTTGAACTTGAATAAGTGGTTTCACATGAACAAGAATAAATTAAAAATAAAATTAGCGTGCAGAAATGGAAGGGTCCAGATGGATAATAAAAAATTAAATTAAAGAAAAGACTATTGTCTATAAAGTATACAATGTAGAGAAAAAAGAAGATTTGAACACATGGAGGAAAGCACCTTCGAAAAGGTATCTAATCAGAGTCGGTAAATTCACCACAACAGAAGCAAGGTTCAAGTCAACGGAACATGCAAGGGAGTACTCGACTCAAACTTGCAAAGTGGAAATATTTCACTTTTACCTTTATATCTGGGACGTAGGACGTCCCGGAAAAAAATTAAAAATGCCCCATCCTCCCCAGAAGTAGAGGTAGGCTGGATTGTAGCCAAACTTCTATACAAGAGGGAGGACAAGATACAATTGATCGAAATTACAAGAGACGAGCTAACAATTCCAGTCTGTTATATATTTTGAGTATTGTTATCACTAGCGATATCGAGATATAACTTTGTATTTTGTATTTTATGTGTAGATGTATATATATAGATGAACATGTAATATGTACACATATATATACACATATATACAAGCACTAGCACTATGACCCGGCAATGACGGGTCTTTAATGCTAGTATATATATAAAATACAAAACGGTTCAAGAACACAAAACATCCAGATACACAATACAAAGAAAAGAAGGGAAGGTCATTCAGAGTTTTTTTTCCTCAGTCGAGTTCCAGATCATCTTTGCAATTTCAGCTGGTTGTACTCAAGATTGCTCCAATCTGGCCAGCCCCAAGGAAAAACTAAGCTAAGAGCATTAGATTCCTTGATAGAAAGCAGCAAATGTATACAAAAACAAGGATGGAAAAAAAAAGGGAGAATGTTACACAAATACAAATAACAGAACATAACAACAAGTGTCTTTCGACTAAGGACAAATTAAATTAAGCTGGCGTGTGTGGTGTATGTGTGTGTGTGTGTACGATGAGCTTCTTTCAGTTTCTGTCTACCAAACCCACTCACAAGGATTTGGTCAGCCCAAGGCTATAGTAGAAGACACTTGCCCAAAGTGCCATGCAGTGGAGGACTGAACCTAGAACCAAGCGGTTGGGAAACAAGCTTCTTTCCACACAGCCAAGCCTGCTTCAATAAATTTCATCTGACTCATGCAAGCATAGAAAAGTGGATGTTAAATGAATGATGATTATATAGTTTATCTTTTACTTGTTTCAGTCATTAGACTGTGGCCATGCTGGGGCACTACTTTGAAGAGTTTTTACTCGAATGAATTGACCCCAGTACCCTGTTTTTTTAAAGCCTGGTACTTATCCTATTGGACTCTTTTGCTGAACCGCTAAGTTACTGGAACGTAAACACACCAACACTAGTTGTCAAGCAGTGGTGGAGACAAACACAGACACGAAGATGCATATGCATGTATTTGTGTGTGTGTGTATATATGTGACCTCGTCTGTATCACTAGCGATTTTTTTTCCCCTGTCTTCCCTTCTCCTATGTTTCCGACGAAGAGCTCCGCTCGAAACGTCAAACCCTCCTTCTTCCCTGAGCGTCCAATAATATTTTATTTGTTCCACGTCCTTGCGTTGTTGTTTTTTTGTTTTTGTTTTCTTGTTTGGATTAACTTTATATATATATATATATATAATATATATATATATATACATATATATATATATATTAATAGTTATCGCCAAGCTAATATGGTAGTCCATAAATATCTGATGGGCTTCTTTCAGTTTTTGTCTATCAAATCCACCCCCAAGGCTTAGGTCAGTCCAAGGCTCAGTAGAAAACACTTGCACAAAGTGTCATGCACTTGGACTGAACCTGGAACCATGTGGCCAAGAAGCAAATTTTTACCACACAGCCACACCTGCATATATATATATATATTAGGTAGGGGGCTCCCAAAGAGGTCTCAGGGGGTAGCGTCTGGCAGAGTTTCTACAGCTGGATACCCTTCCAAACGCCAACTACTCTGAGAGTTTAGTGGGTGCTTTTACATGCAACCAGCACAACGGCCAGTCAGGTAGTACGGGCAACGGCCATGCTCAAGTGGTGTTTTTTACATGCCACCTGCACAGGAGCCAGTCCAGCGGCACTGGCAACAACCTCGCTCAAATGTTTTTCTGAGTTTGGGGGTAAGCAAGGACATGCTCCCCATAGAAAATTTAGCTCCAAAAAAACCTCATGATAGCAAAGGAGAATGGACACCAGCCAGCCAGCCAGCCCAAAGTTTGGAGTGGGTTGCACCTACCTACCTCGGTTGCTATAGCATTGAGCCACCCCCATTAACAAGGACACAACCCGGATTTAAAACACTGGATGACGATGATGATGATATATATACTTTATTAATTAAAGCTGCAAAAACATCACAAAAAACTTCTACTCAGAGTTTCACGTTCCCATTCATTGGACAGTTTTGACTGAGAATACCTCTGGTATTCAAATACTATTTTCCCACCTTGTTTCACATTTATGTGCTTTGGTGTGTGTGTATATATATATATTATATATATATATATATATATAAACAATTGCAGCGTGGAAGGTATTTATAACCCATTTAAGAAACACACAAAAGCTGTTAGATTCACTTCAACATTTAAATTTAATTTGTCAAAATATTTTCGTCGCTTTGAGACCGCAACCTGTTCGCTAACGATGCAGCACAGAATTTTGTCAGTGAACAGGTTGCGGTCTCAAAGCGACGAAAATATTTTGACAAATTAAATTTAAATGTTGAAGTGAATCAACAGATTTTTTGTGTTTCTTAAATGGGTTATAAATACCTTCCATGCTGCAATTGTTTTCATCCCAGCACACAATCTCAGATCAGGTCACTTGCTATGCAAGTACATCTCTCTCTCTCTCTCTCTCTATATATATATATATATATATATATATATATATATATAATATATAAACACACCTTGGACAAAGAAGTTGCTAGACAATATAGGTAGAGCTGATAAGAAAATTAAAATGTTGTGGCTATTAATAAACAAAATGGTAGCCTCTAATCTGCATATACCTTAAACGTCCTCCAGCAAGATTAACAGATGCATATAAAGACTATTCATGCAGGTGTCTTCTGAAACATACCTATATAAATATTTGTGATTAATGCAAAATTTGTATGTTATGACAGAGAAGCAGACTTTAACTTTTTAGGATTGGCCCTTTGTGTAAGAAAGACAAAAAACAATACACATGCTTCAATGTGGAGAGTATTTCTACCTTCCTGCAGCAGAGGCCTGGTTATGTGGTTAAAAAGATTGCTTTGCAGTCAAGTAGTCTCAGGTTCAGCCCCACGGTGTGGCACCTTGGTGAGGTGATTCGATATATAGCTTGGGTTGACCAAAGCTTTGTGAGTGAATTTGGTAGGCAGAATCTGAAAAGAAGACTACTGTGTGTGTGTGTGTGTGTGTGTGTGTGTGTGCGTGCGTGCATTACATGTACGTATGTTTTTCTCACTCCTGTTTTTTTTAGACAGCAACATCCTTTTAACATCCGCTTCTCACACTGGCATGTATTGGATGGTTTGATCAGAGATGGCAAGCTGGATAGCTACATCAGGTTCCAGTTTGATTCAGCCTGGTTTCTACAGCCTGATGCCTGCCTGCTGCTCCTAACACCAACCACTTTACATTGTGCACAGGGTGCTTTTAACGTGCAGCACGTAAGAAGCACCCATCACACTGTTGGCACATAAGAAGCACCGACTGTAGAAACCATACCACAACGGCGAACTGGCAGAATCATTAGCACACCGGGCGAAATGCTTAGTGGTATTTCGTCTGCCACTATGATCTGAGTTCAAATTCCGCTGAGGTCAACTTTGCCTTTCATCCTTTCATGGTCAATTAAGTAAGTTCCAGTTACACACTGGGGTTGATATAATCGACTTAATCCGTTTGTCTGTCCTTGTTTGTCCCCTCTGTGTTTAGCCCCTTGAGGGCAGTAAAGAAATAAGAAACCACACCACAACAGACAATTGGAGTCTGGACAGTTCCATGTCAAACCGTCCAACCCATGCCAGCATGGAAAGTAGATGTTAAACAATCATGATGATGATGAATGTCGTGTGTGAACCTCTTGACCTCTGGACTCTCTCTTGAAACATAACTGTGAAGGATATAGATTTACTTTTTCCTCTTTCATGCTAGGATACTGTATTACCTGCAGTGGAGGTGAGTTCTTTCATCTGTTATTTGTTGCAGTCATTAATTAGACTGCGGTCATGCTAGGGGACCACCTTGAAGAACACTAAAGCCAGGTACTTATTCTATTAAGGTCTTTCACTGAACCACTAAGTTACAGTGATGTAAACATACTAACAACAGTTGTCAAGTGGTGATGAGAGACAAACACAGGCACACATACAGGACAGATTTCTTCCAGTTTCCAGCTACCAAATCCACTCACAAGGCTTTGGTTAACCTGAAGCAATAATAGAAGACACCCAAGGTGCCACACAGTGGGACTGAACCCAGAACCATGTGGTTGGGAAGCAAACTTCTTACCACACAGCCATGACAGTGTCTATGTATTAATTTGCTCTTCACAGCATATTTACTCTTTTACTTGTTTCAGTCATGTGTCTGGGGCCATGCTGGAGCACTGCCTTTAGTCAAGCAAATCGACCCCTGGACTTATTCTTTGTAAGCTTAGTACTTATTCTATCGGTTTCTTTTGCCGAGCTGCTAAGTGATGGGAACGTAAACACACCAGCATCGGTTGTCAAGCGATGTTGGGGGGACAAAAACAGACACACACACACACACACATATATATATATATATATATATATATTATATATATATATATATATATATATATATATGACAGGCTTCTTTCAGTTTCCATCTACTAAATCCACTCACAAGGCTTTGGTCAGCCTGAGGCTATAGCAGAAGGCACTTGCCCAAGGTGCCACGCAATGAGACTGAATCTGGAACCATGTGGTTGGTAAGCAAGCTACTTACCACACGGCCACTCCTATGCCATTGTGTAATATTTAGTTTTAACCATTTGCATCTTTATATTATTATATTTAGGTGTAGGGACAGAGTTTCTACTTTCATGATTATGTTTCTAGCAAATAAAAAATGTATGTTGTGAAAGCTTGGTAGCAAAAAATAATTATTAATAATAAGAATCACAACAAATTCAAGTGTTGTCACATAATTATGCTTCAATGAAAAGAATCACCAGATTATCAACAACAGGAAAAAAAATCACCATTTGTTCAAATGGTTGACAGCCTGACAAATGTGGTTTCCAGCTTAAGATCCATAGATCCATGGGATGAGGATCTACAAATAAGTTATTTTTATAAATGTATGTATTTATTTTTAATCTTTTAGAGCAGCCAACTGGCTTCCATGCCAGTTGCACGTAAAAGGGCCCCATTCGAGCGTGATCATTACCAACGTCACCTTACTGGCACCTGTACTGGTGGCATGTGTAAAAGGATTCGAGCGAGGCCGTTGCCAGTACCGCCTGACTGGACCCCATGCCGGTGGCACATAAAAAGCACCCACTACACTCTCAGAGTGGTTGGCATTAGGAAGGGCATCAAGCTGTAGAAACTCTGCCAAATCAAAATGGGAGCCTGGTGCAGCCATCTGGTTCGCCAGGCCTTAGTCAAAATCCATGCTAGCATGGAAAGCGGACGTTAAACGATGATGATGATATTTCTGTTATTAGGTGGCATCCATGCTGGGGCACCACCTTGCAGAATTTTTAGACAAATGAATTAGCCTGGTACTTATTCTATCAGTCTCTTTTGTCAAACTGAAGTGATGGGGACATAAACATACCAATACTGGTTGTGAAGCAGAGGTGGAAGGACAGACACAGACACAATGACACACACACACACACATATATGTATGTATACAATGGGCTTCTTTCAGTTTTCGCCTACCAAATCTTTGGTCTGCCTGAACCCAGAACCATGTGGTTGGGAAGCAAGTTTCTTACGACACAAAACCCAAAAAGCCCAGTAGTCACTTGCAAATGAGTATAATGAGTAGGTTGTACCATGCTTTCATTAATTGTCACAGGTGCCTATGTAGTCGCAAGTACACATGGACAACACTCTCAGCCCTTCCACCTTTGACCCAGCCAAACATCAAGGATGTGACCATTCAAGTAAGAAAGGGCTACACCAGTATTTTGCTCGCATGCATTTCCAGTTGAAAGGGTTGCATCATCATGAACTGATGTACCTTGTTCAAAGACACACCATGCTGTCCAGTTAAGAAATTGAACTCACAACTTATGATTGTAAGCCCAACACCTTAACCACTAGGCTATGCATTTTCATTATATTCTTTTACTTGTTTCAGTCATTGAATTGCGACCATGCTGGAGCATCGCCTTCGAGGTGATGTTAAATCAACTCCAATGCATTATTTTATTGGTCTCTTTTATTTTTTTTTTGCAGATCCAATAAGTCACAGGGATGTAAACAAAACAACACCAGTTGTTACGCGGTGGGAAAGACAAACACAAACAGGCTTCCATACAGTTTCCATTTTATCAAATTCACTCTCAAGGCATTGTAGGAGACACATATCGAGGGGTGCTGTGCAATGGAACTGAACCCAAAATCTCATAATTATGAAGTAAACTTCACCACACATCCATACTTCCAAGTGTGTGCGTGCGTGCACACACATATGTACAAATAATTATAAACACACACCTTTGAGAGAATAGTTTACATAGGTGTAGGAGTGGCTGTGTGGTAAGTAGCTTGCTTACCAACCACATGGTACTGGGTTCATTCCCACTGCATGGCACCTTGGGCAAGTGTCTTCTACTATAACCTCGGGCCGATCAAATCCTTGTGAGTGGATTTGGTAGACGGAAACTGAAAGAAGCCCGTCGTATATATGTGTATGTATATATATATGTGTGTGTGTGTATGTATGTTTGTGTGTCTGTGTTTGTCCCCCCAACATTGCTTGACAACCGATGCTGGTGTTTACGTCCCCATAACTTAGCAGTTTAGCAAAAGAGACCGATAGAATAAGTACTAGGCTCACAAAGAATAAGTCTTGGGTTCGAACTGCTCGACTAAAGGCGGTGCTCCAGCATGGCCGCAGTCAAATGACTGAAACAAGTAAAAGAGTATATGTACACAGACACACACACAAATAGGCATACACACACATATACATGCACACATATATACAAGCAGACGCGCACGCACACACACGCACTGGTTACTTTTGCATCGCTCGGTTTTATAAACCGATTGACACTAATATCAACTCTCTCTTACTCGCGCGCGCATAAACAGAAGAGAGAGAGATGGTAGGATATTAATCACAGAAGCCATTTGTGCATATTAGAAAAGAAAAAAAAAAAACGAAATGACTTCGAATCTGAAAGTAATGGCTAAACTGCTAAAGTTAAAGCGAGCCAGTAGTAGTAGAGGAGGTCGGAAGATCATAACAAGGGTCATCAAAGTTCCTTGACCCTTTCAGAAAACAACTTGCTTTTGAATACTTGTGAGGTGTGGGGAGAGGTCACTGGGCTGGTCAAACAGAAAATTACTGTTGGTGGGATATAATGGTGGGACGGGGGGGGTTAAAGAGTGTTTGACACCATTTAGAGAACATTGTTAAATTCGTTGGCTCGACAACGATAAAATAACAAAATATAAAAGCAAGAAATAAGATTTAAAAAAACATAAATCGTGTGAGGAAATAGCTGAACGTTTCCTCAAACAAACAAATGACCTTTCAGAATCACATTTTGAAATCAAGACTCTTTTTTTTTTTTCCATCCTTGAAAAGAGATGGAAGATGATAGTTCATAAAATATTTGATGTATTTTAATAAAACCTATAAATAGTTACGGGGAAATTCATTTATTTACACAATTAGTATATTTGTTGAATAAAATATGTGTATTTTATGGGCCAATAGGAGCTATCTTTTTCTTTAACCAAAAGAATTTTTACTGGATTAAATATTTGTGTAAAGCAAAAAAGCAATTACAGTGTTGAAGACACATTAACCATTCATAAACACACAAAAAAACCAGTTAATTTCATTCGGTCATTATTATTTGGTGTCAAATTTTCGTCGCTCTATCTGAGACAAGCTTACTGATGATACATTCTCACTACAACGACTTAATATATACTCTTTACTCTTTTACTTGTTTCAGTCATTTGACTGCGGCCATGCTGGAGCACCGCATTTAGTCGAGCAAATCGACCCCAGGACTTATTCTTTGTAAGCCTGGTACTTATTCTATCGGTCTCTTTTGCCGAACCGCTAAGTTACGGGGACGTAAACACACCAGCATCGGTTGTCAAGCAATGCTAGGTGGACAAACACAGACACACAAACATACACACACACATATATATATATATATATATATATATATATATATATATATATATATTTATACATACACATATATACGACGGGCTTCTTTCAGTTTCCGTCTACCAAATCCACTCCGAGGCTATAGTAGAAGGCACTTGCCCAAGGTGCCACGCAATGGGACTGAACCCGGAACCATGTGGTTGGTAAGCAAGCTACTTACCACACAGTCACTCCCGCGCCTGAATTTTTTTCACTTGTTTCAGTCGGCTTCACCCATGCTGGAGCACCGCCTTGAATTTTTAGTCGAAGGTTTTGACAGCAGGACTTATCTTTTAAAAGCCTGGTACTTATTCTATCGTTCTCTTTTGCCGAATCGCTAAGTTACAGGAACGTAAACACACCAGCATCGATTATCAAGCGGTGGTGGGACAAACAGACACAAAGACACACACACACACACACATAGATTTATATATGAATATAGTACAGGCTTCTTTCAGTTTCCCTCTACTAGATTCACTCACAAGGCGTTGGTCGACCTGAGGCTATTGCAGAAGACACTTGCCCAAGGTGCCACGCAGTGGGACTGAACCCCGGATCATGTGGTTGGGAAGCAACCTTCATACCGCAGCCACATATGCGCTTATATTTGAATCATATCTTTTATAGATTCAAATTTCAATGACAGAGCAAACCTAAGATTAAAGACGTTCCAGCCGAGATCATCCCGCCTTTTCTTTATTTTTAATAAGCTATACTATATTGTCCGATAGTTCCTCTCTTCATAAAACGGTAGCGTGATTAAGATTTGGCTGCTGTTTCTAGCAAGACAACACAGACCGTAGTGAGCAGACACAGGGAACCTTTTTCAAGAAGCGGGCCGCATGAGACAAGACTCATCATCAGGCGCGCCGCATTACTAAAAAATTTGAAGGTAATTTTTCATAAGGTGTACTATTCAGAAAGTCCCACGGGTTGCAGTTTTCCCATGATTGTTGTAGATGCTGTCCAATAATCCGAAGTCAGCCCTGATCAAGCAAGCAGACCTATTATCAAAGACGTTCCACTCGTGGCCATCTACCATTTTTATGTTAACACGCATAAACGGATTGAGGGACGTATGTTTAAGAAACAGCTGTGCAAAAAAGAAGACCGCGCTGGTACGGACACGTGATGCACATGAAATATGAATGAAGTGCGATGTGAACAATTTGTTAGTCCTAGGTGATCTTTGACTGAGAAAATCTATGATCAAAAATATGAGGTAGTCATGGCTGGTCATGACTAACTTATATTTTTGTATACAAAGGCGGCGAGCTGGCAGAAACGTTAACACGTCGAGCGAAATACTTAGCAGTATTTCGTCTGCCGCTACGTTCTGAGTTCAAATTCCGCCGAGGTTGACTTTGCCTTTCATCCTTTCGTGGTCGATTAAATAAATACCAGTTAGCACTGGGGTCGATGTAATCGACTTAACCCGTTTGTCTGTCCTTGTTTGTCCCCTCTGTGTTTAGCCCCTTGTGGGTAGTAAAGAAATAGGTATTTCGTCTGTCGTTACGTTCTGAGTTCAAATTCCGCCGAGGTTGACTTTGCCTTTCATCCTTTCGTGGTCGATTAAATAAATACCAGTTAGGCACTGGGGTCGATGTAATCGACTTAACCCGTTTGTCTGTCCTTGTTTGTCCCCTCTGTGTTTAGCCCCTTGTGGGTAGTAAAGAAATAGGTATTTCGTCTGTCGTTACGTTCTGAGTTCAAATTCCGCCGAGGTTGACTTTGCCTTTCATCCTTTCGGGGTCGATTAAATAAATACCAGTTAGGCACTGGGGTCGATGTAATCGACTTTATCCGTTTGTCTGTCCTTGTTTGTCCCCTCTGTGTTTAGCCCCTTGTGGGTAGTAAAGAAATAGGTATTTCGTCTGTCGTTACGTTCTGAGTTCAAATTCCGCCGAGGTCGGCTTTGCCTTTCATCCTTTCGGGGTCGATTAAATAAGTACCAGCTAGGCACTGGGGTTGATGTAATCGACTTAACCCGTTTGTCTGTCCTTGTTTGTCCCCTCTGTGTTTAGCCCCTTGTGGGTAGTAAAGAAATAGGTATTTCGTCAGCCGTTACGTTCTGAGTTCAAATTCCGCCGAGGTCGACTTTGCTTTTCATCCTTTCGGGGTCGATAAATTAGGTACCAGTTACGCACTGGGGTCGATATAATCCGTTTGTTTGTTCTTGTCTGTCCCCTCTGTGTTTAGCCCCATGTAGGCAGTAAAGAAATATATATATTTTTGTATACACTGTCCAATGCGTCCGTCATTCTTCTAGAACAATATGATGCTGATTTAAGGAAATTTTAATAGTATTTCTGGTAAGTTCCCTCGCAACTTTAAGGAACCTGCAGAAAAACAGAGGAAAGGAAGATGTTTTTATAACTACACCACAAATTGGTGCCAGTTATATACAATATTACTACAATGTGTTAAAGGCTAATAAATCTCAAGGACCTCAATAAACTGTACTAGAGCGACCCGGTCCAATGCATGCATGTTTACGGGGGCGAAAAGCCATGTAAAATGATCTGACGATGTAATGTCCTTTCTATCTTTTAAGTGGTCGACGGGAGATTTGGCAGTTATTTCTAGCAGGTCGATCGACCGCGCAGAAGATCCATATTAATTGTTAACGTTACGTTGTGTAATTTATGTTTACAATATTTTACTGTAATGGTGTCATGATATTTTAAATATTTTCTAAGTCAAGTACCAGTTTCAATGTTTATTACAGCAATAAATATACGATGTGGTCTTCACCCTTTGTCCTCCGTCTCTTTTTATTACAGATAGGAATGAAATAGTGCAATAAAGCCCGTTGTTGATTGGCTGTGATCAGCAATTCAAAGACGTTCCATTGATGAGCATCCCATCTAACTTTTATTCCTTCTTCCACGTAATATTTACCAGATTGCAGCGTGTCTAGCCATTTTTTAAAAGACAGTAATGTCTAACTGAAATGAGGATATTATGCTGCTATTTTTAGCAAGCCGAACGACCACCACTTGGACCAACCTATTGTTTAGCTTCAAGTTGAGATTTGATTAAATGGACCTGTGATCAAAGCCTTTCCAGCCACGACCATCATGTATTTCTCTTGAGCATTGAGTATCTGGTGTTTCTCATGTAAAGTGCCCCTCTTTCTTCCGAAGCGATTGGGTGGTATTTGAGGGACATTTGGCTGCTATTTCTAGCAGGTCAAGTGATAGATTGGTGTTCCGTACAGGCAGTGTTGTGTAATCAATATGAAAAACTGTGTCCGATAGATCGAATAGACCTATGATCAAAGGCGTTCAAACCACAGACACCACGTCCTTCTCTTGGAGCATTGCGAATCTAGATGCCCATCATTTAATGTATCCCCTCTCTAGTTACGGCAGCAGTAATTTGAGGGTGGTTTGGCAGCTATTTCTAGCACTGCTTTCTGTGAAGATGATTGGGTGGTATTTGAGGGAGATTTGGCTGCTATTTCTAGCAGGTCAAGTGATCGCTTGGTGTTCCGTACAGGCAGTGTTGTGGTGAATATGAAAGACTGATAGATCTGAGTTGACCAGGGACTAAACAATCCAACAATTATCATACAAACCACCACCCTACAGACACCGGTTACTGTAATACTAGCCACCACACCCACATATCATTCACTATAGTATCTACCATCACATTACATAAAACTGGCCACAGTCATACCAATCACCATATAACATACCACTATAGAGGAGCTTTTTCCGTCCAGGTTGCGGATCCGTGGAACAAGCTGCCAGACGAGATGGTGAAGATGCCGACGACCGCTTTGTTCAAAGCCTCCCTGGACCTCAAGTGGCCTGAACTCTTTACATGAACACCACCCTGTACTTAACTCCATGTCCCCCTACATGGCCTTGCTATTTGCTTTTGAGCCAAATTAACTAACTAACTAACTAACTAACTAGCCACTACTATGCTGACCAACTACTGCAGGATTTTCATACATTCATATTTTCCAGATGTCCAGGATTCAAGTGTAAAAATCTGTGTTTAGGAAGAATCTTTAAAAATGTCCAAAAGCTCAGAATTTTAGCTTTCATCACTTGTGTCAGTTCACTACAGCTGTTTCCAACGAATTTCTAATTGATTAATGGGGAAATTATGTCATTAGAAAAAAACCGTTTTCATCAGGTGAATACTTGAACCAAAACATTCAAAAACATTTAAAAGCCAACAGCACATGCACCCAGTACATATATATCTGTAACTGTAATATGTGACAATTATTCAGTAGCCATGATAAAACTCTGAGTTTCGGATGCCGAGGTGGAAATCCACGCTTTTTCATAGCATTTTTTCCAATGGCCGGATAACTGAAGAGATGCGGCGTGGATTTCCACCCCGACATCCAAAACTCGGAGTTTTATGATGGCTACCGAATAATTGTCACATATTACATTTACAGATAAATTCCTCTATTTACATAATATCGAGGTCTCTTTCATTCTTTTGTTGTCTTACCATTTCTATCAATATGTGTGTGTGTGTGTGTGTCTGTGTGTGTATACATATACATATATAGGTGTAAAAAGGTTGAATGTAGATTCATCCTTTGATTTGGAGGTTTCCAAAAAAGATTTATAATGTTGATTCTTCATATTTTGCTGGTAGTTTACAGGCGTAAATTAGCAAAGATATGAAATTAATACTTGTATATGATGTGTGGTGAATTTATGGAAAGAAGTTCCATAAAACTCATCCATTCAGTTAAGAATGGAGAAGACAAGTTGTTAAAATATATAAGAGAATTTTAATTCTTGCAGATGACTGTTTCGTATAGAGATATAAAAATAATGCATATTCATGATTGAATTGAATTAGATTGAATTAATTAAATTAATTTAATTATATATATATCATTGTACTCTTCAGTGCAGGAAGGATAAACAAAATTTCACTGAACTTGAGAAAGAATATAGAAGAAGAATTGAATCTAGGGGATTCATATTTTTATCCTTGTGAGAAAAGAGATGCGAGTCATATTGGATTGTATGAAACAATCACCTGCAAGAATTAAAAATTTCTTATATATTTTAATAACTTGTCTTCTTGACGAGTTTTATGAGACTTCTTTCCATAAATTCACCATCGAAATAAAAATCAAATGGAAATTGTAGTTGTGATATCCGTGCTTGTGGCACATAAAAAGCACCATCCGAACGTGGCCAATGCCAGCGCCGCATCGACTGGCTTCCATGCATGTAAAAAGCACCAACCAATCATGGCCGTTGCCAGCCTACTCTGGCCCCTGTGCTGGTGGCACGTAAAAAGCACCCACTACACTCACAGAGTGGTTGGCATTAGGAGGGGCATCCAGCTGTAGAAACAATGAGAGAAATGGCTATGTTGAACTAAATATTTAATTGTAAGTTTTGTATTGAGTCATCCCATAAATAATGCAGTTTTTTCAAAAGTCAAAAGGGGATGGGATAAACTACCTGCATCAACTTGCTATAAAAGCAGGTATCAATTTTACCTTGTCCTGATTCTTAGTGCAAGTTTTGAAGAGTGCAGTTTGATTTTAACAGTTATTTTTTCAAAGCTATAATGGTAGTGACAAAGAAGCATATTAGGCGTGCAATAAAGGCAACAACAAAATGGAAAGTGCAATGAATATTAATGTAGTATATGGGGATAGGACAATAAGCATAAGCCAGTGTCGACAGTGGTTCCAGAAATTCTGAGCCGGAAACTACAGCCTAGAAGATGAGCCTCGTCTTGGAAGATCTGTAGAGCTAGACAAGGATGTCCTGCAAACCCTGGTGGAACAAAATTCCATTGTAACTGTTGAGGAACTAACAGAGAATCTTGGATTTGGTAATTCAACCATTCAGCAAAAGTTAGCAAATTGGGTCAATGGGTTCCTCACAAACTTTCCGAGTCTAATTGCACACAGAGAGTGAATGTGTGCTCTTCTTTGCTATCATGTCTCACAAATGAACCTTTTTTGGACCAAATAGTGACTGGTGATGAGAAATGAGCTCTCTATAAAAATGTCAAGTAGCGAAGACAGTGGGCAGGGAAAGGAGAAACAACGGCACTCCAGACTAAAGAAGGTCCTCACCCACGTAAAGTGTTGTTATCTGTTTGGTGGGATATAAAAGGTTTAGCCCACCTTGAACTTTTAAACCTAAACCAAATGATAACAAAGGAGATCGACTGAGAGCAGCTTAAGCAACTTAAGTCAGCACTAGAAGAAAAACAACCATCTTTGGTTTCCAGACGAAAGGTGTTCTTCCATCAGGATAATACTTGACCACAGAGAGCAAGTAAAACATTTCAACAGCTGGAGTAGTTTGAATGGGAAACGATGCCCCACTCACCATATTTGCCGGACATTGCCCCATCTGATTATCATTTATTCCGCAGTCTTCAAAACCATTTGGATGGAAGAAATATGAATTCTGTAGACAAGGTCAGAACAATACTGGAGAAGTATAGACAAGTGAATTTTGGAAGAGGGGCCTTGCAAGTCTACCAGATAGATGGAAGAGCACTGCAGAAAATGAAGGAGAGTATATTTTAGATTAAAAAAGAACTTTGTTTATCTTAATTTTGAAAAATAAAAGAAGTATAAAAAAACTGCATAATATATGGGATAACCCAATATGTTCCTTTATTAACCCTACCATTCCCGAAGAGAATTAAAAATAAAATCAGGCACAAATGGATGAAACTAAATATTTTAAATATCATCTGGCTGGCTTTTGGATGTCTTTAGTGGATTCCGTTCTGATGCAAGCATTTGAGCCAGGTTTCTAATTTGGGAGTACCATTCTCCTTCCCCACCCCTCCGTCCCATCACTCTTGGAGGGCCTCCAAAGGCACAGGGACACTGCAGTTCCCTTCTGACTAAAAGATAAAAAATAGAAGAGTAACAACCTATATCATTTCTGATGATCATAATCGTTTCTGCTCTTGGCACAAGGCCAGCAATTTTAAGGGGATAAGGATGCCAATTTCATCAGCCCTAGTATTCAACTGGTACTTATTCTATCGATCTCAAAAGGACGAAAATGCAAAATTGTCATCAGCAAAATTTGAACTTCTAATCTGGATGGTTAGTGTTAGTAATGAGTAGTAACCAGCTTCAATGAAGAGTATTCAGTTAGTCAATCAACTGAACTACCTGCTCATTGGAATAATCTGTAACTGAACATTCCACAGACACATGTCCTAAATGTAATTCTCAGGTGACCTCAGCATGTGACTATGCTGGACATCAGCATTGAAAGTACAATCTAATGTGATCTGCTTCAGCACAGTTTCCATCTACCTAATTTCACTCAGAAAGCTGAAGTTGACCCAACACTATGGTAAAAAATGGTGAATTGACAAGTCATTAAAGGGTTGGACGGAAGGCCTTACAGTATTTTGAGGTGGCGAGTTGATAGAAACATTAGCACACCAGGCAAAATGCTTAGCAGTATTTCATCTGCCGCTACGTTCTGAGTTCAAATTCCACCGAAGTCGACTTTGCCTTTCATCCTTTCGGGGTCAATTAAATAAGTACCAGTTATGCACTGGGGTCGATATAATTGACTTAATCCGTTTGTCTGTCCTCTCTGTGTTTAGCCCCTTGTGGGTAGTAAAGAAATAGGCATTTCATCTGCCGCCACGTTCTGAATTCAAATTCCGCCGAAGTCGACTTTACCTTTCATCCTTTCGGAGTCGATTAAATAAGTACCAGTTATGCACTGGTGTCGATATAATCGACTTAATCCGTTTGTCTGTCCTTGCTTGTCCTCTCTGTGTGTAACCCCTTGTGGGTAGTAAAGAAATAAGAAGGCCTTGCAGTATTTGTTCCAACTCTGCACTCTGAGTTCAAATATAACTGCAGTCAACTTTCCCTTTTATCCTTCAGGGTTGATAAATAAAGCATCAACCAAGTACTGAGGCCAATTTGTCAACATCTCAGCTTTCTTCAGATGGACTTACCCAGGTCAAAAACAGCCCGAGACAAACCGCATATCACAATGGCACTGTAACAACTTCATCGGTTGAAGGCTCAAGACAGGGCAAAGCAATGTTAAAAGACGCTTAGGCAAGATGCCACATGATGGCATCAAGTTGAAGACCTTATAATTGCAACACAAAATTCTTAACCATTCATCCGTACTGATTTAAGAAGTGAAGTCTGTGAGGAATGAAGATTTGCTGATGTCAAGGGCAACAACTTTGCTAATGCCAAAACTATTATTGGTGTGGTATAATGGCTTCAAGGAATGACATGACGTATAAACAAACTACATGTGAGTCAGGCAGTCGTATATCTGGCAGCTTATATATTGCAATGTAAATTAGTCAGGGAGACAAATTGAATATATTGATGACAACAGGATCTCACATCAAGAGCGATGTTATTGGAATTTATTGACCAAAGATGTATCTAATAACAGTTGTTAGTACAATAAGCTGTCTTGGTGGTTGTAGTGATGAAGTAGGTGGATGGAAGGGAAACAAGATGGTTTTACCAGCAGAAACATGGTTTACTGAGTTGTTGTAGTACTTTGTGGTGAGGATATTTAGCTAGAGTAAAGGTAGAGGAGGTAGCGGATATGAATGAAAATGAGGCAGATTTACCTATAGAAGTACTTTGTCATGGAGATGACAATGGACCAAGATACCTGGCAATATTAGGTTCTTCTCCCTTGGCACCTGTGCAGGTGGCACATAAAAAGCACCCACTACACTCACGGAGTGGTTGGCGTTAGGAAGAGCATCCAGCTGTAGAAACGTTGCCAGATCAGACTGGAGCCTGGGGCAGCCTCCTGGCTTCCCAGACCCCAGTCAAACCATCCAATCCATGCCAGCATGGAAAACAGGCGTTAAACGATGATGATGATGATGATGTACATTCTGACCCTCGTACCTTGAAGGTATGCCCTAGCATTTCACCACTTGGCTGGCAAAAGTGAGTAATTCTGCGATGGGCTGGTGGGGGAATACATACGCCACTGAAATCAGGAAACTGGCCCTTATAAGCCTGGCATGGCTCAAGAAGGAAACTTTACCTTTACCTTTATGCCAGCATGGAAAACAGGCATTAAAGGATGATGATGATGATGATAATGATGTTAATGATGATGCTCCAGTCCATTCACCTGGCAAAAATGAGTAATCATGTAACAGATCAGCATCCAGTCCAGTTGGGGAGTATGTGTGCCACTGAAATCCGGGAAACTGACCCTTATGAGTCAGCATGACTCGAGGAGGTAACTTTATCTTTATCTTACACCAGCATGGTAAACAGGCATTAAAGATGATGACGATGGTGATGATGATGAAGTATTATTGGGTTATTCAGTGGTTACTTAATCCAAGGCCAACACTGATCCACTTACTCCGGGGTCAAAGACTTTTCACTTGTAACCTCCCTGTTTTTTTAATCTCTTTTATACTAGACATTATCCAACGTGGTACCCTTCCCTTTTTTTTTTTCAGCAGATGTTAATTTGAGTGCAGCCTGGCTGTTATTTCTAGCAGGTTAACATTAGCGTCTCCTTTATCAGTTGTGGGTTGTTGTAATCCTTTATTTGTGTATCCGTGCACTTGTTTCAGTCATTTGACTGTGGGCCATGCTGGAGCACCACCTTTAGTCAAACAAACTGACCCCAGGACTTATTCTTTGTAAGCCTAGTACTTATTCTATCAGTCTCTTTTACCAAACTGCTAAGTTTCATGGACGTAAACACACCAAAATCGGATATCTAGTTATGGTGGGGGTGACAAAAACAGACACGCAAACACATACATATACATATATATATATATATATATATACATATAATCTTTTACTTGCTTCAGTCATTTGACTGCAGCCATTCTGGAGCACAGCCTTTAGTTGAGCTAATCGACCCCAGGATTTAGTCTTTGTAAGCCTAGTACTTATTCTATCGGTCTATTTTGCCAACCGCTAAGTTGCAGGAACATAAACACACCAACATCGGTTGTCAAGCGATGTTGGGGGGACAAACCCAGACACACAAACATATACACATTCATATACATATTTATACGACAGGTTTTTTTCAGTTTCCGTCTACCGAATCCACTCACAAGGCTTTGGTCAGCCTGAGGCTATAGTAGAAGACACTTGCCCAAGGCATCATGCAGTGGGACTGAACCCAGAACCATGTGGTTGGGAAGCAAGCTCCTTACCACACAGCCACTCCCTGCTCCTTATAAAAATTTTCTCCTTATCCTTTTGTATGAAAAGGATTCTTACAAGAATGACATATGTTTGCAGATGTCTGCAAGTGATGACTCACAAATGATGCAGGCTGTGTTTTAACAATACAACAGCAACAGCAGCAGAATCCCATCACCATCATTACTCTAACGATCATTTTCCATGCTTGCATGGGTCAGACGGAATTTGTTGAGGCAGACTTTCCCCCAGCTGGTTGCCTTTCCTGATGCAACCCTCATTTTTGTTTCCAAGCAAAGCAATATTACCCCCATCGCTGGAACATGTTTTCACAGAAGACTGGAAACAAAGGACACTTCTTCTATCTGTGTGGGTGTGTGTTTTAACATGCGTATGTGAGTACATGTGTGTGTGTGTAATGTATTTCGGTCAATGTATACCGAAGGAAATAAAGGCTTGAGTGGGGAAAACGCACAAACAAACGGTTGCAATACTCAGTCATTTGACTGCAGCCATGCTGGAGCACCGCCTTTAGTCGAACACATCGATCCCAGGACTTATTCTTTGTAAGCCTAGTACTTATTCTATTGGTCTCTTTTGCCGAACCACTAAGTTATGGGGATGCAAACACACCAGCATCGGTTGTCAAGCGATGTTGGGGGACAAACACAGACACACATACATATACATATATACATAAGATGGGCTTCTTTCAGTTTCCATCTACCAAATCCACTCAAGGCTTTGGTCGGCCCGAGGCTATAGTAGAAGACAAGTGCAAAGGTGCCACGCAGTGGGACTGAACCCGGAACCATGCGGTTCGTAAGCAAGCTACTTACCACACTGCCACTCCTACGCCTATGACAACAATATTCATTTATAAGTATTTGTGCAAAGAGATACAAACACACACACATCATCATCACCTTCATTTAACATCCCATTTTCCATGTCGGCATGGGTTAGAAGGCTCGACTGGAACTGTAAGCCGGAGCGCTGCACCACATTCTAGTCTGAATTTGACCTGGTAGAAACATTAGCATGCCGGGTGAACTGCTTAGCGGTATTTCGCCTGCCGTTACATTCTGAGTTCGAATTCCGCCGAGGTAGACTTTGCCTTTCATCCTTTCAGGGTCGATTAAATAAGTACCAGTTATGCACTGGGGTCGATATAATCAACTTAATCTCTTTGTCTGTCCTTGTTTGTCCTCTCTGTGTTTAGCCCCTTGTGGGCAGTAAAGAAATAGGTATTTCGTCTGCCGTTACATTCTGAGTTCAAATTCTGCCGAGGTCGACTTTACCTTTCATCCTTTCAGGGTCGATAAATTAAGTACCAGTAACACACTGGGGTCGATGTAATCGACTTAATCCCTTTGTCTGTCCTTGTTTGTCCCCTCTGTGTTTAGCCCCTTGTGGGTAGTAAAGAAATAGGTTTCTATGGTTGGATGCTCTTCCTAACACCAACCACCCTGAGAGTGTAGCGGGTCCCTTTTACGTATCACTGGTACAGGTGCCCTAGTGTGTCATCAGCTTTTACGTGCCACTGGCACAGCAGCTGCTACGTGTCACCAGCACTTGCCACACCTACGATTTCACTTGGCTTGATGAATTTTCTAAAGCACAGCAAATTGCCAAAGGTCACAATCACTTGTCATCACTTCCATGAGACTCCACATCCGAAGGTCAAGCTTCATCACCTCGTCCCATGTCTTCCTGGATCTACCCCTTCCACACGTTCCCTCCATATAAATAAACACACATAAATAGAACAGGCTTCTTTCAGTTTCTATTTACTAAATTCATTCAGTGTTTCTGATCTGGCAGAAACACTGCCAGATCAGACTGGGCCTGCTGCAGCCTCCTGGCTTCGCAGACCCCAGTCGAACCGTCCCAACTCATGCTAGCATGGAAAGCGGACGTTAAACGATGATGATTCACAAAGATTTGGCTGGCCAGAGCTTTAGTAGAAGACGTTTGCCCCAAATTCCACACAGTGGGACTGAACTTGAAATGATGAGGATGGGAAATGAAGTTCTGGACCACACAACCATGACTGAAGCACAGGCATGGTTGTGTGGTCTAGAATTATGGATTATGGTTAGTGTGGTTCAAATTATGGGATTACTGACATATCTAAAATGGCAGGGGATAGTTAATAGCCTTCAACTGGGAGAAAGAGGCTGGACCTACATCATTGCAGGGCATCACAGGCAACATATGGTCATTGTACATATATACATATATGATGTATCATTGTGGTTCCCCACCACCACCACTGCTTGAGAACTAGTATTTATGTCCCTGTAACTTAGCAGTTCAGCAAAAGACACTAACAGAATAAGTACCAGGCTTACAAAAATTAAGCATGGTAGTTGATTTGTTAGATTTAAACTTTTCGAGACACTGCCCCAGCAAGGCCAGTTTAATGATTGAAACAAGTAAAAGATACTCCATTATCACAGACGTCTCATATGGGAATCATCAACCAGCTGTGATTCTAACAGTGGACACCATACCTACTTCTTTACTACCCACAAGGAGCTGAACACAGAGGGGACAAACAAGGACAGACATAGGAATTAAGTGTGTAACTAGTGTGTTACACTAGTGTGTTACACTAGTGTGTAACTGGTACTTAATTTATCGACACCGAAAGGATAAAAGGCAAAGTCGACCTCGGCAGAATTTGAACCTAGAACGTAACAGCAGACGAAATACCTATTTCTTTACTACACACAAGGGGCTAAACACAGAGGGGACAAACAAGGATAGACAAACGGATTAAGTCGATTACATCGACCCCAGTGCGTAAATGGTCCTTCATCTATCGACCCTGAAAGGATGAAAAGCAAAGTTGACCTCGGCGGAATTTGAACCCAGAACGTAACGGCAGACGAAATACGGCTAAGCATTTCGCCCGGCGTGCTGACAGTTCTGCCAGCTCGCCACCTTTAACCGTATATATGGACACCATATATGCAAGGATCAGATATTGATGATAAATCTGAACTGATTGTACTAATCCATGTTTTCAGCTGTCTCCCTCACCCTTTATGCCTTCCAGTGAAAGGATCCAGTGCAATTGCATGGCAATGTAGCTAACTTCTTAACCACAGAGTTACACATTTTCATCTTTACACGTATTTTCTAGGTGAAGCACAGAGCTGCAGATGACAGAATTGTTTTTGGAAGCACTCCGTCGGTTACAACGATGAGGGTTCTGGTTGATCCGAATCAACGGAACAGCCTGCTTGTGAAATTAACGTGTAAGTGGCTGAGCACTCCACAGACACGTGCACCCTTAACGTAGTTCTCGGGGATATTCAGCGTGACACAGAGAGTGACAAGGCCGGCCCCTTGAAATACAGGTACAACAGAAACAGGAAGTAAGAGTGAGAGAAAGTTGTGGTGAAAGAGTACAGCAGGGATCACCACCATTCCCTGCCGGAGCCTCGTGGAGCTTTTAGGTGTTTTCGCTCAATAAACACTCACAACGCCCGGTCTGGGAAACAGAATTGTCAGAACATCAGACACAAATGCCTTGCAAGTATTTAGTTATGACCCTTTAAGCTCTGATCAAAATCCTGCTATGGTCGACTATGCCGTTTATCTTTCCAGGGGTGACAGAATAAAGGAACAGTCAAGTATTGGGGACAATGTAATCAGCTATTTCCACTCCCCAAATTTGGTGCCTTGTACAACATCATCATTTAATGTCTGTTCTCGATGCTGTTGTTGTTGTTGTTGTTAAGCAACAAGACGGGTAAGGGTGATTAGGTGATGGTCTAGGGCTTAGGGGCAGGAGACCCCAGACCTTGGGGAAAAAAAAAAACTTTAGTTGTCTTGTTGTAGTCAAGGGCTTTTCGTTGACGCCCGACACCACTGGGAGGTGGCCCTCGAAGTCGTTGGAAATGGAGATCTCCAGGTCCAAATTCTTGAACAGCTGTTCTCGATGCTGGCATGGGTTGGATGGTTTGACAGGAGCTGGCCAACTTGAGAGCTGACCGGGGCCCCATTTTCTGTTTTGGCATGGTTTCTATGGCTGGGTGCCCTTCCTAAGAACCAACCATTTCACAAAGTGTACTGGGTGCTTTTAAGTGGCCCCAGCACCCACGAGCCCACAAAGCTAGGACCACTCAGCTAAGAAAGGAGGATGGTAATAGGTGTAGGATTAGCAGATCTGCACTATATATTCTCTACATTGATATTGAAATGGTAACAGGAGAATACATGAAACCAGTCTTGATAAAGGGAGTTAGTCTTCAGAGACTGCATATGAAATAATACAATAAAAAATAAATGCGCCCTTTTAAAGCTTAGCCAGGCTCATGGGCCGGTTTCTATGGTGTATGTGTTCCCCAGCTGGACGGGACGCCAGTCCATTGCAGCGTTACTCATTTTTGCCAGCTGAGTGGACTGGAGCAACGTGAAATGAAGTGTTTTGCTCAAGAACACAACGCATCGCCTGGTCCAGGAATCGAAACCACAATCTTACAATCATGGTGCTGGCACCCTGACCACTAAGCCACGCACCTCCACATGAAATAATATAGTGAAAGCCAAAAGAAAGAACTGAATCACAGCAAATTGCTATACCTGGGGACAACTGTAATTCATTGCCAAAGACTGAGACAGATGGAGATCTCTTGTTGCCACTCTGTACTCTACATGGAGTTAAAGGAATTAAGATGATATTCAGCTTAAATATCTATAAGAAAAACATGGGTAAAGATTATGTTCAAGAGGAAAACATTCGAGCGAGGTTGTTGCCTGTGCCACTGGACTGGCTCCTGTGCAGGTGGCATGTAAAAGCACCCACTACACTCTCAGAGTGGTTGGCGTTAGGAAGGGCATCCAGCTGTAGAAACTCTGCCAGATCAGACTGGAGCCTGGTGCAGCCATCTGGTTCGCCAATCCTCAGTCAAATCGTCTAACCCATGCTAGCATGGAAAGCGGACATTAAGCAATGATGATGATGGTGGAGGTACATGGCCTAGTGGTTAGAGCAGCGGACTCACGGTCGAGGGATAGCGGGTTCGAATCTCAGACCGGGTGATGTGTGTGCTTATGAGCAAAACACCTAAGCTCTACGCGGCTCCGGCAGAAGGTAATGGTGAACTTCTGCTGACTCTTTTGCCACAACTTTCTCTCACTCTTTCCTCCTGCAACTAGCAGCTCACCTGCGACGGACCGGCGTCCCGTCCAGGTGGGGAACCTATATGCCAAGGAAACTGGGAAACCGGCCCTTATGAGCCAGGCATGGCTTAAGAAGGAACAAACAAACAATGATGATGATGATGATGAGGGATGTACACCCTGGAGAGGAAGGAGTGAAAAAAATTTTTTACTACTTTTGTTGCCATATTCCTGCTGAAATACACAATCTTTGTTTCGGTTGGATTTGAAAACAATGAAGAATTTGGTAAAATAACTTTGCCATTGTTAAGCTGATGCTTGAAACATAAATCAACATACAATGTTGATGGACAGTTTTAATTTAGATTACTTCAAAACAGGCCCATTGCCAGACTTATTTCTTTACTACCCACAAGGGGCTAAACACAGAGAGGACAAACAAGAACAGACAAAGGGATTAAGTCGATCACATCGACCCCAGTGCGTAACTGGTACTTATTTAATCGACTCCGAAAGGATGAAAGGCTAAGTCGAACTCAGTGGAATTTGAACTCAGAACGTAGCGGCAGACGAAATACACTAAGCATTTCGCCCGGCATGCTAACATCTCTGCCAGCTCACCCATTGCCAGACTTGATGTCTGGGGGTGCTTCAGAATATTCTGGGTGGGTATTAATTTGTAATAATGCTAAAGTGGAGTTATGATATAAGTATATCACTGTAAATTTGAAGGTGCGCCACTGAATAATGGGTGGGGCCGTGTTGTCCAGTGCACGACCCACCCCTAGCGATGAATATCCTTCAAAGCAAGAAATTTGTATTACAGAATCAGATGGAGTCTCAGGGGAGTTAGTATCACAAGGTTCAATGTTGTTTGGAGGCAGAGCAGAAATGATAAGCAGGGGAGCATCAAGTGGACTTGAACAGATGGGTACACAGTACCGAAGGGTCAAGAGAGGAAATTGGAGTGAATGTGAGCCGGTGTTTGTAGTATGCTTGTTTAATCCCAGATCAGATGTGATTGAGCAGATCAAAGATCAAAGGCACTCCATCAGTGATCATCCTGGAAAACTAAGATATGCAGTGCAGAGATTAAAAAACTGGGCTCTCAATCATAAAATTGTGGTTCAATTCCTGGTCTGGGAAGTATGTTGTTTCCTTGGACAAGGCATTTTACTTCATATTGTTCTGGTACATTTATAAATAATAAATAAATAAATGCGCCCTTTTAAAGCATAGCCAGGCTCATGGGCTCGGTTTCCCGGTTTCTATGGCATATGTGTTCCCCAGCCGGACGGGACGCCAGTCCATCACAGCGTTACTCATTTTTGCCAGCTGAGTGGACTGAAGCAACGTGAAATGAAGTGTTTTGCTCAAGAACACAACACATCGCCCGGTCCAGGAATCGAAACCACAATCTTACGATCATGATGCTGACACCCTAACCCACTCACCTCCACCCTTTTTTTAAAGCCTAGCCAGGCTCATGGACCCGGTTTCCCAGTTTCTATGGTGTATGTGTTCCCCAGCTGGATGGGATCCAGTCCATCGCAGCGTCACTCATTTTTGCCATCTGAGTGGACTGGAGCAACGTGAAATGAAGTGTTTTGCTCAAGAACACAATGCGTCACCCAGTCCAGGAATCGAAACCACAATCTTACGATCATAATGCTGACACCCTAACCACTAAGCCACGCGCCTCCACTCTGATACATTTAGGTAGCCAAAAATGAACAAGATTGACAGAGTGCCTAGTCAGCATCAATTTAGTGCAGAATCATTACCAAGTCAGCAGTATGGTGAAATATCTTCAGGCATGAAAAGGGATACATCCCAGTTGTAGAATGTTATATCCTACCTTTACCATTTTATGTGGTTACAGGCATGACTGTGTGGTTAAGAAGTTCACTTCCCAACCATGGGGGTTTTGGGTTCCGGTTCAATCCCGTTACTCTTTTACTTGTTTCAGTCATTTGACTGCAGCCATGCTGGAGCACCGCCTTTAGTCGAGCAAATTGACCCCATGACTTTTTCTCTGGAAGCCTAGTACTTATTCTATCAGTCTCTTTTGGCGAACTGCTAAGTTATAAGGACGTAAATACACCAGCATCGGTTGTCAAGCGATGTTGGGGGGACAAACACAGACACACAAACATATACATATATACGACAGGCTTCTTTCAGTTTCCATCTCCCAAATCCACTCACAGGCTTTGGTCGGCCTGAGTCTATAGTAAAGACACTTGCCTAAGGTGCCACACAGTGGGAATGAACCTGGAACCATGTGGTTGGTAAGCAAGCTACTTACCACACAGCGACTCCTGCGCCCATTGTGCAAGTGTCTTCTACTATAGCACCAGGTTGACCAAAGATTTGCAAGTAAATTTGGTAGATGGAAACTGAAAGAAGCCCATTATATATATGAGTGTGTGTTTTCTTGTTTTGACGACACATGACAGTTGGAAATGAGTGTCACTGTCATACAAGTGGTGTCGTTCTCTGTGAAAACCATGTCTGGTGAAGGGGAAATGTTATCTTGCTTAAAAACAAGTGAGGTTTAGTGACAGGAAAGGCATCCAGCTGTAGAAAATCTGCCTCAATAAATTCTTAAGCATGGAATAGTGGAAGCTATGACAATGGTGACTACATTATCCAAGACAATGACTGGCATCCGTGCTAGCGGAGTGCAAAGAGCACCATACGAGCATGATTGTTGACAGAGCGGTTAACCGGCTTCCGTGCCAGTGGCACATAAAAGGCACCATTCGAGTGTGATCATTACCGGCGTCGCCTTACTGGCACTTGTGCCCATGCTAGTAGGGTGCCAAGAGCACCATCCGAGCATGATCATTGCCAGAGCAGCCAACTGGCTTCCGTACTGGTGGCACGTAAGCGTGATCGTTACTAACGTCGCCTTACTGGCACCTGTGCCAGTGACATGTGTAAGAAGATTCGAGCGAGGTCATTGCCAGTACTGCCTGACTGGCCTCCGTGCTGGTGGCACATAAAAGCACCCACTACACTCTCGAAGTGGTTGGCGTTAGGAAGGGCATCCAGCTGTAGAAACTCTGCCAGATCAAGATTGGAGCCTGGTGCAGCCATCTGGTTCGCCAGCCTTCAGTCAAAATCATCCAACCCATGCTAGCATGGAAAGCAAACGTTAAACGATGATGATGATGATGTCCCCTTTAAGACAATAGAGCATGGCTTGAGGGTACCCCATTTGGCTTGAATGATTGTTGATGGTGGTGTCATAGTCAATCAGTAGAATATTTTTATGTGTAGCAGCTACTCTATTAGAGGTATGTAAAGAATTCTTTCAGAGTGGGGTATTAAGTGAACTTTGTAGAAAGCCAGTAAAACAATATGAGACACACAGACAAAGTTGGTGCCCAACACATTGAAGTTTAAATAATGGAAAGCTGGATTATTACAAAATCATCATTCATCATGGTTTAACGTCTGTTTTCTATGCTGGCATGGGTTGGACGGGTTGACTGAGGTCTGGAAAGCCAGCGACTGCATCAGTCTCCAATCTGATCTGGCAATGTTTCTACAGCTGGATGATCTTCCTAACACCAACCACTCTGAGTGTAGTGGGTGCTTTTTACATGTCACCAGCACAAGGGCCAGTCAGGCGGCCCTGGCATCGATCATGTTCGGAGAGTTCTTTTTACATGCCACTGGCACAGGAGCCAACCAGGGTGCACTGGTATTGACCATGTTTGGATGGTGCTTTTTACATGCCACTGGGACCGGAGACAGTCGGGTAGCCCTAGCATCAGTCACGTTCGGATAGTGCTTTTTATGTGCCACTGGCACAGGAGCCAGTCAGGCGGCCTTGGCATCGATCATGTTCGGATAGTGCTTTTTACATGCCACTGGCACAGGAGCCAGTCATGCGGCCCTGGCATCAATCACGTTCGGATAGTGTTTTTTTTAATAATCTGCTTTCCATGCTGGCATGGGTTAGTCAGGTTATTATGGTCATTCAGAATTACTATCCTCCTAGGCAGGTCAGGGGCAGCATTAGCATCAGATGCCCATTGTTAATACCAACCACTTCAGTGTGTATCAGGTGCATTTTATCATGGCACCAGCACTGAAGAGGTTGTCATGTTCTCAATAAGCCAATGCCGTATTCTCGTTAAGTATCTACTATTCTTTTACTTGTTTCAGTATTTGACTGTGGCCACGCTGGAGCACAGCCTTTAGTCAAACAAATCGACCCCAAGACTTATTCTTTGTAAGCCTAGTACTTATTCTATCGGGCTCTTTTGCCGAACTGTTAAGTTATGGGGAAATAAACACACGAACATCAGTTGTCAAGTGATGGTAGGGGGGACAGATTGAATAAGTACTAGACTTACAGAGAATAAGTCCTGGGGTCGATTTGTTCGACTAAAGGTTGTATTCCAGCATGGCCGCAGTCAAAATGACTGAAACAGGTAAAAGAATAAAAGAACATATATACGATGGGCTTCTTTCAGTTTCTGTCTACCAAAACCACTCACAAGGCTTTGGTTGGCCCAAGGCTATAGTAGAAGACACTTGCCAAAGGTGCCATGCAGTGGGACCGAACCCAGAACCATGTGGTTGGGAAGCAAGCTTCTTACCACACAGCCACTCCTGCGCCTCCTGTACTTTTCAACTTTTTCCTCAAACAAGTTACCTGTGACCCTTCCCTTTTAATTAGTGGAGGCACATGGCCTAGTGGTTAGAGCAGCGGACTCGCGGTCGAGGGATCGCGGGTTCGAATCCCAGACCGGGCGATGTGTGTGTTTATGAGCGAAACACCGAAGCTCCACATGGCTCCAGCAGAAGGTAATGGCGAAACTTCTGCTGACTCTTTCGCCACAACTTTCTTCCTGCAACTAGCAGCTCACCTGCGACGGACCTGCGTCCCATCCAGGTGGGGAACCTATATGCCAAGGAAACTGGGAAAACCGGCCCTTATGAGCCTGGCGTGGCTCGAGAAGGAACAAACTTCCCTTTTAATAATGACCTGGTCAGGCATCATATTGAGCCACCAAGAGAGTGGCTAATCTGCTGGATCGATCAACTAGAAATAATAGCTAATTCTTCAAATACCTCTGATAGAAGAATTCAAATAGCTAATTCTTCTATCATAGAGATCCTGGGTGAGTTATGGCAGGGAAAGAGATGAGATGGTCAAGACTGTAGTAGTATTGACCTCAAGCCTGGTCAATCAGAGCTGATTTGGTGGGGGGAGGGGGGGGGGGGCTAGACAACATTTGTCATCTCCCTCATATTTCTACACAGCTACCTGTCATGGCCTCTTCCTTGTCTTGTCTCTTGTTTATGTATTATGGCCTCCACATCACAGTAATGAAGAAAGCCAAACAAACTCTACTCCCTTCTTGGTAAACAGTCCCTCAATCCTTCTTGAGTGACCCCTCCACCACCACCCCCATCTCCTTTTATTCATCATCAAATCCTTTTCTCCTCTATGGCAATCCTCCTTGCAAGTGACCCCCTCCTCCTCTCTTGTTATGGTCATTCCCTTTTCTCCCCTCTTATTACTCTGTCAAACCTTCTTCTCAAGTGACAGCCCCCCCCCACTTCCCTTGCAAAGCTATCATTCCTTCTTCTCCAGTGATACCCTCCCTCCCCCACCTCCACTCATCTTAAACAGCCTGTCACTCTTGTGTGTCATTCCATTTTTCTCTTCCTGCTTATAGCTTTTCTCACTCCTAACACCAGAGCTGTTTCATCTTGATGTTATGTTGTTGCTTTAGCCCTAGGCCAGACCTGATTTCACAAACTATGAACAAAGCCATCATCCATCCAGGGATTCTTTTATACCTTTATTTGTTTCAGTCATTTGACTGTAGCTATCCTGGAGCACTGCCTTTAGTCTCAAGCTAATCGACCCCAGGACTTATTCTTTGTAAGCCTAGCACTTATTCTATCGGTCTCTCTTAATTCTTTATTGCCCAAAAGGGGCTAAACATAGAGGGGACAAACAAGGACAGACAAGCGGATTAAGTCGATTATATTGACCCCAGTGTGTAACTGGTACTTATTTAATCGACCCTGAAAGGATGAAAGGCAAAGTCGATCTCAGCGGAATTTGAACTCAGAACGTAACGGCAGGCGAAATACCACCAAGCATTTTACTGGGCATGCAAACGTTTCTGCCAGCTTGCTGAACCGCTAAGTGACAGGGACGTAAACACACCAGCATCCGCTGTCAAGCAATGTTAGGGGGACATACACACACACACAAGGCTTTGGTCGGCCCGAGGCTATAGTAGAAGACACTTGCCCAAGGTGCCACGCAGTGGGACTGAAACCAGAACCATGTGGTTAGTAAGCAAGCTACTTACCCCACAGCCACTCATATTTTTTTTTTTTTTGGTATATTGTCTAAAATACCCATTTTTCTTTTACACACAACAGGAAATGATTTGAGATATTTTGGTTGCTATTTCTAAAGCAACTACATAAAAGCTCACTCACTGATTCATTGATCTTGTGAGTAGACCTATGACCCAAAAACATTCCAGCTGTAACCCTACAGTCTTAGACATCCAGGACAACGATAAGTAGCAAGACCACCCATCCATATAAAAGTTAACTCCAAAATTTTTATGCATATTTTTCACCATCATTTAATGTTCACTTTTCCATGCTTGCATGGGTCAGACAGAATTTGCTGAGGCAGATTTTAATGGTCAGATGCCCTTCCTGTGGCCAACCCTTACTTGTTTCTAAGCAAAGTACATATATATATATATGTATATATATATATACTCTCTCTCTTTTACTCTTTTAGTTGTTTCAGTCATATGATTGTGCTCATGCTGGAGCACTGCCTTTAGTCGAGCAAATCAACCCCAGGACTTATTCTTTGGAAGCCTAGTACTTATTCTATCGGTCTTTTTTACCGAACCGCTAAGTTACACACCACCATCGGTTGTCAAGCGATGTTGGGGAGACAAAAACAGACACACATACATATATATATATATATATATATATATATACACATACACATACGACAGGCCTCTTTCAGTTACGACTACCAAATCCACTCACAAGGCTTTGGTCAGCCCGAGGCTATAAGTAGAAGACACTTGCCCAAGGTGCCACGCAGTGTGACTGAACCCGGAACCATGTGGTTGGTAAGCAAGCTACTTACCACACACACACATATATATATTATATATATATATATATATATATAATATATATATATATAATATATATATATATAAACTTATGAGCAAGAAACGATTTGGATCATGACGACTCTTCCACCCCATGCCAGCATGGAAAGTAGATTTTAGGACGATTTGAGATGTGTGTGTTACAGTGGTCATGTTACTAATTAATTAGACACAAAGAATATTCTAAACCACATCCCAAAACAGTTATTACTTGAGCCAATGAGCATTTACGCGGGTGCTAGAAATAGCAACCAAATTTTCCTGAAATCAAACCTTATCAGATTGAAGAAAACACGTTGAACAATGTAGTGAAATGTGATATAAAAGGACGAGATGGTCACAACTGGAGACCCTTTTGATTACAGGTTTGCTTTATCAGAACTAATCTGCAGCTAAACAACAACAAAGTCATTACCTCCAGAGATTGTACAACAGGTTTTCAACTACTTCCCAAGATCTTAATAGGACCTGAAAGGGTTATGGATGCTGTCCCTCCGTATTACATTTAATAAAATAACAAAATATATAAATATACTAACAGAAAAACAACAATACATGCACATTACATGGATGTTTCATTATGCTAATATATCATCATCATCGTTGTAACAGCCGTTTTTTCCATACTGGAATGGGTTGGACAGATCTACCGTACAACGCATCGCTATTTGTCTCAACCAATATCCGGAAATCTAACTGAATCACTTCGTCTCCGATTTGACTGAATAAGTTTCCTTCAAATACCGTAGGATTTCTTAATCAATGAAGAAGCCTTAGTCAAATGTCTTGCTGAAGGACACGGAAAATAACAAATTATTATATATAATATTTCGCATGTGAGGTGAGACTATTTTTCGCTGCTAATCCAATGAGAGCCCACCCCTACTTTCTAATTAGACTAAAAGGTGAGAATAGTGGTTAAATACAGACAAGTTTGGAGCGGTGTTGGGGAGGGTTCTTGGTAGACAATTAGTAGTGTGAGACATGTCAGTATGACCTGAATATATACACTGACAAATAATCCGAAGATTGCACTCCCACCCCATTTACACATACACCACTGTCCATATTCAAATTTCGACCAAAATAAAAAGAGAAGAAGGAAAAAAGCAAAGGATAAAAATAACCTGGGCAACGTTTTACTAATTAGAAACTTCACTTACTTTTACAAAAACTTAATATTTCATCCCATCAACAACTACAATATTAAAAGGAACATTTTTTTTTCTAATTGTGTGTCAACTAATTACCCAGAGGGAAGGGAGAAGAAAAGAATAACATGTTTGTAAATTGCTGAGAGACAATTATATATAATAACATCAACTGCGGATATTTTTATCGATCAAAACATCTGAATGGGATGAAAATTTTGAAAGAAAAAAAACACCTACACAGAAGTATGTGTACGTTTGCGTGTGTGTAAGTATGTGTATG
>NC_043007.1:14362679-14652679 GCF_006345805.1 Octopus sinensis
GTATGTATGTATGTGTGTGTATGCATGCATATATGTATGTACGAGCAAAACGGACCCCTCCCCGTCCAATGGACGGTGCTGAGTTGTCAAACATTTAAACCAAATTTTCTCAAAACAACTTGTCCGACCGTCCCATAGGCCTCCCCTTTGAGAAACACTGATTTAACCTAAATTTGAGACACCAGCAAAAGAAGAAATAAAGATAGATTTTTTTTCTGTTCCAAAGAAAAACGATTTTATTCACACAAATATGCAACCGAAGAGTTTAAAGTACCAGTAATGATAAGGCTGTTGACAGGGAGAACAAAAACATGGTTTAAACAGTAAGCTTGGCAGGAAAGAAATGTGTCTTTAAGCAGTACAAAAACAACAAAAAATGGAAGGTACAGTTATGTACAGGTTGACAGAAGAAAAGCAGGACAAAAGCAGCTTTATCGATCGCATTCTCACCTGGAATCGATTTTTGTAATTTTTTCAAGACTTATACATGCCCTGATACCGTCAGTATCTACACATCAAATTTGAGTGCAATCGGATGGAGGATGCCCGAGATCCTAGAAGACACATATACAGAAAGACAGAGAAAACGGATTTTATATAAGAGATATATGTGAAGGCACATGGCTTAGACATTAGGATATTCAGCTCACAATCATAAAGTTTGATTCCTGGTGGTACACTGTGTCCTTGAGCTAGACACTTTATTCCATGTTGCTCCAGTCCACTCAGCTGGCAAAAATGAGTAACACCTGTATTTCAAAGAGCCAGCCTTGTCACATTCTGTCTTATGCTGAATTTCTCTGAGAACTACGTGAAGGATACATGTGTCAGTAAAGTGCTCAGTACCTTGCGTGTTAATTTCCCATTAACAGGATATTCCATTGATTGGATCAACAGGAACCCTTGACATCGTAATTGACGAACTGCCAGGTTCCTTTTTTCATTATGTTATGTACGTGTGAGTGTGTGTATGCTTGTGTCTCCTTGTCTTAGCATTACTCTTTTACTCCTTTACTTGTTTCAGTCATTTGACTGTGGCCATGCTGGAGCACTGCCTTTAGTCAAGCAAATCAACCCCAGGACTTATTCTTTGTAAGCCTAGAACTTATTCTGTCGGTCTCTTTTGCCGAACCACTAAGTGACGGGGACATAAACACACCAGCATCGGTTGTCAAGCAATGCTAGGGGGACAAACACAGACACACAAACATACACACACACACACACACACACACACACACATATATACATATATATATATATATATATATATATATATATATACATACATATATACGACGGGCTTCTTTCAGTTTCCATCTACCAAATCCACTCACAAGGCTTTGGTCGGCCCGAGGCTATAGCAGAAGACACTTGCCCAAGATGTCACACAGTGGGACTGAACCCGGAACCATGTGGTTGGTTAGCAAGCTACTTACCACATAGCCACTCCTGCGCCCAATTAAATATAAAAGATAGATTAAATGCTAGTTGCAAAATCATTGTCTCTGTCTTTCAAGCAGTGTCACTCATTTCCAATATTCTGCGAGATTATGTCTGACCATGGGGAAATATCATCACCTTTCTTGGAAACATGTAATGGTTGGTGTCAGGAAGAGCATCCGGCAGTAGAAAATCTGCCTCAATAAACCCTAAGTCATCCCCTGTAAATATGGGAAAGCAGACATTAAAATGATGGTGGTGGTGGTGGTGGTGGTGGTGGTGGTGGTGGTGGTGGTGGTGGTGGGGGTATGGTGATGATTATGATGATGAGGATGAGGATGAGGATGATGGTGATGGTGATGATGATGATGATGATGATGGTGATGATGATGATGATGATGGTGATGATGAAGATGATGATGAGGATGATGATGGTGATGAGGATGGTGATGGTGATGATGATGATGATGATGATGGTGATGGTGATGGTGATGATGATGATGATGAGGAGGAGGAGGAGAGATAGGATTGCAATGGGTTTCCTACGCTTGGCCAAATTTGTAAATGTCCAACATGGCCAATGTGGAAATTAAAGTCATACCAAAACTACAATGTACACAAAGGTACATGGTAGACATATCCATTGAGATGGAGATACAAGAAAAGATCAACAAATTTGGGAATACGATTCTGTCCCCTATTTTAGTGTTGAATATAGTTTAGACAAAAGTCATGGCTGTGTTGTTAAGAAGCTGGCTTCCTGACCTTGTAGTCTTGAGTTCAGTCCCACTGTATGGCACCTCGGGCAAGTGTCTTATTTTTTTTTGGAAGCACTCCGTCGGTTCCGACGACGAGGGTTCCGGTTGATCCGATCAACGGAACAGCCTGCTCGTGAAATTAACGTGTAAGTGGCTGAGCACTCCACAGACACGTGTACCCTTAACGTAGTTCTCAGGGATATTCAGCAGAACACAGAGAGTGACAAGGCCGGCCCTTTGAAATACAAGTACAACAGAAACAGGAAGTAAGAGTGAGAGAAAGTTGTGGTGAAAGAGTACAGCAGGGATCACCACCATCCCCTGCCAGAGCCTCGTGGAGCTTTAGGTGTTTTCGCTCAATAAACACTCACAACGCCCAGTCTGGGAATTGAAACTGCGATCCTACGACCGCGAGTCCGCTGCCCTAACCACTGGCCCATTGCGCCTCCACCAAGTGTCTTATACTACAGCCCTGGAATGACCAAAGCCTTGTGAGTGGAACTGGTGGGCGGAAACTGAAAGAAGCCAGTGGTCTACCGAGCCTTCACAAAGGAAAAGAGAGACACACAGAGAAAAGGAAAATGTCCTGCTTATTTGAAGACTATGGAAATATTTACAAATCATTTCATTTCATTTTTTCTTCAATTGAATTGTTTTTTCTTCTTAATTAATATCCACCTTTGTTTTATACTCTTAGTTGAAAAAGTCAAAAAGATTGAAACCAGTACTATATATATCACCATCATCATCATCATCATCACCAACACCATTTAACGTCCATTTTTCCATACTGGCATGGGTTAGATGGTTTGACTGGAGCTAGTAAGCTGGAGAGCTGCACCAGGCTCCAGTCGTCTGTTTTGACTTAGTTTCTACAGTTGGATGCACTTGCTAATATCATCCACTTTACAGAGTGTACTGGGTCCTTTTATATGTCACCAGCATGGATGCCCTTTTTTGGTATCACTGGAACAGGTGCCTTTTATGTGTCCCCAGCACAGGTGTCTTTTACATATCACAGGCATAAGTGCTTCTTTTGTGTTGTGTGTATGTGTGTGTGTGTGTGTGTGTGTGTGTGTGTTACTGTTGCCTTTCCTTGACAGTGTTTGATTGTTGCAAGAAAAGTTGCCTCCACAAAATCCGTCATGCCCAAGTGAGCATTGGCAGGTAGAAGTTAAATGATGGTGATGATGATGAAGAGAAGGAAGAGGAGGATACAAAGTGACAGAAAGAGTACTAATTAACAAATGATGAAAGAACCAGAGTTACATAATTATCTTAAAAAAATCATAATTCATTTTTATAATTAAATATTATTAGAAATTGTATTTAAAAAAAAAACTCGTTAAAATATTTTGTGCATTGTAGAAATGTAACTAATTTATTCATCATCATCATCGTCATTTAGTGTCTGCTTTCCATGCTGGCATGGGTTAGACGGTTTGACTGTAACTGATATGCCAGAGAGCTGCACCAAGTTTCAGTCTGATTTGGCATGGTTTCTATGGCTTGATGCCCTTCCTAATGCCAACCACTCCAAGAGTGTACTGGGTGCTTATTACATGCCACCAGCATGGGTGCCAATCACATGACACTAGCATCAACCATAACTACAATTTCATTTGGATTGACGAGTCTTCTCAAACACAGCATATCACCAAAGGTCTTGGTCACTTGTCATTATCTCTGTGGGGCCCAACATTCAAAAGGGTTTTTATCGCCAAAGGTCTTGGTCACTTGTTATTACCTCTGTGGAGCTGAATGTTCAAAGGGTGCTTATTGCCAAAGGTCTTGGTCACTTGTCATTACCTCTGTGGGGCCCAACATTCAAAAGGGTTTTTATCGCCAAAGGTCTTGGTCACTTGTTATTACCTCTGTGGGGCTGAATGTTCAAAGGGTGCTTATTGCCAAAGGTCTTGGTCACTTGCCATTACCTCTGTGGGGCTAAACATAGAGGGGACAAACAGGGACAGAAAAAGGGATTAAGTCGATTATATCAACCGCAGTGCGTAACTGGTACTTTATTAATCGATCCTGAAATGATGAAAGGCAAAGTTGACCTCGGCGGAATTTGAACTCAGAACGTTGCGGCAGACGAAATACCTATTTCTTTACCACCCACAAGGGGCTAAACACAGAGAGGACAAACAAGGACAGACAAACGAATTAAGTCGATTACATCGACCCCAGTGCGTAACTGGTACTTATTTATCGACCCCGAAAGGATGAAAGGCAAAGTTGACCTTGGCGGAATTTGAACTCAGAACGTAACGACAGATGAAATACCGCTTAGCATTTCGCCCGGCGCGCTAACGTGTCTGCCAGCTCGCCACCTTTATTAGACACATATAATTATCTTTATGTTATTACTTATCAAACTAGTAAGGGTTGGTGACTGGAAGAGCACCCAGTTGTAAAATTCTGCCTTGAATGAATCCTCATCATCCTTTGGCATCCATTTTCCAAACTGGCATGGATTGGATGGTTTGACTGGAGCTGGTAAACTGAAGAGCTGTACCAGGCCCCAGTCTGTTTTGGCTTGGTTTTTATGCCCTTCCTAATGCCAACCACTCTACAGAGTGTACTGGGTGCCTTTTACATGTCACCAGCACAGGCCACAAACACAACTTCACTTAGCTTAACATGTTTTCTGAAGCACAGCAAGATCACCAGAAGTCTCAGTCATTTGTCATTGCCTCTGTGAAACTCAACATCCAAAGATCATATTTCACCACCTCATCCAATCATCATCATCATTGTTCGGCCGTGGTCGAGACAATGGAATTTACTATGTTACGCCAGACTTCATGGTCCATCGTAGCATTACGGAGGTCCTGTTGCTGGATGCCTGTATCCCTGGAGAATACATCAGGGTAGGAGAGTGTGCGCCCTCTGGTATCGCGAGCAGATGGCTTCCAGAGGAGAAGAGTAGAAACTACCTCGTTTTCAGCTCTACAACAATGTCCAGTAAACCGGACTCTTCTACTTTTCACAAGAGATGATACAGGTGGTAGTTTCCCCTTATATTTGTACTTTGGTTGGATGATGCTTCCAACCCCTTCCACAGGTTCCCTCCACAGTTACAGACTGGCACTTCTTTACACAGCTGTCCTCATCCATACACATCACATGACCATACCAGTACAGTCTTCTCTCTCCTGCACACTACATTTGATGCCACTTTATAGTTTATTCCATCATGGAAAATAAATGTTAAATAAATTACTGAATTGATATAAATTATTAAGAGGAAAAATACATCTTCAATACCCTCATACTCTCTCTCTCTCTCTGAGAGAGAGTGAGAGAATAGTGACTGGCTTAAACTGCTAGCATTTAAACTGGCCATATTTAACCCACATATTCCATCTATTTTTTGTTCAAGCTGGCTGGATCTGGTCTCTCACACATACTCTAAATTAACAATCACATCATCTAAATTTCAAAGCTACGAGATATAATGCATGATTAAATTCACAACAATGTAAATAAATAAGTTTACAATTCGAGAGAGTAATCTCAATTCTAAAGGGTTAAACACCTGTAAGTTAATAATATCTGCAGAAAAAAAGATGTTCGTACAGTTTTCTGAAGTCTGGTCTAAACACTTGCAACAGAATGGACTCTGGTAGAGACACTCAAGGACTGAGTGACATTTTAGCCCTGTCATCCAAATCAGGGGCCAGCACTAGGAAGTGTGGGGCCCAATTAGAGAATTGTTAGTGGGGCCCTTTTCTCTACAAATCATCATCATCATCATCGTTTAACTTCTGCTTTCCATGCTAGCATGGGTTGGACGATTTGACTGAGGTCTGGCAAACCAAATGGCTGCACCAGGCTCCAATCTTGATCTGGCAGAGTTCCTACGGCTGGATGCCCTTCCTAATGCTGACCACTCTGAGAGTGTAGTGGGTGCTTTTACATGCCACCGGCACGAGGGCCAGTCAGGCGCTACTGGCAGTGGCCACGCTCAAATGGTGCTTCTTATGTGCCACCTGAACAGGAGCTAGTCCAGCGGCACTGGCAAAGACCTCGCTCGAATGTTTTTTTTCATGTGCCACCGGCACAAGTGTCAATAAGGCGATGCAGGTAACAATCACGCTCGAATGGTGCTTTTTACGTGCTTATCATAAAAAAGCTGAGATTAATGTTTGATGCTTCGTGAAGTACACCAGTCCCAGCCAAAAAGTGTTAAGGGCTTGAGGCTCCATTAACCACAATGGTATACTAAAAATTGAAAGCTCATATGAAAATTTTAATGTTTTATTATAACTCAAGATAATTATTGATATGCTGTTTGTGAATAAACCTTCTAAAGACAGATTTTCCAGGCTTTTTTTATCTGAGAAATCATTTCAAGGTCAATAGTTTTAACAATCTCATTTTCCATAGATTGTATTGTCAAATTATGAAGTCTGTCTTGTGAAATGGTTGACTATCGGTGTGTTTTAATCAGTTTTAGTTTTGAAAAACTGCTTTCACCTGATGCAACTGTTATGGGCATGGTTTGAGTAAATCATCAAAGCAATAGAAATGTTAGGAAATATTTAATTCATCATAGCATCTTCCACTCAAGCATGTGCTTGAGGCCCTTTTTTGGTGCAGGGCCCAGTTTGAATAAATCTCTCAAATTGGCTTAAAACCAGCCCTGATCCAATACTAAAGGCATTCATCATAACAACCTCTGCTCAAGCATGTGCTAGAGGCCCTCTCTTGGTGCAGGGCCCAATTTGAACAAATCTCTCAAATTGGCTTAAAACCAGCCCTGATCCAGATACTAAAGGCATTCCTCTTAGCATCCTCTGCTCAAGCATGTGCTAGAGGCCCTCTCTTGGTGCAGGGCTCAGTTTGAACAAATCTCTCAAATTGGCTTAAAACCAGCCCTGATCCAGATACTAAAGGCATTCTGACCCTTCCATGTCAACAGCCATCCGGATTTAATTAACATAATCCGAATGGATCGACCAAATTATTCTGGATTATTATGAATGCTTTTCACTGAAAAACTTCCTTTTCCTTTCCTGCCTTTCATGTACAGGTGCTGGAGTAAGTCAGTTTTTCAGATATGAAATGAGTGAAAAGCATGCTAAACTCCTGCGGGATACAGCCTGAGTATTACAATATACTCCCTGTGCATATTAGTGTATTACAATATACTCTGTCTATATATGCTAGTGGATTGCAGTACACTTCTGCATGTCAATATATTACAGTATACTCACGATATGTGCGTGTGTATTACATATACTCCTCTGTATGCTCATGTATTACTGTATACTCAGTGTATGTCAATGTTACGTGGTACTCCTGTGTTAGCTAGTGGATTACAAAATACTCCTTATGGCTTCCATGCCGGTGGCACGTAAAAGGGCACCATTTGAGCGTGACCGTTACTAACGTCACCTTACTGGCACTTGTGCCCCGTGTTAGTAGGGTGCTAAGAGCACCATCCGAGCGTGATCGTTGCCAGAGCGGCTAATCAGCTTCTGTGCTGGTGGCATGTAGAAGGCACTATTCGAGCGTGATCATTACCTGTGTCGCCTTACTGGCACCTGGTGCAGCCATCTGTTCGTCAGCCCTCAGTCAAAAACGTCCAATCCATGCTAGCATGGAAAGCAGATGTTAAATAATGATGATGATGATGATGATGATGATGTAAGCTACTGTATTACTGTATAATCCCAATGTATATGCTTGTGTATTACAGTATACTCCCTGTGTATGTTAGTATATTGCCTTATACTTACCATATTTGCTAGTGTATTACAGAATACTTTCTGCCTATATTGCTGTATTACAATATACTCCCTGTGTACATGTTAGTGTACACAGGGAAGAGCCTGAAAAGATTGAAAAGGTAGTGGTCAAATTGCTATGTTTAACCCCTTTTGAGACTACCCATGGTTCTATGAAACAGATTTCCCATAGTTCTCAGCTGGGGTCATATATGGTCCTTGGGGCTCCATATAAGATTTTGTTGTTAAAGCACCTGTGTTAGTGATAGGTAAAAAGCAGCCTTCGAACATTGGGCCTCACAGGGGTGATGACAAGTGACCAAGACCTTTGGCGATAAGCACCCTTTGAACGTTGGGCCCCACAGAGGTAATGACAAGTGACCAAGACCTTTGGGGATAAGCACCCTTTGAACATTGGGCCCCACAGAGATAATGACAAGTGACCAAAACCTTTGGGGATAAGCACCCTTTGAAAGTTGGGCCTCACAGAGGTAATGACAAGTGACCAAGACCTTTGACAATAAGCACCCTTTGAACGTTGGGCCCCACAGAGATAATGACAAGTGACCAAAACTTTTGGTGATAAGCACCCTTTGAAAGTTGGACCCCACAGAGGTAATGACAAGTGACCAAGACCTTTGGCGATAAGGACCCTTTTGAATGTTGGGCCCCACAGAGGTAATGACAAGTGACCAAGACCTTTGGTGATATGCTGTGTTTGAGAAGACTTGGCAATCCAAATGAAATTGTAGTTACAGATGATGCTAGTGTCATATGATTGGCATCCATGCTGGTGGCATGTAATAAGCACCCAGTACACTCTTGGAGTGGTTGGCATTAGGAAGGGCATCAAGCCATAGAAACCATGCCAAATCAGACTGAAACTTGGTGCAGCTCTCTGGCATATCAGTTCCAGTCAAACCGTCTAACCAATGCCAGCATGGAAAGCAGACACTAAATGACGATGATGATGATGAATAAATTAGTTACATTTCTACAATGCACAAAATATTTTAACGAGTTTTTTTTTTTTAAATACAATTTCTAATAATATTTAATTATAAAAATGAATTATGATTTTTTAAAACATCATATGGCTAGGAGGGAGAGTCCATCTGAGAAGAATAGAAATCAAAGGGGTCCGTAGGTGAAAAATGGTTGAGAAAAACTGATCCAAATTAAAACCTTCCACCAAAATTTCAGGTTAATTTATGTTCCAAATACCAATTTAATAATAACAGTCATTTTATTAAATTGCTCTTTTACTTGTTTCAGTCATTTGGCTGCGGCCATGCTGGAGCATTGCTTTTAGTCGAATGAATCAGCCCCAGGACTTATTCTTTGTAAGCTTAGTACTTACTCTATCGATCTCTTTTGCCAAACTGCTAAGTTACAGGGACATAAACACACAAACATCGTTTGTCAAGCGATGCTGGGGGTGGGGTGGGATGGACAAACACAGACACACAAACATATATATATATATATATATATACATACATATATTCTTTTATTCTTTTATTTGTTTCAGTCATTTGACTGCAGCCATGCTGGAGCACCACCTTTAGTCGAGCAAATTGACCCCAGGACTTATTCTTTGTAAGCCTAGTACTTATTTTATCGGTCTGTTTTGCCGAACTGCTAAGTTACAGGGACGTAAACACACCAGCATTGATTGTCAAGCGATGCTGGGGGCGGGGACAACACAGACACACAAACATATACATACATACATACATACATACATACATATATATATATATATATAATATATATATAATATATATATATATATATATATATATATATATATATATTATATATATATATATATTATATATATATATATATACATATATATATATATATATTATATATATATATATATATTATATATATATATATATATATCTATACAATATGTTACATTACTCGGTAGTCAAGATAAAACTCTGAGTTTCAGATGCCAAAGTGGAAATCCACAACACCATCTCTTCGGTTATCTGGCCAGATAACCGAAGAGATGGTGTTGTGGATTCCACTTTGGCATCTGAAACTCAGAGTTTTATCTTGACTACCGAGTAATGTAACATATGTATAGATAAATTTCCTCTATTTACATAATATTGAGGTCTCTTTCTTTCTTTTGTTATCTTACCATTTTATCAATATATATATATATATATATATATACACAATGGGCGTCTTTCAGTTTCTGTCTACCAAATCCTTTCACAAGGCTTTGGTCGGCACAGGCTATAGTAGAAGACACCTGCCCAAGGTGTCACACAGTGGGACTGAACCCGGAACCATGTGGTTGGGGAGCAAGCTTCTTACCACACAGCCACTCCTGTGCCATTTTATCACATTTTTCATTCTTTTCAAAGTCAACTGAATCAAAGACAATAGGGTTAGTAACTAAGATGGTTTTAAGCAGCCTAGAATTATCCAACATCATTGTAAAGAAAGAACCATATGGATACAAACTCTATTTGTTTTTTTTTTCGTTAATAACAAGGGAAAGGAGACAAACATTTCATTTTTTTTGTTTCCGTGGTAGTGGTTCTACATTTGTCAGCTTCAGAGCCACGGATCTTGTGTATTATAGAATACAACCTGAGTATACCACTGTGATACAATGGTTAAAATGTGCCTACACATGGTACCGATTAATGGCTTGGTAGTTTGGAGCGATTAAATAGTGTCTTTGCTCCAGTGATGAAATCTAAACTACAGACTGTCTTTGATTGATATGATTCTAATGACTCAGTCAACCGTGACAACTCTAAATAAAACTGAACACAATAAATATGATGGCGATGTTGTTTTTGTTGTTGTTGATGATGATGGTGGTGGTGGTGGTGATGGTGGTGGTGGTTGTGGTGGAGATAATTACGGTGGATATGGTGATGATAGTTGCTCCCCACTCTGCACTAGAGGACGACACCTATGATCAACGGTATTCCAATCATGACCATACCATCGACTTGTATATTCAGAGCAGTGAGATGCCAAGGTGTGATTCGAGGGAGATTTTTTTTGTGCTATTATTAGAACGTAGACTACCACATAGAAAGAAGCTCCCCTCAATGGTTTGTGACGATGATGATGATGATGATTATGATCATGATCAAGATCATGATAATAGTCATCATCATCATCATCATCCTCACGATCGCAACTACTACTACTACTACTACTATGATGACGACGATGGTTGAGTTGGTGATGTCGGCGGCGGCGGCGGTGGGTGGTGGAGGTAGTTGAGTTGAGGTATGATGATGACAGCAATGGTGACTGCTCCTGCTGCTGCTACTGATCATGATGATGATGATGATGATGATGAAGACGGTGGTGGTGGTGGTTGGTGGTGGTAAGGGTAGTGGTAGTGTGGAGTGTAGGAGATGGTGAATTTTGTGGTGACAGCGAAGCGATGCTGATAGGGGCGGAGGGAACATGATGGCGGCGGGGAGGGGGGGGCCATGATAGGAAAACCTTTTTGTTTTCCTTTTTTCTTCTTTTTTTTCTTTTGGCTCGAGAGACAAACGCATCCCGTACCTTGTTTGGTTGTGGGGTGGGGGAAGAGGATTGACCGATAAGATGTTTAATATTTTGTCGAGGTTGAGAGATTTTTATTTCCCCCCCCCCCCGGTAACATACCAAGCAATTCCACAGGCTGCAGTCTAACGAGAGGTGTGTGTACGTGTGTGTGTGTGTATGTGTGTGTATGTGTGTCTGTGTTTGTGGGGGGGGGGGGTAGCCTAGCTCAATTGATGCCGCATTTTCGTTTAGCTCTGAGCTACTAAAGCTTGTTATCGCCACTATCTCTGAGAAAGTGAGAAAGCGTATGTGTGTGTGTGTGTGTGTGTGTGTGTGTGTGGTGTATGTTTGTGTGTGTGTGTGTGTGAGAGAGAGAGAGAGAAAGAGAAATTCTTGTAATCTGTCTGTTTATAATAGATACTTGGATCGTACATATTGTAACTTATGATATTTTGACAACTTTTTCCAGCGGGAATCACCATTCCCTGCCATTTCCGCCGTTCCATCACCTGGAGAATACGTGGAGTGTGTGTGCACTCAACGTGCGGAAGACGGTGTCTTTTTATAGATCTCTGCTTTTACACACACACCTACACACACACACATACACACACACACACACATACACACACCTACACACACACACACACACATATACACACACACACACACTCATACCGCGCGCGCGCGCACACACACCACACACACATACACCCGCATCATTGAATGATTGATTGATTGATTAAGCGACAGAAATAAAGATAAATGAAGCGGGGAAAATACCACAAGGAGAAGCGAAAGTACCTTTTTATTTTTCTTCAAAATTAAATACACTTAAGTTGGTTCCTTTTTCCTGAAAAATCTACACGCTCTCCATTTGGTGAAGATAACAAGAAGCGCAGATGTAGGTGCGTGTTGAAGGTATCTCTGAAGCAAAGCTTAACAGATGGAAGGCAAACTCCCATTTGAAAGTCTCCTACTCAGGCGTCAAAACACTATGATGTCGACAAATGTTCCTCGAAAGCAAAGCACTCCTCCGCCACAGTCAGTCTATTTAAATTATCTGCGCGGATGGCTAGGAGCGATGTCCCTCATTTCGTTTGCGAATGGTATGCAGTCGTTCGTCGATATGAAATTTCTCCATAAATCCATCTACACGAATTCAACAGGCTCAGGTAAATAAGTAGAGAGAGAAAAAAAAATGAAACAGAAGCAACACGAAACATAAATAAAAGCTGTACATACATACATACTGACAGACATACATACACACATACACACATACACATAAGCACATGCATACATATTTGCACACACCTACTTAAATACATAGATAAACATACAAACACACAAATTTACACGATCAGACACAAACGAGCCAATGAGAGTGCTTCTACGTGGTCATCCTGCCTGCTAGAAATAGCAACGAAACCACTCATGTCACACTATACTATCTTAAAAAAAAAAAAAAAAAACAAAAGGAATTACATGATATAGCAGAGTCCAATATATAGTTGAAAAGAAAAAAAAATATACAGTATGACCACAGTTGGAAATCCTTTAATTATAGTTTTGCTGGATCAGAACAGAATTGGTGCTCATTAATAATCAGACAACACATATTTACACAAATCATATATGAAGAGACTCTAACATACACACAAACACAGACCAGCAAATATATTACACAGATAACGATAGGAGCTATAAATACACACAATATTAAACATATAGTTGTGTGTTTTCCAAATAATGATTTCGTTTTTGATAAAATAGAAGATTTATTTGGTTTCATAAATTGATTTAATATATTAGTAATTAGTTTATCAACTTCATAAGGATGAAAGTGAAGGCCAGTCAACCTGGGAAATATGACAGACCGCCGAGCCAGCGACAGAACCTCTTCGCAGTTGTTTCATCTGCGAAAAAAGCGCTGGTCAAATTCCTCGAATTGTATCTTATCGTCGCAGAAAAGGACACATAGAATGATGTAGTTCTTGATACACTATGTCTAGAAATAAAACGAATTTCTCAGGGCTGACATGAAGTTAACAACTAAAAATACCGATCTTAAAATAACTATAAAACACCTAAGGTTGTTAGCTAGTTTTCGGCTTGGCTTAATTAAGCAGAACTTGCTTAATTAAGTCACACGAATTTTATGGGTTACCATGCACAACACGTTACTATGTGAAACATGTCCTATAATTATAAACAGTTGTTATATAATTCCTATTGGAATTACCATTTGATTTTGTTACAACACCTGTATCGTAACGCGATGTAGTCGTACTCTTCGAGATACGCACATATACACGCGCATATGTGTGTGTGTGTATTATATATATTATATATATCCGCACACACCGTGGCAGTGTCCAAGTGCTAATACATCCGTTGTATAATTTTATAATCTCTTGAACATGCCTTTTTTTTTTAGTTGTTTAGTTCCAGGTCCTCACTGACAGGGCAAAAATATGGACAATGGCTTTCTAGCCACGACCGTCCTGTTATTTCTCCCAGCTATTGTGTATCTAAGACTACCTTAGCCAAAGTGTCCTTCTTTTTTCACTTGTGATTTGAAGGAGTTTGAACTGCTATTGCTAGTATCTCGAGGCTCCCCCGTAGTACATGCCCTCGTGCTCTACATAATTACCACACACATACGCGCGCGCGAGAGACAGAGAGTAGCAATCACTGACTTATGACCGATCGCTCATTATTGCTGTTTATATGCGATGAATGCCAATTGAGCAATGAAAACCTCAAACAACCCGGATTGTTGATCTTTCTAGTTGTAACAAGATTGTTGATTTTCCCAGTTCGTGACCGAATTGATACTACTCGAGTTCTACAATGCGCTCCAAGAATAGTGACTAGTGTCATACCAGAACGATTCTCTAGTCACCTTATATGACTATGATAGATATCATTATAGCATTAGTCATCCCTAACGTTGCTCTATAGAGACCTACAAATAATGACAATTGAGGTTGTTCTTTTATTTACCCAGATCATTCCTGATCCTGCAGATCGATTACCAAGGATGATCCAGCTGTGGCCGCCCAGCCTCTTTTCCCCCCTTTTAGACTTTGCCTATCTAAGACTACATTATCCAATGTGTCCTTTTTTTATGACAATAGCTGTTATTTCTAGGAGATCTCAAGTGACTGTAGAGAGAGGCTTCCCATGTTGATTCGTGACAGCTGAGATTGTTGTGTAGCCCACATCAGCCCTTGTCGAGTACCATTGTTGCATGCAGGTAGTCGGGCAAACGACGAGACACGAGCCATAGATTCATCCTCCCAATTATACCATGTCTTCTCTTAACTGAGAACCATACTGTACATCTGGTATGTTGTGATGAATTGTATTGGGTCCAGTGTGACAGTCTGAACAGATTACAACCTGTCTATTGTCCAGCCTATTTCTGTTCGCCCGTACATTCTGAGAACGGTTACAGAAGTAGCAGGTGAGGTCAGAAAGCAACTGCTGCACCTCCTCGGGTTATATTCTAGCACTGTATTTGGGGATAACGTGGATATTTGATGGTTTACACAAGATAAATTTGGACAGTTTGAGATTTGTAAAACTGAATATGAAATACATGTTCTCAGGATGGAAGGGAGATAATTTCAATAGGACATCTTACATAAGCATGAACTATCCTTTTTTAACATCTGTGGAAGAACGACCTGTTAGATATGGCCAAACAATTTCCTTCACAACGCACCCATCGTCTTAAAAAAAAGTGAAGGGTTCATTAGATAATATAGTCCATAAATATCACTAGAAATGCGGGAATGCATCCGATCATCTTGCTTAAGCAATCAAATTCTTTAGTTCGTTAGATCTATCAAAAGATAAAACTATTGTTTTGATAAGTAACACTATCAAATGTACTGAAACTATTTATGTGAATGGAAGACAGTTTAAAGAATTAATGTTTTTGTTGAAAACAAAGTGTATTCTCTATCTCTGTACAAACAGAGATTAAACGAAATATATATGTAAAAGATATGACACTACACAACTGTGGAATATGAACAGCTGATATAGGGAATCTGAAAAATTTGAGAATTACTAAGTTGAATTTTGTCTGATAGGTGTGCAAACTGAACTCATTTAGTCCTAGATCAACCTTGTGCATTCCAACCATGAACATCCTGTATTTTTAGTGATACCATAAGATGATGTTATCTGATGTGTTCTTCATCTTTTTAAGATGACAGGCATGATTTGAAGGAGATTTGGCTGCTACATGTAAGCAGCCTACTATATGTAGCAGAAAGGTTGTGAATGAATGCTCCCTTGGTGCTGGGGACACCTAAAGAGCACTCAGTCCACTCTGTAAAGTGGTTGGTGTTCGGAAGCGCATCCAGCTGTAAAAACCGTGTGGGGCTTGGTGCATTCCTCTGGCTTGCCAGCTTCTATCAAACCATTCAACTCATGGCAGCATGGAAGACAGATGATAAATGGTGATGATGATTATCAAGATCTTTGGTCTATTTCTTCTGAAAAGGGGAACCAACTGAGTTTATAAGGGTGGTGAGTTGACAGAATCATTAGTCTCAGATAAAATGCCTGGAGGTATTTCTTCAAGCTTTTTACGTTCTGAGTTCAAATCTTACCAAGGTCAACTATGCCTATCTTTTAAGGTTACTAATTGAAAGTACCAATCAAATACTGAGGTTGATTTAATTAACTAATTAATTCCCACCAAATTTCAAGCCTTGTACCTATGTTGGAAACAATATGACAAAATTATATATATATATATATATATATATCATCATCATCAACGTTTAACATCCGCTTTCCATGCTGGCATGGGTTGGACGGTTTGACTGGGGACTGGTGAGCCAGATGGCTGCACAAGGCTCCAATCTGATCTGGCAGAGTTTCTACAGCTGGATGCCCTTCCTAACGCCAACCACTCTGAGAGTGTAGTGGGTGCTTTTACATGCCACCGGCATGAGGGCCAGTCAGGCGGTACTGGCAATGGCCATGCTCAAATGGTGTTTTTACGTGTCACCTGCACAGGAGCCAGTCCAGCGGCAAAAGCAACACCCTCGCTCGAATGTTGTTTTTCCTGTGCCACCAGCACATGTGCCAGTAAGGTGACGATATATATATATTATATAATATAATATGTATATAATAATAATAATAATAATGAAATTATTGTATACAGTGTCAGGTGCACCACAACTTGTCAAAAGTGTGTATAAAGCATATGCATTAATGTACAAATGTCTGGAAAGTGAACAGTGTATGAGTCAGATACATGCTTGCATGTGTGTATGGAGGGGAGAAAATCAGGTGTAGTGTTGGTGAATCTCAGGAAGCATGGTAGTTTTGAAGGATGCTGTACTCTGACTGACCAGACTATCAGATGTTATACATTGCTGGTCACAATGTGCTTTGCATTGTTTTAGCTTCTAAATGAACCCGTGTGTGTGTGTGTGTGTGTGTAGATGTAGTATGGCTGAATGGTTAAGAAGTTCACTTGAGGTATGTCGAACCTATAATTCAAAAGATACAGCATTGTCACACACTGAATTACAGGATCACTTTAAGAGCACACATATCTCTGGAATACTCAGCCACTTACATGCTCATTGAATGAGCATGTAATTTAATTGAATAAACAACTGAATCTTCATCATCAAACGATGACAATCCACCACCACCACCACACCATTTACACACACACACACTCCTTATATTGTTGTTAACAAAGATAAATTTCACCCTGTTACATAATTAAATTTTTTTTCATGCATGACTAACATATACAAAAACAGGTTCCATCATAATTTTTAACTTCTTGATTTAGCCTTGTGGTAAGAACCTCAGACTTAAGACCAAGGTTCCAATATTGAATGGCTGAATTATTAGAAACTGCTTACTCATGCATGAAATGTGATGTTAGTGGAGACCAAATTGGGAAGTTAACAAAAACTTTTGTTAATATCAAAATAAATATCAAATGGAAATTGTAGTTGTGATACCTGTGCCGGTGGCACATAAAAAGCACCATCCGAACGTGGCCGATGCCAGCGCCACCTTGACTGGCTTCTGTGCCAGTGGCACGTAAAAAACACCAACCAATTGTGGCCGCTGCCAGCCTCCCCTGGCACCTGTGCCAGTGGCACGTAAAAAGCACCCACTACACTCACAGAGTGGTTGACGTTAGGAAGGGCATCCAGCTGTAGAAACTCTGCCAGATCAGACTGGAGCCTGGTGCAGCCTCCTGGCTTCCCAGACCACGGTTGAACCATCCAACCCCTGCTAGCACGGAAAATGGATGTTAAACGACGATGATGATGATGATGAAGTTAAAAATAATGCACAAGGGAAAACACCCCTGAACTTTGCAGGTCCTCGCACTGGTGTGATTGAGGTTTGCTTACATCTGTAAGGTGATATCTGCAGCAAAAGTAAGGTCGAGAAGGATACCAAAGGCCTGGTGTTTTTGTTTGGAAGAAGGAATACTGCAAAAGGCATCCAAAGTTGCAGTGTTAAACTGGCCAGCACATCAAAGCTGTCCTTCTCAAGGTTGTTCTTAATGAAATAGAAAGGAAGCTATTGAAAACTGAAGCCAAATGTGAAAGAAGAGGTTTATCAAGCGCTTACCTCTACTCAAAGTATCTACTACAACCATCCCTGTACTGGCCAGGTCACCTGTAAAGTTATACACACACAGACATAGTTTTGTTATACTTTTTATCTACCTCTCTTTTACTCTCTTACTTGTTTCTGTCATTTGACTGCAGCCATGCTGGAGCACCGCCTTTAGTCGAGCAAATCGACCCCAGGACTTATTCTTTGTAAGCCTAGTACTTATTCTATCGGTTGCTTTTGTCAAACAGCTAAGTCATGGGAACGTAAACACACCGCCATCGGTTGTCAAGCGATGTTGTGGGGACAAACACAGACACACAAACACACACATATATATATACATATATACGACAGGCTTCTTTCAGTTTCCGTCTACCAAATCCACTCACAAGGCTTTGGTCGGCCCGAGGCTATAGTAGAAGACACTTGCCCATGGTGCCACACAGTGGGACTGAACCCGGAAGCATGTGGTTGGTAAGCAAGCTACTTACCACACAGCCACTCCTGCGCCTACCATTCAAAATAGTCATGCAAATTCTCTCTCTCTCTCTCTCTCACACACACACAGTTTTATTGGATTTTTAATCTAACATTCATATTAGTCATTCGAAACATAATATCTGAAAGTGAAAATAATATTATGGTGGATCTTTTCGGTTTGAACGGCAGTTTCTAACATAATTTCTAGGTAACTAAAAAATTTTAAACTTCGTATACTGGTAGAATGTGCTTATAAAACATCTTTTTCTCTTGGCTTTATTGAGAAAATTCTATAGTTTGTAAGATATTTGTTGTTTTATTTGTTGTTTTTCTTCAATTTCTGCAATTTCAACCAATCACTGACGTCTATTGAAGTAAAAAAACATTCTGTACCATATGAATATGTCCCTCGTTTAAGAAACAGATTGGGTTTATTTACATTTGTGAAGAAAAAAAAGATACCCTCCCCCCACCCCTAACCCTAAAACAGATTGAAATGCAATAGATCGATACTAGGGTCATAATTATGGGTGACAATTTCATATGACACTGCTAGAAAAAACTGCCGTTCAAACCTAAAAGATCCATTATGGTTTGTACTTTTCCTAAGACTTTATTGTCAGATTAATTCCTTCAAGAATTGCTTCATTACTGACCACAGGTCTTTCTCTTCTATTTTTGTTTAGTTAACCCTCTAATGGCTCGGATATTTGGTACTTGGTCTCTTCTTTCTGCATTCCTCAGAATCAGCTGTTCTCTGGATTTTTCTAACTCCATGTAAGTTAATTATAAGGAATTCTAGCATTGGCACAAGACCACTTTTGATTACTGCTTATTTTATTGATCATAGGAGAATGAAAGACAAAGCCTGCCCTAGTGGGATTTGAACCCAGAACAAAAATAAATACCCCAAGACATTTTGTCAAGTGATCTTACAATTCTGCTACCTACTGCCATCTAGACTGACAGTTAAATATTCTTTTCTACTCTAGGCACAAGGCCTGAAATTTTTGGGGGTAGGGGCCAGTCAATTAGATTGACCCCAGCAAACAACTAGTACTTAATTTATTAACCCCGAAGGGATGAAAGGCAAAGTCAACCTTGGCAGAATTTGAACTCAGAACGTAACGACAGACGAAATACTTCTTTCTTTAGAGGGGACAAACAAGGACAGACAAATGGATTAAGTCGATTACATCAACCCCAGTGGTTAATTCTAAATAATGTGAATTAATAAATATTAAACTTAACAGATTAACCTTAATCATGTCTTCCTTTATGAATTTTTAAAGCTGGTTTTAAAATTTTGATTTCTTTTTGATTATTCACGATTTAAATTTTGCTTTTAATCTTGGAAAAATGTTTAAGAAATGTAGAAGTAATTGAATGCAATATTTTTTTTTTTTTTTTTAATTAGACTGAACACCTTTGAAATCAGCTTTATTCATTTCTGATGTTTTGATAAATTTCAAAAAGTTGGCACCCAAATTATTTTTGCAGGTTATACCATATGACTTTGGTTTCATTCTTGATGTCTAGTGGACACTTCCTCTCTGAATTACTTTGGTTTCAGACGGCTGGCACAGGTACAGGTATTCTGGTGCAATTGCTTTTTTCAGGTAAGTCTTTTCCACTGGGGGATTTTGTGTTTTTATCACTCAGTCAACTATGACACTTTATAAGACTTCCACGATGGGTGTGAGGGAGGGAGGAAAGTTCCTTTAAACTAGATGCTTTGTCAGAAAGTTTCCAACAAAATCTACTCTGCTAAAAGTATATCTCGCAACCAGATGACAACATAAAACTAAATGATGGATTAGATTTACTATGTAAATCAGTTGCTGCAGTATTTGATCTTAGAACACAAAGAACTGGAAAAAATGTTGCAAGACATCCCATCTAATTCCAGTTTATTGCTCTAAAATTCTACTATATTTATTGATCTTTGAAGAATGAAAAGCAAACTTGACCTCAGCAGGATTTGAACTCGGAGTGTCTGAAGATGGAATAAATAACACAAGCTGATGCTCTGACAACTCTGTCAATTCAACACCTATACGTGTAGACAGATGTGACTAGAACATATCCTTGCTGGTTATCTTCTAGTTATAATTTTACTGCTTTATTTATTAATACATTAACACCGAGATACCTGTTGTTTTTATCAGAGGTGGTGTCATTAAATTATTTCATTTTTAGGCAATTTTCTTTTCTTACATCAATAAGTGTGCCATCTTGTATATTTATTGACTAATTCATTATTATTTCGAAAAATACAGGTAAAGCTATGTTTTGCTGATGAGGTCAGAATAAAACTTAAACCTGTTTGTCTGGAGTTGTCTCTCATACTTTGAGGAAAATGAAGAAATAACATTAGCCTTAAATTAATATCATTCTTTTTTTTTTTTACATTGCATATCTATTTCTGTGGAGGCGTGTGGCTTAGTGGTTAGAGTGTCAGCATCATGATCGTAAAATTGTGGTTTTGATTCCTGGACTGGGTGATGCGTTGTGCCCTTGAGCAAAACACTTCATTTCCGGTTGCTCCAGTCCACTCAGCAGGCAAAAATGAGTAACGCTGTGATGGACTGGCATCCCGTCCAGCTAGGGATCACATACGCCATAGAAACCGGGAAACTGGGCCCATGAGCCTGGCTGGGCTTTAGAAGGGCTCATTTATTTATTTATTATTTATATCTATTTCTACTGTTGTCACAAACTTACCTATTGTTAATATAACTTAAACTTCATCTTAAATGCATCTTTGCTTTTGGGTCTACAAATTACTGTGATTTTAAACAGTTGTTAACCCTATGAAAGACTGCTACTAACAGAGTAATCATCATCATCACCATCATTTATTATCCTCTTTCCATGCTGGCATGGGTTAGATGGTTTCACAGGAACTGGTAAGCTGGAGAGCTGCACCAGGCTCCAGTCTGATTTGGCATGGTTTCTACAGCCAGACACCTTTCCTAATGCCAACCACTCTGAGAGTGTAATGAGTGATTTTTATGTGCCACTGGCACAGGTCTAAAAATGTCTATTTGATTGAAAAGGTCAAGAAACTACATAGAAATTCCTTTATTTAATTATTACCTCTGCCAAGGAAGGAGGTTATGTTTTCATGTGAACGGTATTTGATGAAACTTGCAGGAAAAGTTGGTTAAGATACAAGAAACATATGATGAAATTTTGGTAGTGATCCAGGAATTTTTATGGATTCTTGAAGGATTTTTCCTTCATGTAAAGTAGAAAAATCTTGAAGGATTTTCCTACATTCTTTGATTATTTCCCTTGAAAACACGTTCATCGTTTCTACATAACCTATGGTGGCATTGCTGTTTCCAAAGTTTATTTTCGTTTCTTTATTAGTAATTTTATTCGCGTATCTATCTTAAAATGAACTGCTTGGCAGAGGTCTGCAGAGGATGACAAGATGACAAGCCTTGACTATTGGGATTGACTCAAAAAGCTCAGGCTTTGCTCCCTCCACCGCTGCTGTGAGCTCTATATCATCTGTACGATGTGGAAAATATTCCATCAACATTGCCCATCTTTAAAATTTCATCCGAGGCTTGGCCCCCGTGCAATCTGTTCACTACAGAAATGTTTGTGTCGTATCACAACACTATGACAGAACTATTTCCCCTCAATTGGCCCTACTCTCTTCAACATTGTGCCAGACACACATAAAGGAGGAAAGTGACTTCACAGCATCTGACAATCCCAAGATGATTACTCCCAACAAATACCAGATAAACCACCCACACCCAGACATGTCTCTGAAAACAATAACCCTCTGCTTGAATGTGCTACGGTTCCCCAGAACTGACCATGTATCTCTTCCAGGTGGTGCTATTAAATTAGACATGGCCTGAGTCAACTTCGGTTGAAACTTATCTGAGTAATCTAATCTATGCTGTAACCTTTTAATCAAAGTATGACAACGTGGGTAGAAGCTGATATCTTAACATTTCTGATGGTCTTAAGTATAAAACAAAATTATTAAAGATTTATATAGAACTACATTCAGAGTATGTCTATAAGCTATTGTGTTTAGACCTGGTTTCTATCCTCAAACTGTTCCGTTTTGTAGATGCAATTTTTTTTTTTTAATACTAAACCACTCCGAAATTAGAAAAATCAAAACTCGGCAACAATCTCGGTCCCACGAGTATCGGATAATGGATTTTCAACTGTGTAAAAAAATCTGATTGTGGTGATCGTAGTTTTGACGGTGATTGTGGTGAGAGCAGAGACAGTGTTGATGATGACGATGGTCGAAATAAGTAAAGGAGGAGGTTATGTTTCTGCCGGTGTTGGTTTGGAAAATTGGGCGATTTTCAGCATGTGTGTATATGGGTGGGAATGAGCTGCTTGGCGGAGGTCTGCACTCTCCGAGTCCTTTTCTAGTTTTATATTGATTCGTTACTTTTATAATGATTCCTCAACTTGATTAACTCTTAATTACATAAAAAAAAATTGATTCCTATTTGTTGTAAAAATTGATAATACTCATTAGCTTTCTATATTTCTCTTTCAGGTTTGTCTACAATTGCAATGGTAATAGGATATTGGTTTTTAAATTCAGATTATAAACCAACAAAAAACTCTTAAGAGGAGCCACTGCTGCACAATTCAACAATGGAATTATTATACTTAAGAACAAGAGACTTCTGTGAGAATTAGTGTGGTCACTGTACGTCTCAGATGCTTTTATTGCAGATAGCTGGTTGTCTTTTAACACGTAAAATCTCTGTTGACATGTGGTAAACTGATGGCTTCATGTGCTGGAGTACAAGTCATTGTGAGTTCAAATCTTTTCAAAGAAAACATATTAGTTTCTCACGGTAAAAACTAAGTTCATATTTGAATAAGTTGGTGTTAAACAATTTACAGTTGAGTGATTACAGTTAAAAAGCATATCCATTTGTTTAGTATTTATGTGAATGTCTGAATTTGCAGAAATAGCACACCCAGGCAGGTATGTTAAAAAAAGAAAAATTATTGAAAGTTTAAAGTCTTCTCCTCACCAAAACCTCTGTCACAAGTATTGTATTGTGCCCTTGGGTGAAGTTAAAAACATATTCCCTCTACCTCAGCTTGGCTTGTTGGTAAATATATTGGTATTTGAAAGATCTGGAGTCAGTAATTTTGGTAAGACTTCCGCCTATCCCCCACCCCCATTTTTTTGCCAAAAATCTTCATTGTGAAAATTCCGCCCCAACTTCTTCAATTTTGACTTTTTTCCATAACACTAACCCTAAAACCCTAACCTTAACCCCCTAACCCTAACCCTAAAACTGTAACCGTAAGTGCAGAAATGTTTTGAAATTCTTGTCCGAATCCAGATGTCTGCATTTTTCCGCATATTTAGAAAAGAAAAAATTCTTAAAAAACAATTTTACAAAGATTTTTGGAAATTGATTTCAGAATCATAATCTCCGTATTTTTCCACATATTTTGAGAAAAGAAAAATTCTGAAAAAAGTTAAAAATGAAGGAAATGGGGGTGGGAGGGTGGTTTAATTTAGAAATGTCGAATTTTGCCAATTTTTTTGCAGATTCGTATTCCCCATAGCTGAGAAGTGGGGGTTTGTCTCGAAAAAAAAAGTTTTAAAAAAGGGTGGTTTTTGGGTGGGGGACGGGTGGAAGTCTTGCTGTGATTTTTATTCTTGATAAATAATGGACATCATGCTGGAGAGTTATAAGCTTATATCCTAAAACTGGTGCTGTGATATTGTGCCTATAATAGAAAGGATTATTAGAATTATTAGACACTACCTCTCTCCTTATTAGGATTATTAGACACTACTTCTCTCATTCCTGGCAGCAGAGCAAATAAAGCAGAGCAAATAACTTGAACAATAATTAGAAACATTAGGCGCAGGAGTGGCTGTGTGGTAAGTAGCTTGTTTACTAACCACATGGCTCCGGGTTCAGTCCCACTGCGTGGCATCTTGGGCAAGTGTCTTCTGCTATAGCCCCGGGCCGACCAATGCCTTGTGAGTGGATTTGGTAGGCGGAAACTGAAAGAAGCCTGTCGTATATATGTATATATATATATATAAGTGTGTGTGTATATGTTTGTGTGTCTGTGTTTGTCCCCCTAGCATTGCTTGACAACCGATGCTGGTTTGTTTACGTCCCCGTCACTTAGCGGTTCGGCAAAAGAGACCGATAGAATAAGTACTGGGCTTACAAAGAATAAGTCCCGGGGTCGATTTGCTCGACTAAAGGTGGTGCTCCAGCATGGCTGCAGTCAAATGACTGAAACAAGTAAAAGAGAAAGAGAAGAGAAACATTATCATGATGTTAACCTTTTGGCATTTAGCCACATCCAGCCAAAATATTCTTCCTGTTTTATGTTCAAACTGGCAAGATCCAGCCTCTCACACCAACCCTGCAATGTTAGTCTAAAAAATATAGTCTCTTAATTGAAAGCTCAAAGCTACGAAATAATACAGGATAAATTCAAAACAATGTGAATAAATAAGCATTATATTTGATAGAATAATCTGAATGATAAAGAGTTAAATATGCAAAAATTTCTAGAACTGTTCAACCCATATGTAGCATAAGTAAAAAACAAAAAAAACAACAACTTTATTTTGAGTATCATAATAATAATAATAATGTGTCCAGGTCTGATTGCAATAAAGATCTATAGTGTACAGGATCTGTCCTCTTTATTTCGAGGTACAGCTTGATGTCATCTGCATATTTCAGCACTGTGGCATTCTTTAAGTTGCAACAAATAAAAGGGGGCCAAGAACAGATCCCTGTGGTACACCAGATATCATCTCATAGGGTGAAGAGTGCTGTCCTAGAACTGTGACAACCTCTTTTCGGCCGACAATGAAGGACTTCAACCAGTTATAGAGATCATCTCTTACACCCATTGCAGAGAGTAAATCCCTGCTTTGATATACAAGTATGGCTTACATTTTGACCTGTAGAGTTTTGAAGTATAATTCTGTTGAGCCAATGAGATATATCTGATTAATCAGCTTATGGCAAACTACTTCTCTTACATTAATCTTTCAGAAATGAACGAATGTCACAATCTTAATTCCCTCTCGCTATGTTTGTAATCATTTGCTGTTGTGAGAAATCAGTGTTAGTGCATCACATAATGATTTAACTAATGAATATAATCAAGAATTAATATCAGTACAATGTAACAGGCAGAAAGAAAGCTAAGTCTTTCAAAGTGATTTTCTTTCATATTGTTAAACTAATATTTTACACAAATAAACCTTTATCAACACTAGAATTTGAACAGAAGAGTTACAATTAATCAGAAGTATATGAGTTGTCCTACTTTGTATATATATATATGTCAGGTGTAGGAGTGGCTGTGTGGTAAGTAGCTTGCTTACCAACCACAGGGTTCCGGGTTCAGTCCCACTGCGTAGCACCTTGGGCAAGTGTCTTCTACTACAGCCTTGGGCTGACCAAAGCCTTGAGAGTGGATTTGGTAGCCAGAAACTGAAAGTAGCCCGTCGTATATATGTATATGTATATATATGTGTGTGTGTGTTTGTCCCCCCAACATCGCTTGACAACTGATACTGGTGTGTTTACGTCCCCGTAACGTAGTGGTTCGGCAAAAGAGACCGATAGAATAAGTACTAGGCTTACAAAGAATAAGTCCTGGGGTCAATTTGCTCGACTAAAGGCGGTGCTCCAGCATGGCCACAGTCACATGACTGAAACAAGTAAAAGAGTATATATATATGGTGAGAGAAAGTGGGGAGTATCATATAATTATATCTTCTGTTCGTAATAGGCTTTCATTGGATAAAGCTGTCCGCTCCCCAATATAATTATGTAGATTAGTAGAAATGGTAGTGAGGGACAAAATGACTAGTGGTATTTGTTTCTGTCCTTTTCTATTCTGAATTTAAATCCTGCCAAAAATTGATAGAATAAGTGCCAGTAAAGAACTGGGATCAATATACTCACCTGTTCCCTCACAAAATTTGTTGTCCTCTGCCTATGTGAGAAAACAATGATTGTTACATTCCAAACTATGTTAGAAAGAATATATAACAAATAAAATGAGGTATGTTTCATTTATTGTGTATGAAAAAATAACTGAGCACATTTGTAATTCAGTATTAACCTTCAGAACACTGTAGGTGCATCACATCACCATATGAGTTTTCTCCCCTGCAGTTACAGGGCAGTGACAAGGGAAACAATTCTATAGGAAATACAGTGTGCTAAAGATTAAATAATTAGCATTTATGCTTTAATCAAGGCGGTGAGCTGGCAGAATCATTAGCATACTGGACTAAATACTTAGGGACATTTCTTCCAGCTTCTTACATTCTGAATTCAAATTTCACCAAGGTCGACTTTACCTTTCATAGTCTATAGCAAAAGTACCAGTAATTGACTGGTCCTCTCCCACCAAAATTTCAGGCCTTGTGTCTATGTTAGAAAAATTCATTTTTATTTATGTTCTGAGCTTAAATTCTGTTCAGGCTGACTTTGCTATTTATCTTTTCTGGGGTTGATAAAATAAGTACCAGTTGAGCTCTAGGTTTGATGTAATCGAATTGCTTTCTCCTCCAAAATTTCAGAGCTTGCCCTATTGTAGAAATTATAATTGGATTCATTACAATCATTATTGGATTAAGCTCTTTTACATATATATAAAGATTTAAGTCCAACACTTCAAAAAAATTCCATTGATATTTCTTTTTTGTAGAAAATTAAAAAATTCTTTTGTAGATATTTTTGTTTTTGTCAGTGAAAATGACAGTTGAAATTTGCGTGGACACCATTGAGTCAGATACAGTGGCATTGCAAAGATTTACAGAGCCTGTGAGGCAAAGATGCTGTTGGCTCTCTGCCTTAATAATTAACTGGCAGGTGGGGGAGGATCCTTCACATCTGTGCCCAGGGAGGACTTTTTTTCCTCTTGCTATACTTCTAGCAAGGATCCCAACTTTCAGTTTCATGTTGAAGAATACCACATTTTCTCAATGTAGCCTCTTGCTACAAATATCATATTAACTAACTCCATAGTTGCTTGTGAAACTAGGCTCCAATCTCTGCATATGACTATTCTCTGACAATATCACAGTTTACCTATTTCTTTACAAGGGGCTAAACACAGAAAGGACAAACAAGGACAGACAAACAGATTAAGTCGATATCGATCCCAGTGCGTAACTGGTACTTATTTAATCGACCCCGAAAGAATGAAAGGCAAAGTCGACCACGGCGGAATTTGAACTCAGAACGTAAAGACAGACGAATTGCCGCCAAGCATTTAGCCCATGTGCTATGATTCTGCCACTTCACCAGCTTGGATTACGGGTGTATTATTGTCCGGTATTTATTTCTTTAAGAAACTTAGAGCTTTTTGGTTAAGCTTGTTTTCAGAGTGAAACTAACTTCCCAGCTGTTGGATACTTATTCCAGTAATGAAAAGGTTAATGCACATCAATGCATTAAAAATACATTTCCATCCTCAAAGATCAATCTAGTAAGACAAAGGCAATGATTCTTCCTACCTCATTTGTTAAATACCATAACAATACCCTTAAATGTTTGCTCTACATCTCTCAAGAATATAAAGCTCTGCATATTTTCCACCAACTTCATTTTAAATATGTTTGATTCATAATTATTCCTTAACTTGTTCCAGTCATTGGATTGCAGCCATGCTAGGTTTTGGTCATTCAAATCAAAGTCTGGTACTTATACTATCAATCTCTTTCAGTGAACCACTGAAATCACAGGGATGTAACCAAACCAACACTAATTGTTTCATGGTGAGACACAAACACACACACACATATATGGTAAGCTTCTACCCAGTTTCCATCTATCAGATTTATTCACAAGGCAATGGTCAGTCACTGGCTATAGAAGAAGACAATGAGTCGAGCTGCTGTGAAGTAGGACTGAACCCTGAAGTCACATGGTTACAAAACAAACATCTTAACCACACAACCAAGTGGTTGAAAATGCCTTGTTACTTGTATGGCTGGTAACTCTGCTTGCATTCTATTTTATCATCATCATCATCATTTAACCTCCGCTTTCCTGGCATGGGTAAGACGGTTTGACAGAAGAAGGTGGCGAGCTGGCAGAAACGTTACACGCCAGGCGAAATGCTTAGCGATATTTGGTCTGCCGCTATGTTCTGAGTTCAAATTCCACCAAGGTCAACTTTGCCTTTCACCCTTTCAGAGTCGATAAATTAAGTACCAGTTACGCACTGGGGTCGATGTAATCGACTTAATCCCTTTGTCTGTCCTTGTTTGTCCACTTTGTGTTTAGCCCCTTGTGGGCAGTAAAGAAATAGGTATTTCATCTGCCGCTACGCTCCGAGTTCAACTTTGCCTTTCACCCTTTCAGAGTCGATAAATTAAGTACCAGTTATGCACTGGGGTCGATGTAATCGACTTAATCCCTTTGTCTGTCCTTGTTTGTTTAGCCCCTTGTGGGTAGTAAAGAAAGAGGTTTGACTGAAACTGGTAAGCCAGTGAGCTGCACCAAGCTCCAATCTGATTTGGCATGGTTTCTATAGCTAGATGCCCTTCCTAACACCTCATATATATATATATTCCAATTTTTATAAAATACAAGTTGATGACTGTCAAAACCATTCCACATTTGTATTGTTTATTTATTACCGAAGTATTTCCAAGCACCGTATTCCTGTTTTCCAAACAGCATTTCGGTAATAACAATCTACTAATAAAGTCCATTCTGGAAATTTGTCTCATTATAATTCTAATCACAAATATATTTAAAGCTGATTTGATCTCATCAAAACTGAATTGTTATCTCACCTTCATCATCATCATCGTCGTCGTTTAACGTCCGCTTTCTATGCTAGCATGGGTTGGACGATTTAATTGAGGTCTGGCGAACCAGACTCTAATCTGATCTGGCAGAGTTTCTACAGCTGGGTGCCCTTCCTAACGCCAACCACTCCGAGAGTGTAGTGGGTGCTTTTACGTGCCACTGGCATGAGGGCTAGTTTGGTGATACTGGCAACGGCCACGCCCAAATGGTGCTTTTTATGTGCTACGTCATAATCATTCAACTGTCAGGATATTTTGCTATGACACAACTGTAAACTCTTATATCACCATAGTTTTATTCGTTACGTAAAAGCACCATCCGTTCGTGACCGTTCGCCAGCTCTGTCTGGCACCTGTGCAGGTGGCACGTAAAAAACACCCACTACACTCGCGGAGTGGTTGGCATTAGGAAGGGCATCCAGCCGTAGAAACACTGCCAAATCTGACTGGGCCTGACGAAGCCTTCCAGCTTCACAGACCCCAGTTGACCCGTCCAACCCATGCTAGCATGGAAAGCGGACGCTAAACGATGATGATGATGATGATGATGATGATAGGTTGAGTGAAGCTTATTGAAGCAGTGTTCTACGGCTGGATGCTCTTCCTGATGCTAACCCTCACTTGTTTATTCATTTCATTTTTTTTCAGCAAGTAAGGTGCTTTATTCCATTGGTCTCCTCATTTCAAACTACCAACCTACAGGCTTATTGTTTATGCAGGACATAAACAAACATCAATACTGCCCAAGCTGTGTCAATGTGAAGATAAGCACACATGCACTCATCCTCGTTTAACGTCTGCTTTCCATGCTGGCATGGGTTGGACGATTTGACTGAGGCCTGGCGAACCAGATGGCTGCACCAGGCTCCAATCTTGATCTGGCAGAGTTTCTACAGCTCGAAGCCTTTCCTAACGCCAACCACTCCAAGAGTGCAGTGGGGCCAGTCAGGCAGTACTGGCAACAACCTCGCTCGAATCCTTTTATATATGCCACCGGCACAGGTGCCAGTAAGGCGACGCTGGTAACGATCACACTCGAATGGTGCCTTTTATGTGCCACTGGTATGGAAGCCGGTTAGCCGCTCTGGCAACGATCACACTCGTATGGTGCTCCTTGCACCCCACTAACACGGATGCCAGTCAGCGAATTTGATGTTGACATATATCATGGCCTTCCATACAGATTCCATCTACCAAATTTCATTCACAAGGCAATAATAGAGGACACTTGCCCAAAGTTCCACGCCGTAAGATCAAACCTGAAATTGCATGGTTGTGAAGAGAACTCTTTGACCACACAGCTATACATGCACCTTGGCTATTTTGTCATGATTTGCATGTTGAAAATTTTACTTTCAGTTTCATTAGAATATTAATTCTTCAAATTTCTGCCACTCTAATTGCAATACCAACCCTTACCTGTAACCTGGTGTCTACTCACCTTTTCTTTGTATCCAGCAAAGCACAAAATGGTGATCTTACGGTACAAGTACCATAACTGCCAATTATAAACCCACGTGGGTTTGTTTACATTTCTGAAGAAAAAAGACACCCTTTTCTCCCCCCCCCCATATATATAAAAAAAACTTTACAGAGAGTGACGATCTTCTTCAAATGTAAACAAACACACGTGGCAGTTATGGTACTTGTACCGAAAGATGGCCCATAAAACTCCTTGGTTTTCATGTTTCCCTCCCACTAATACTTTTTCAATTAATTTTTTGCATCTTTATGGTTCAGCCATAAGTAGATATTTGATCAAAGACTTTCCAACCATGACCATACCGTTTCACAGACTATTACTGATTGAATGTCCCTCCCTTTTCAACAAGATAGGGGTGTAATTTGAGGGGGATCTGGCTGCTATTTCTAGTAAGTCAAATGAATATGTAGAGCAGTGGTTCTTAACGTGGGTCCATATAAGATTTTGTTGCTTAAGCTTGGGTTTACTTCTACAAAATACAAAATATTTTAAATTTTTATACAATTCCCATGAATATTTAATTACAAAAACGTAATGGGATTTTTTCAAACATCGAATGATTTTGAGGGTCCACCCAAGTAAATTTGGTATCAAAGAGGTCCAAAGGTAAAAAAATGGTTGAGAGGAACACTGATGTAGAGTCTGATTTGGTTTGATATTATTCCTGTCAAAATCTATGGTTTTTCCTTGTTGAAATATTTCCTCTTCTTGGTAGTTTAATAATAAAATACCTGATTCAGATGTCATGGGTTTTCTACACAATTTCAGAAGGCTGTGTGTTCAAATCACGTCGGGGTCACCAATTGTAACAGGATGAGAGCTTCCCGCACTGGATGGGTGCAGTTCGCATCCTTTACATTAAACATTAATTGAAGAAAGAGTCAAGATTTCCGATTGACTTCAACGGTATATTTATTCTTTGATTCGCAAATATAAACATTTCCTTCCTCTGGGCGAATCTGCAACCTAGGAGCTTATCGGCAGTAGTCAATCCTGCCCGTTCAAGCATAGCGGGGATGCGCCATGAGGTAGCAGCTCTAAAGAGCTGATGCAGACACATCTGTCCAAGAGAATTTCGCTACTGCTAGTTTTCTGTGCATGCACATGAAGGAACTTCCAGCAGGTCTTCTGGAAGACTCCAACCCTGCGCATGCGTGCTGGAGATTTCCAATACGGCGTCACTACACTATCGTCACCAGACCTTCCCAGGCTGGGGAGATGGATGTGGTTTAAGTTCAGTTTGAACATCTATTCTAGAGTGTAACAGCTCAGGTGGTAGTGGAGTATAATTGAGAAAAATGCATAGTGTAGTATTTGGTGGTGGTGAGGGGCATGAAAACATTTGATAATAATGTCAGTGGTGTATTTTGCTGGGAGGTATATCTAAAGGCGGCAAGCTGAGTTCAAATTCCGCCGAGGTCAACTTTGCCTTTCATCCTTCCGGGGTTGATTAAATAAGTACAAGTTACGCACTGGGGTCAATATAATCGACTTAATCCATTTGTCTGTCCTCTCTGTGTTTAGCCCCTTGTGGGTAGTAAAGAAATAGGTATATCTAAAGCAGGCAGTGTAGGTAAGAGTCCTACCACTGCTCCAAATCATTTACTTCATAAATTTATATATTGTTGTTTAGTCTCAGGTCAACATTGCCTGAACAAACCTACATTCAAAGAACATTCCAACCAAGACCATTCCATCTGATTAGCACTACATTATCAGTTAACTGTGTTCTTCCTTTATTAAGCTGGCAGGATATTTATTTGAAAGCAATTTAGTTATTATTTTTTAGCACTACATTATCAGTTATCTAAATGTGTTCTTATTTTATTAGGCCAGCAGGATGTTCAAAGTGATTTAACTGTTATTTCTAGCAACTTTGTATAAGTTGGCTTGATGTATTGATTGTTAATAAATTGTTTGCAATCTGTGGCGATTTATAAATGTTCCTAATCTACATGATGTATTACTCTCTTTTACTTGTTTCAGTCATTTGACAGCGGCCATGCTGGAGCACCACCTTTATAGTTGAGCAAATCGACCCCAGAGCTTATTCTTTGTAAGCCTAGTACTTATTCTATTGGTCTCTTGTGCTGAACCGCTAAGTTACAGGGACGTAAACACACCAGCATCGGTTGTCAAGCAATACTGGGGGGACAAAGACACACAAACATATACATATACGACAGGCTTCTTCCAGTTTCCGTCGACCAAATCCGCTCACAAGGCTTTGGTTGGCCCAAGGCTATAATAGAAGACACTTGCCCAAGGTGCCACGCAGTGGGACTGAACCTGGGACTATGCGGTTGGTAAGCAAGCTACTTACCACACAGCCGCTCCTGCACCTAAAAACTCAGCTTTTGTTGGGTAATTTATTAAATGCCTCAATATTTGTTCTGACTTCTCTTAGCACTTACTTGCGTCAGTCACTGGACTGTAGCCATGCTGGAGCACCACCATGAAGAATCCAGTCAAACAAATCAACCCTAGTACTTATTCTGTCAGTCTCCCTCTATTTGCTGAACTGCTAAGTCATGGGAGATGTAAACAAAATAAAACTAGTTTGTCAAGAAGCAGCAGGGGACACAAATACTAACACAAAGACACACATGCACACGCATATATATTCCACACAGTTTTCATCTACTAAAATTACTCCCATGGTATTGGTCAGCCTAGGGCTATAGTAGAAGACATTTTGCCCAATGTGCAACACAGTGGGACTGAACCCAAAACCAAGTGGTTGCAAAGTAAGATTCTTAACCACATGGCCATGCCTGATGCTCTATACCCCGAGGGTCAACTTTGATTCCCTCCTTTCAAAAACGGTGCCAATCCAGAGCAGGAGATTGGTCAAGCTGCAAGAATATCAGATCGAATACTTTAACCCAGCTGAAACCACCTCTGGCTTTGTAGTAGTCTTGATCAAAGACTTTCCAACCATGACCATACCATTTCTCAGACTGCATTATTGATTGAATGACCCACCCTTTTCAAGTGGATAGGGTGTAATTTGAGGGAGATCTTGTTTTCATAAGTTTTGAATAAAATTCTTCCACCAAACCTTAGTCACAATTAATGTTCCTAACACCAGCTTAATAACTTAGTTATTTTACTAAATTCTTTGTTATATTTAAAATTAATTGAAAGAAACACAGAGTATCTCAACAGAAATATGGTAACAAATAGAGAAACAATTCTTAACCCTTTTAATACCAGCCTGGTATATAGTAGTAGCAGCACTAAGTAGTGATGAGAAATAAACTTTAGGTTAGTTCAAATATGTTCAAGATATTTTAACATTTGAAGGCAATTTCACTGCAGTTTACCATGGAGAAAAAAATTCTCACTTATGGTAAAAGGCATAAAAAAACCTTATCTATTGGATTCCTAGATGCATTTCTGGCTCCTTAGCCTTGCTCAGTGGCAGATACTGAAGAGAGATAACCCTGAGCCAATTAGAAAGCTGTAACTTTATAATGGGACAGTCAATATTGTGACTGACTTGTGTCTGCAGACTACCAGGTCAGAACAAATATAGTAGTAGCAGTGCTAATATTGACTGTTCCATTATAAAGCTATGGCTTTCTAATCTGTTCAGGGTTATCTCTCCTTGGTATCTCCTGCTGAGGAAGGTTAAAGAACCTGAAAAGCATCTGAGAGTCCAATAGAAGGTGACACTGAGCAGAAAAGATTCTCACACCTTTTACCACAAATGAGAATTTTTCTATCCACTGTAAACTACAATGAAATTGCCATAAGAAGTTAAAATATGCCACAAACATATTTAAACTAACCTAAAGTTAATATATATTTGCTGTTTGTGACAATAGAGGTAGATGTTGAAGCCTAGCATCATCATCATCATCATCATCATCGTTTAACATCCGCTTTCCATGCTAGCATGAGTTGAACGGTTCAACTGGGGTCTGGAAAGCCAGGAGGCTGCACCAGGCTCCAGTCTGATCTGGCAGTGTTTCTACAGCTGGATGCCCTTCTTAACGCCAACCACTCTGTGAGTGTAGTGGGTGCTTTTTACGTGCCAGGCGAGGCTGGTAACGGCTACGATCGGTTGGTGCTTTTTACGTGCCACTGGCACGGAGGCCAGTCAGGGCGGCGCTGGCAACGGCCATGTTCAGATGGTTCCTTTATGTGCCACCGGCACTGGTATCACAACTACAATTTCCATTGATTTTTAATCGATTTCGTTTGCCTCAACAGGTCTTCGCAAGCAGAGTTTTGTGTCCGAAGGAGGAAAGGTATGCATAAGTGGGCTGGCTATATCCCAGGTAGAGGCCACGAGTTATGGCCTCACTTGTCCTGCCGGGTCTTCTCACGCATAGCATACTTCCAAAGGTCTCGGTCACTAGTCATTGCCTCGGTGAGACCTAATGTTCGAAGGCCGTGCTTCACCACCTCGTCCCAATCTCACAGATGAGATGAAGGTACTTGAAATGTCATGTATTTGCAGACTGCCACCATCACAAATGCCAACATAGAAATGCTGATGTTAAAGCAACGGTGGTGATGACAATAGGTGACATAAATGAAGTCCCATAACATTTTAGCATTCAGGTTACTCTATAAAATGTAATGCTTATATATCTATATTATTTTGAATTACTCATGCATTGTTTTGTAGCTTTGAGATTTCAATGATGAGACTCTTTACATTAGGAATGACATTTTAGGGTAGGTGGAAGAGGTCAGATCTGGTTGGTTTAAATGCTAAATGGTGAAAGATGACAGGGAGTTTGGTGGAGTAGATATGGTTGTTATGGTTTGATATTCTATATAATGTTAAAGGTCATGTGTAATTTTATTCTTTTACCTGTTTCAGTCATTTGACCAAAGCCATGCTAGCGCACCGTCTTTAGTCGAGCAAATCGACCCCAGGGCTTAATCTTTGTAAGCCTAGTACTTATTCTATCAGTCTCTTTTGCCAAACCGCTAAGTTATGGGAACATAAACACACCAGCACTGGTTGTCAAGCAATGGTGGGGGGACAAACACAGGCACACAAACATACACACACACACACACATATATATATATATACACACATACATATATATATATACATATATATATATATATATATATGTGTGGTAAGTAGCTTGCTTACCAGCCGCATGATTCTGGGTTCAGTCCCATTGTGTGGCACCTTGGGCAAGTGCCTTCTACTATAGCCTAGGGCCGACCAAAGCCTTATGAGTGGATTTGGTAGGCGGAAACTGAAAGAAGTCCATCGTATATATATATATATAGGCGGAAACTGAAAGAAGTCCATCGTATATATATATATATATATATATATATATATATACGATGGACTTCTTTCAGTTTCCGCCTACCAAATCCACTCATAAGGCTTTGGTCGGCCCTAGGCTATAGTAGAAGGCACTTGCCCAAGGTGCCACACAATGGGACTGAACCCAGAACCATGCGGCTGGTAAGCAAGCTACTTACCACACAGCCACTCCTGCACCTATAATTTGCAAGTTTTGGTGCATATGCTAAAAATAATTGAGATATTTACTGTTGTCTTTTATCTTTTACTTGTTTCCACCATTAGACTGCAGCCATGCTGGAGCACCAAGTTAAAGAATTTTGTCAAATGAATCAACTCTAGTACTTAATTTTTTTTTTTTTTAAATCCTGGTGCTTATTTTATCAGTTGCTTGGTTGAACTGCTAAGTTACAGGGACAGAAACACACCAATACAAATACAAAGATACACACACATAAATATGATGGGCCTTTTCCAGTTTGTCTACCAAATTCACTTACAAAGCTTTGGTTGTCCCAAAGCTATAGTTGAAGACACTTGCTCAAGGTGAATGATTTCAATGTTTAAAGCCTTATATATATATCATCATCGTTTAACGCCCGTTTTCCATGCTGGCATGGGTTGGACGGTTTGACTGAGGACTGGCAAACCCAGAGGCTGCACCAGGCTCCAATCTGATCTGGCATGGTTTCTTAGCTGGAGCCCTTCCTAATGCCAAACCACTGAGAGTGTAGTGGGTGCTTTTTAGATGCCACTGGCACGGGAGCCAATCAGGAGGCACTGGCATCAACCACACTCAAGAGGTGCTTTTTACATGCCAGGGTGTGATGTATAAACTGTCGTCATCATCATTTAACGTCCACTTTCCATGCTAGCATGGGTTGGACGATTTGACTGAGGTCTGGCAAACCAGACTCCAATCTGATCTGGCAGAGTTTCTACAGCTGGATGCCCTTCCTAACGCCAACCACTCCGAGAGTGTAGTGGGGGCTTTTACGTGCCACCGGCATGAGGCATGCACGTTGTTAGTTTTTTATTTTGTTGACTACACAGTCTAGTAGGGTCAGTTGGGCACCATCAATGAGAAAAACAGCACCATGATGCAATTCACTCTGCCAGAAATCTTGAAATGACATGCTGTACTGCTTGGCATTTGTGCCGGAAGCTCCAATTTGAAAATTTCAGAGTATTTGGGTGTCAATCTAGGGACATGTTCTGAGAGTGATAAAAATCAAAACATCCAGTCAACATCATGGTGTTTAGAGTGATCACTAATGATGGCAACGTTATGCATCCATTCATCTTCCCACACAGCCTCAGACTCAACACAGAGGCCTACAAATGTGTGGAGGAGATAATGATGTCCTGGGTGAAGAGGGTGGCTGCTGGAAGATCCTATGTCTGCAACAGGACTCTGCACCATGCCACACAAGCAGGGGAACCCAGTCACAGTTGTCAGACAATTTCTGCGACCACATCACCCTTAACATCTAGCCACCCAACTCCCCAGACTGCAACCCCCTTAATTATTATGTGTAGGGTGCAGTTGAGCAAGAGACCAACAAAACTCCTTGTAACACCAAAGCTGAACCATAGGCAAGGATTATGGGTTGCATTCACCAACTTAAACAAGGTGACCATCCAGAAGAGCTGTGAGAGATTCCGAAGTTGCCTGGAGGCCGTGGTTGAAACCAATGGCGATTTTATTGAATAAATTTACTCTTTAGTATTTCAAGATATTTTTATGTAATTTTAGTAAATATATCTGTTAAAAATGAGAAGTCAGTGTTATTTTCATTTTTGTGTAATTTAGACAGTATATTTACAGAACCTTGTATATATATATATATATATATATATATATATATATATATATATAGGTTCCTTCCCAATTTATATAGACTCATAGCCAGTTTCCATGATGTATTTATTCCCCACCTGTACAGGACACCAGTCCATTGCAGAATTTCTCATTTTTGCCAGCTGAGGGGACGGGAGCATTATAAAATGAAGTGTTTTGCTCAAGAACACAAGATGTCACCCGGTCCAGGAATGAAAACCACAATTTTATGATCATGAGTCCAAGTGTACCTGGCTATTAAAAATCTGCCACAATAGGTTTAGTATGACCCATGCCAGCTTGGAAAAACAGACACAGGGTCAAAGGAAGGGAATCAAGGAGAGAGAGACAGGACCTCTGACCTTTGTAGACCACTGTGCCAACATGTGGCATTGATACCAAACCTAACACCATTGTCTGTTGGAAAACGGTGGGCAGGGAAGACCAACTCCAACCAACAGGCATTGGTGCTAAAGAAACCAGTGTGTCAAGCTGACCACCCATTTATTTGGAAGTAAATAAATAATTTAAATAAAATTATAAATAATAAATGAGATAAAACCTAAGGTGGTGAGCTGCCAGAATCGTTAGCACACCAGGTGCAATGCTTAGCAGCATTTCGTCCATTTTCAGATTCTGAGTTCAAATCCTGCCGAGGTCAACTTTGCCTGTCATCCTTTCAGGGTTAATGAAGTAAGTACCAGCTGAGCACTAGGGTCAATGTGATGAACTTAACTAGTTCTGGGTATGAGTACAGAAGAGAGAGAGAAGGAAAGAAAGAACAATTGCATCCCTTTGCCAAGCCAATCTGACAGAGTTGGCTCATCAAACCAGTATGATCTCAAGCCATTCTCTGGTAGAGAGAATACGCTGAGGCCTTCATCCTGCAGCAGATGGAACATGGGGGGAAATCCAATCCGAATGAGATAACATCTAATGTGATGTTTTGTGTCCAGTGTTTTGCAACAAGAAAAAAAACTACCAAGTCACAATTAAATAGTCAGTTTTTATTTTTTCACTGAAATGCTTCCACGTGCTGCCGTCTCGAATCTACTTTCAGTATTAAAATCTCAATCTGCATCTAGTTGTGACTTTTTCTTTTTTTGGGGTCTTACTCTTACTCTTTCTCTTTTTTTCTTTGTTTTAGTTAATGTCTCTGTTTCCTTTGCATCTGTTAACGGAAGCAAAGTTACTTTTGGGTCGCAAAGTTTATAGTAAGCTAGGTTGAGGGTATATGACGAAGAGGGTTTAGTCAAACCGTGGTCCAGGATGTGTGCTTTGGCAAGTAGAAATGCATAAAAGTATTTTTGACAAATGGGACATGTAAACAGCAATCGTACTTCTGAGGAGATTGGCTTGTCAAATGGATAATGTTGAAACTGCCCATAATGTGTATTAAGATTCTTTTGTTTTTCACAATGTAGGCCACATTTTTGGCAAACACTGTCTCCAGGAATCAGGACCTTTTTGTAGTCAACAACATCAGATATCGCGTAACAAGGCAGACTCTTTTCATTGTGCAATCTTACAAAATGATTGGAACATGAATATATATCCGGAAACACAGTAAAACATTTTGAACATGTAGCTAGTTTAGAGTAGAATTCTTTACCTTCATTTTTAATAGCCATCTCAGTTATAACAGAATCCGCTTTGAGTTTCTTTTTATAGAACATAGCTTTACACTTGCTGCAGCTTTTATGCACCTCATCTTTCAAATGTTGCAACGATTCTGTTCTGTCTGCAGAGACAAAGTCACAATAATCACATTTGTAGCAGACAAGTAGTTTGGAACTTTCTATCTGTAGACTGTTATTTTCTAAAGCCTTAGACTTTTTTAATTTTATGTTTTTGGCAGGCGGATCTTGATGGTCAATGTTGATTGATAAGGAAGAATCATCGTCTACCGGTGCCTTTCTCTTTTGCTCTGGCTGTGAGGAGCTACTCAAAGTGTATTGAAATCCATCAGAAGAATATACTTCATTGTTTAGTGGTGCAGCGCTTCTACAATTTTCTCTGAGCATCACTTTATAGATACGATCAAATATTTTAGAACTCTTGTTGTTGAAGCCATAAATGAGAGTTCTTTGAGCAGCGACCAGCTGATGAATAGGGTAGGGACCAGCATAATGATCCAAGAAATTTGGCATATTACTGGGTAATGATCCTGGAAAAGAACAGAAAAATTTACACAAAAGTAACAACATATAAACTGGTTGTGTAAATAAGAAGGAAATATTAAACGACTCTTTCACTGACATCTATGGAGAGAGAGAGAGTAAAAATTCCATCAAATTAAATATATATATATTTTCAGATTACCATGCAACAGACCCTAATCTAAGTTGCTTTAATTAAAAGTTTTGTTTTGGATTACTTGGAGCTCTTCCTAAGCTCACTCAATTTAATATCTGATGACAGTTACAGGGCAGAGTAAAGGTTTCGTATTTTATTAGCATATGCTGAGCTGATATATATTTAACATTTTACACACTTAATTTCTGTGATATGAAGGGGTTCATTTAATGTTCTAACTCATCTGGTTAGATCTAAAAAATTGTGCCTGTAAAAAGAGATTAGTAACCCAAAGGCAGGGCACACTACTTCAATCAAACAAAAGGTTCTATAGATCAGAAGTTAATAAGAAAGGCTGTACACAAGTTCAGCTGTTGTGAAGATCTCAGTTACCATACAAGCTGAACTCACAAAATACTATCTGTTGGGGTGATCTTTACCAGCATCGCCTTACTGGCACCTGTGCCGGTGACATGTGTAAAAAGATTCGAGCAAGGTCGTTGCCAGTACCGCCTGACTGGCCCCCATGCCAGTGGCACATAAAAGCACCCACTACACTCTCAGAGTGGTTGGCATTAGGAAGGGCATCCAGCTGTAGAAACTCTGCTAGATCAAGACTGTAGCCTGGTGCAGCCATCTGGTTCACCAGTCCTCAGTCAAATCGTCCAACCCATGCTAGCATGGAAAGCGGATGTTAAACGATGATGATGATGATGATTGCTATACCCACATTTGGGAATTCTCTTTAGAAAAATACAGAAATCCTTTTGAAATGATTTATCCATTTTTGCCAGCTGAGTGGACTGGAGCAACGTGAAATGAAGTGTTTTGCTCAAGAACACAACGCGTCGCCCGGTCCAGGAATCGAAACCACAATCTTACGATCATGATGCTGTCACCCTAACCACTAAATCATGCGCCTCCACACTACAACTAATATAATGGTTAAAATTTCCAATTTCACAGATACTAATTTTGACTGTTTTCTTCACTCAAAATAAATTAAGATTTAAAGGTTTCTAAGGAGAAAGGATCTGGTAGAGGAAATTGTATTTCTAAGATGTTAGTAAATTTAGGTTTAGGAATTTTTTTTTAACCCCTATTCTACAGATACAATGTTTCTTGAACTAATTTTGTAAGGATAAACTTTTCAGTCATTTACAATAATTTGTATTTCATATAATGTAATCTTTCAAATAAATTTTGTATGTAAATCATCCTCAAAAAGGAAGGGTTTTGCATCTGATCAATTTTATTTCATTTTAAATATTTATATCAGATGTAGTGTTGGCAAATTTCAGGAAGCATGGAGGTTTTAACCCTTTTGTTACTGTATTTCTGTTGAGATGCTCTGTGTTTCTTTCAATTACTTTATATATAACAAAGAATTTAATAAAATAACTTAGTTATCATTAAGCTAGTGTTAGGAATATAAATTGTGACTAAGGTTTGGTGGAAGATTTTAATTCAGAACTTATGAAAACAAGACATTTGTACTCAGAGCCAGAGCCAGTTTGGTAACGAAAGAGTTAAAGGATGCAATGTCTCAACAACTAACAACAGATGCAGGTAGTTTGTTCCATGCTTCAGCAACTCTGAGTGGAAAAATGTTTCCAAAAGTCATGGGAGCTGTGCTGTTTCCTGACTTTGTAGGCATGCCCACGTGTGTTAGACACATGGAGCTCAAAAAGGTGTTCAAGGTGGTTGTTGGTGCGATTGTTAATAAATTTGTGGGTCAGTTGCCAGATGTTAGAGCTTACATCGTATCTATGCCCAGGGAAGAAAGGCATTCAGAGTATGGTATTAAGTTGCGAGCTGGCAGAATCGTTAGCACGCTAGGCGAAATGTGTAGCCGTATTTTGCCTGCCGTTATGTTCTGAGTTCAAATTCCGCTGAGGTCGACTTTGCCTTTCATCCTTTTGGGGTCGATAAATTAAGTACCAGTTATGCACTGGGGTCGATATAATCGACTTAATCCGTCTGTCTCTCCTTGTTTGTCTCCTCTGTGTTTAACCCCTTGTGGGTAGTAAAGAAATAGGTATTAAGTTGCTTTAGGTACTCAATCTTTAGGTTTTTGCATTAGATTTTTGAACTGGTAAACAAAGATGTTCCTCATTTTCTTTTAAAGTATTTTTACAGTATATTTTCTTTATATACTTTTATTTCATAGTCTTCTGAAAAAAGTTCAATAAATTTGTGATTTCTTTAATAGATAGTATTCACAATCAACAACCAACTAGCTATGACCTTTAGACCAAAACTTTATTAGATTAGGGTGCTAAAAAGTTGTACATTGGTCATATGTGCCCGTTTTTAATAACTATAGTGGAATGGGGTACAATGAGTAAATATTTTTGCATTTCTGACATCAAGGAAAAAAATTTTTTTTTACAAAAGTTCATTATTTTACAAAAACTATATCAACTAAGCAGATGTCCTCTAAATGTATTAAAAACATTATAACACATTCAGAATACTATTTCAGAAAAATAACTCCATTCACTTTGAGTATATAGAAGACAAATTTAGGTGGGGTAAAATGAGTAAAACAAAGTAAGATAACTTTGTTTTTTCATTTCTCTAAAATTACATTTGAAAAAGGATTCATACACACCAATATCCAACCCTGGACATAAGAAATGCAACAAAAATCTTAAATACCTAGGTCAAATGAAAGGGGTCTATAGAAAAATGGCACAGGATATAAAATTAATTAAACTCGACTAAATCTAAAAACTCAACATTAAATATTCTCTATAGCTTCCCCACGATTTGCAGGGGTGACTTTCTTCCTGATACATTTACGTACTACACAAATTTCAGAAATTATTGAAACTAGCAGTATCGCCCGGCGTTGCTCGGGTTTGTTTCGACCCTTTAGAATTGCAATTTTTGGAAAGTAAAAATTTTGCATTATGTAGCTTGTTATTCTCTTTAAGTGAACATTTTTCTGGTTGAAAGCAGTCAAAAAATCGTAAAAAATACGGATTTTCATAGAAAGAAAAGCACCTTTTTGATGTAAATAATTTTTTGGTGTTAACATGGTCCGATTTGAATCTTATCTTCTACGGAATGAAGAGCAAGCCTTCTTCTATCATACTCTCAATTTTGGTCAACTTGCGCCTCAGGGTCTTGGAGGAGATAGTGTTAGTTGAAGGCTACCAAACCTGCCATACACAGACAACTTCAACTTTATATATATAGAAATTGGTCATTACTTATTTTGCCCCACTTTACACATTGTTTTAAAAAATGGAAAATGATCAAATTAGACACACCTATGCTGACCAGTTTTTACTCCTAAAGATGATGCAATACTTGCAACGTAATGGTTTCGAATAGATAGGGAGAAAATCAGAAATTACTCATTTTACCCAGCTTAACCATTTTGACCTCCACCCCCACTAAATGATATATGATTACTGTAATTACAAACGGGGAAATCGGAATCGGTGGTACAATATAGTGATGAGTTGCAGTCATATGTTTTGTGTATTAGCACCACAGCACTCAGCTTATTAACCACTGTAAATGAACTTTCTAGTGTTTTAATGCCATCGAAACTTCTGTCACGGGACAGATTGTTTTGTTTTTTTTCTTTCAAACATAAATTAATACAAGGCTACTTATTTCGATGGATGTACATTAAGTAAATTTATCCTATTACTATTGATCCTGGAAGGATATGTAACATACTTTTAGGGAAATTCCTCCCTTTCGTTTACAGATGAAAAGTAGAATTGATCTCGGCGGAATCGAATTTTGAAAATTAATTAAATATCATGATCAATTTGTAAATTCTAGCAGTTTCTGAAACTAAGACATGACCGAAAATAGCAGCACAATTTTTTTTTCCTTCTGAAATCACCGTATCTTTATATTTAGTCTTAATTTGGGCGATGGATATGTGATAGTGTAGTTCAACTTTTTTTTAAAAATATATTAGCGGAAGAAATGGTTTCTACCAGGAATCGAAACCCCGAACTCGGCCTGATGAAATTTTGATCCCTCGCTACCAAGATATTAAAATAAACAAAACTGTGTACGGTTTCTGCTGAAATATGAATCGACCATGTGGTCTGATTCGATTCATTTCAGCAAACGATACATATACTGGCAGATTTTAGAAAATATTTCGAGATAAAACCATTATAACTATAAACTATACGGAACACAATACTTACTCAGAGTCATTTTAATCAACTATGGAGAATTTTCAATGAAATAATGGAATAAGAAACGGTTTTAAGCATCATCGCGACCAGCGATCGTATGCTTCTTTGAAACTTAGTACATTGTAATCACTTCCGCTACACGAGTTGGCGGTGTCACACACAAAATTATTCCTTCGTAATTATCGCACCCCTACTTGCTAGGCGGAAATTGTATCCCCAAAAACTAATACGTAACTAGCGATTACTTTTTAACAAAGAAAAAAAAATAATAATATGATCCGATTGTTGTTGTTTAATTGAATAAATTTTAAGAATTAAAATAATACCATCCGAATTATATAATTTTGACAGCATACCCCTGAAACACAAAAGATATTACACAACTCTTTGCCACATCACCAGGTCACTGTTTAATCACCAATGCTTCACGTCACAGCGACAGAGGGGATTACAGTCGATCGAGGAACTGAACTATTTACTAATTGTTTTAGTATATGTTTGGGATCAAGTTAGCAAATAGTTATCACGGATCTTTTCACTTTGACCGGCAGATTTTAAAAATAATTTCTTTGTTACTAAACACTTTTAAACTTCTTATACTGGTAGAATGTGTCACATAAAAGATCTTTTTCTCTTGGCGTTCTTGCCGAAATACATCCAGTCCTCTCAACAGAAACGGGACCTCGTCCAATGTAGTATGACTGCGGACAGGGCCGACCCTAGGGTTGCTGGCGCCCGGGCAAGCTGAACTTGGGCGTGTACAAGCTAACGGTCGTGGAAATTTCCTTGTCTTCGTCCTTCGTCACGCCTTCCTTGGCGCCCTGGGCGATTGCCCGAGTTGCAGGTACCTTGTGCCAGCCCTGACTGCGGACGAAGTAGTACGCCGGCTTGACCAGCACCGTCAGGCATGTTTCCGTTCAGCCATCGATCCTCACTGTGGATCTTAGCTCAATGCGGCACCATCACTCGCAACTGGCACTCAGCTTGATAGAGTCTGTCTGCACATTGGCGTTTCCTCGAGGCTTGATTTCCAGATCTGTGAGCTTCATGAATGCCACTGCAGATCCACAATGAATTCTTTCGGCCTCCACCCACTGTCCAGCCGTCATAATGCTAGCCGCCTCCCACGCTATGTCACTCTTAATAAGATCATAAAGTAGGGCCTACACGTCGCAGGCTTCCCTTTCCAGCTCGAGCCAGCGAGGTTAAACCGAGGGGATGGTGAAAGGCCGGACGGTATGACAATTCCCCCGTTCCATCACGGTAAGCTTCTCATCTAGGATGTCGCATGCTGTGACACCTTCTCGAGCGGCAACTTGGTGCTGTCAGCTACCAGCCCAGGCTCCGCTGCTCATCAGGCTGAGAAAAGCTGACTGTCAAGGTATCGGTCGCTTTCCGACATGTTTGTAGCGTTGGTGGAATGCATCAACGCTCTCTGAGATATGCAGTACAAATAATGTCGTGGCAGATAAGTTAACTTTTGACCGCTATTTGGACCCTGTTGTGTCCACTACTCTGATTGGTTGGCACTGGCACAGTTTGTCTCTTGACTTATTTCTTTGTAGGCGACTGTACAGCGTTTAAAAGGAGACATTTCTGTCACCAACTCCTTTACATACGGTCGTTCACTACAGGTTTATGGTTGAGCGCTCTTGGCTCCTGGACCGTATCCCTACTCACCGCTATCGGGGCAGAGATTGCTGTCCGCAAGTGCGAGTCCCGTGAGTCAGAGTGGCTGTTCCAGCGGCGCATTTCCATCGCTATCCTTTTTGTCAGCTGGTGCCATGAGAAATGTCGAATTATGATAGAAGAAAGTGACCTTTATTTAGATTTGTTATTCTATTTACATTATCTCACCACACAATACTATTACACGAAACAAAGAACTGAAGCTAAGGAATTCGGATTGTTAAGCAATATATATTTTCAAATATGTTATCAGTTTGAAAACACGAGACAGCGCATTACAAAGGCCCCAGTGATTATAACGTCACAACAAGCACCATTTTTTTACATAATCATTTAACAGCCTGATTAAACAAACTACTTTTCTGAAAAAATCATCATTTTCTGTCCCCTCCTATAATCCACAGTATCATTCTTGTGCATTGCTTATGTAACGGCAGTGAACATCTTCTCTGCACTCTTCGGGTGCATTGGTGCAATCACTTTCCGTTGCTTTAATATCCAGATTCTACCAGTCAAAGAAACAACAAGACGCAAACGTAAAAATATATATCTACTTTATTCTCTTATGACAGTAACAAATAAGTGATACATCTGGTTCCGCTTGGTATTGGGCGTGCAAGGCTGAACTTTAACGCATGTAGATTTTACTGTGTTCAGCCGCTAAAACAGAACTGGGGTCAAAATGGCGTCCGTAGGAAGAAGATGATGTCTGCAACAAATCCTGGTTAAAAGTCTTCGGCTAAAGGCTGCTGCTATATCGAATCCGGACAGAGAGAGAGAATACACGTCCTGTACCTTCGATAGCTGTGTCTCAAGTCACTGCCTACTGGACGCTGGTGGTCAACGTCCTACGCTCCTCTTGCCTCGCGGCTAAACTGCCACGTAGGCAAATGGTCCTTCTTCCGGTGGTGAAAGCACCAACCCCGCACGCGCGAAACAGAAATGGACGGTGCGCGAGCGCGGACCGTTATATAGGATCACTACACTTAGTTTCTAGTGGAAGATCGAACGATCGGTTGCCAATTGATATTGTATAGGCAGTCTGGTAACCCACAACAGTCGTTTACCAATACACTAACTTCTGGCACATGCATTTTCATCCTTATTTCACTACAATGACCTCTCTTCATCGGAGTTGTATTTTGTCGTGTCAGAGGAGTACGAGATGAGCCAGCTCCCAATGCGTTAAACCTTACTCATTTCTGACTTACATTCTATCAACTTTTGTATACTCGAAGGTTTGGTTATGTCTCTCACAACCCTCCTTCTATATATTAATAACCATGTTATTACTTCTAGCTACACCCATTCCAATTGCAAATGGATATAATTCTTTTCCGTTTGATTTCCAATTGGCTGTCACAACTAAAACCGGCGTCTGCCTTTCTGAACTAGCAATCTCCGTACCATCCACAAGACATACCCGTATCTTTTCAAAATGTCACTCCTAAACCTCTAAATTCCACACCAGATGTAATTCCCTTCTCTACGTAATGTTCCATACCGACGTCGATCTACAGATGTTTAAACTAAACATTAACTACACTGGTCTCAATAGTCTGAGTCGCAGACGACCTTCTAAGGTCATAGGCGTCGTCTTACCTACTTTGATTAACTGGAGGGAAAACAACCCTATCCGACATTCATGATGGAGGCTTAAATCCTAAGATGACTAATGAATGCCTTCTATTTAATTAGGATTGTTAAAATATTTAATCTTTTTCTTCAATTATTCGGTCTGGTTGATCGAACTGACATGCCCAGTCATTCCAGTAATGGCCTTCCCAGCTTTTAGACATAGTGTATTTCTACATTATCTAATGAGCCGTCCCCCTTTTAAAGGGGATTGCCACATGTTAGGTATTTATAAAATAATTTTAGTTAAAATATATTTATACGAGATTAGATTACTAAAGAAAAAATATCCTGAATTTACTAAATTTATCATAAAAAATAAAACACGATGTGATCTTTCGAGAAAGTATTTTTCGTTTCTTCTTTTTTTCAAAATCGATATATGACGGTCCGATTTATCTTGGTCTCTGACATATGCTAACATATATGCAGTAATATTCCACAAAATTAGAGCAGCGAGCTGGCAGAACCGTTAGCACGCCGGGCGAAATGCGTAGCCGTATTTTGTCTGCCGTTACGTTCTGAGTTCAAATTCCGCCGAGGTTGACTTTGCCTTTCATCCTTTCGGGGTCGATTAAATAAGTACCAGTTACGCATTGGAGTCGATATAATCGACTTAATTCGTGTGTCTGTCCTTGTTTGTCCTCTCTGTGTTTAGCCCCTTGTGGGTAGTAAAGAAATAGGTATTTCGTCTGCTGCTACGTTCTGAGTTGAAATTGGTAATACTCTCATGCTGTTATTGGCTGTCACTACCCAGAATTAAGTCAGTTCACAAGTTTCTGAGGACGTGTACGGTTTCTAGGGTTAGTGAAACAATGCAGTATCCATTGGATTCCGTAGAAAGAGATGCAGAAGCTATACCAATGCTTTTCTTCGATTTGACTGTTTTAATGTTGAGTATGTTCACCAGCTTCTCACTGATGAAGCTCTTGTCAGTGCTACCGCCATCAATTAATGCTTCGACTTTGTAAGTATTGTTCAGTATAATCATCATGGAGGTTACACAGAATGGTGAACCTGCTGCTAAAGGTAGATCATATTTATCATCTTTATGTGTCACAGTTGCTGCGTTTGTTTCAGTCATTTGACTGTGGCCATGCTGGAGCACCGCCTTTAGTCGAGCAAGTCGACCCCAGGACTTATTCTTTGTAAGCCTAGTACTTATTCTATCGGGACTCTTTTTGCCGAACCGCTAGGTCACGGGGACGTAAACACACCAGCATCGGTTGTCAAGCGATGTTGGGGGGATAAACACAGACACAAACATATACATACATATATATATACATATATACGACAGGCTTCTTTCAGTTTCCATCTACCAAATCCACTCACAAGGCTTTGGTCGGCCCGAGGCTATAGTAGAAGACACTTGTCCAAGGTGCGACGCAGGGGGACTGAACCCGGAACCATGTGATTGGTAAACAAGCTACTTACTACACAGCCACTCCTGCGTCTACAAAGTTTTCCAATTCTTTTGCATTTGTGGCAGACTACTTCCCGTGCAGGACAACGACTCCGCGAGTGTCTGAAATAGCCACAAAACCAACATTGAGAGGGTTTTCCTTTTTGGATTGCAAGGTGCAGGAGTGGCTGTGTGGTAAGTAGCTTGATAACCAACCACATGGTTCCGGGTTCCGTCCCACTGCGTGGCACCTTCGGCAAGTGTCTTCTGCTATAGCCTCGGGCCAACCAAAGCCTTGTGAGTGGATTTGGTAGACGGAAACTGAAAGAAGCCCGTCGTATATATGTATATTTATATATATATATATATATATATATGCGTGTGTGTATTTGTGTGTCTGTGTTTGTCCCCCTAGCATTGCTTGACAACCGATGCTGGTGTGTTTATGTCTCCGTTACTTAGCGGTTCGGCAAAATAGACCGATAGACTAAGTACTGGGCTTACAAAAGAATAAGTTCCGGGGTCGAGTTGCTCGATTAAAGACGGTGCTCCAGCATGGCCGCAGTCAAATGACTGAAACAAGTAAAAGAGAGTGTTCTTTCTTCCGGCTTTGGAGAATCAATTGGCTTGGCTACGATGGGTGCCGTTGGACTGAAGTTGGCACACTCAGAGTTTGAAAGGACACCGGAACTCTCTTGCGCCACATCTAGCGAACACACTTAATCATAAGCTGTACTGAGGTCGACAATTTTGTTTTCTAATAGTCTTTGCTTTATCTGATTCGAACTGAATCCATTTATAAATGCATCTGTCTTTTGCTAGTGTTTTGAGTTCGTTTAAGAATTGGTCTAGAGATTCTCCAGGGTTTCTGTCTTCTTGTGGACAAAAGATGGCGTGCCATTATCATGTTCTTTGGTTTAATATACACACTCTTAAGTGTATTTACAATCTCTCTATATATAAACGGCAGTTTGTCTGTCTGTGTGTCTGTCAGGTTGTACCCTCACTCTGACGACAGCTTTCAACCGATTCTCATGAAACTTGACACACACATAGCCCAATGTCATAATTCAAAACTAACGCAGTGAAAATTTTGAAAAGTTCCCCCAGTTCTGAAAAAAATCGATAAATTCGACATTGGCTCGAGAATCTAAGCTTTTTATATGCAACTCATTTTCTGTCTAGGGGGCACAACTCGACCATTTTATCGCCCAAAGGGACAGATAGGAACATCGTATACACAGAAGTATTCGAGTGAAGAGAAGACATTGCAACCTACACATGCACCTTCGTTCCCTAGAGGGAAAGGACTAGATTGGGATTAGTCGTTGCCTACTAGGGGCTCTTATATACCCGGGCAACGCCGGGCTATGCTGCTAGTTGTTCATAGTTCTTAACTTCACTGATGAATTCATATACATTCGTTTCCACATAATTAACCAAAAGATTGAGTTTATCGATAATACTACCTTCCTGCCCTGGCAGTGAGTCTATTAAGTTCTAAACCAATGATTAAAAGTCTCGTCAGGATTTGTGGAGTTTGGGTCGGCATTCAATCTGTTCGGTTTCAAGTATCTTTCCATATCTGGAAAAAATTGGCAAGTCAGTCAGTCAGTCACCGGCCGACACATCGAAGAGGCTAGGGAACAGAAGAAAGAAGACATGCACCCAACGCCAGAGCTGAAGACACCTCCGAAAGGGGGGGCCCCGCCACGTCAAAACGGTAGAGGAGTAGGGGCCGAAACCGGACGTGGTTCCTCCTGATGATGTCTTGAGCTAACTGGATCCTATGAAGAAGCTGTTGTGGTAGCAGACCACGAAACACGACGGTTGTAATTCCTCCCCAATTCGTACTCATCTTTTCATTAATTTCGTTCTCTGTAGATTATTCAACAACTTCTTCAAGATTTAGTAATTAGTTTCTTAGATTGTTATGAATGACCAGTAATTCCTGACTCATAGAAACTGATTTCCAATCATAGTCCAAAACAGTAAAGTGTCATATAGTGCTATCCACGTTATTCTCGATTAAACGCATGTTATTCAAAATGGCCACTCTTCCTGATCATCCAATACGCATGCCCTTTATGTCAAGGAAAATCACTGAAATCATAGCACGATTTGCATAACAGAGGCCAAAGGACTCAATGTTTTGTGGGGAGTGAGGCTGGTGTTAGAGTTTAGGCTTAGGGTTAAGGTTAGATTTATGGCTAGGGTTTACAGTTTAGGGTTAGATTTGGGTTTACGGCTATGGTTTAGGATTTATGTTTAATCAAAGGCTTTAGGGATAGAAATGGGTTTAGGATTAAGTTTAGGAGTGAGGCTGAAAACGATTCGAGCGTTTTACTGTTACTAATAGGGAAAAGCCTGATCGCTTAAGAACAGAGAGGACTTGAAAACTATAATCATGTTGAAATTACCCTGCGCATGATTTTGCAAAATGATGTTCTCTGAATACATATGTACGTGTGTACATGCGTGCTTGCGTGCGTGTAAAATGGGAACAACCATGTAATTGTTTTCAACTGAGAGTTCTTGATGGACAAAAAAAAAAAATAATAACTCAAACTTGCACACAAGTACACAGAACGAATATAGCACTTTTCTGTAACATGATTGAAATTTTAGATAGACTTACAATTTCAGATGGATATTTAAATTCCAACACCTTACTATTTCACGAGTTCAAAGCTGACATTTTCTAAGTGACATAAATTCGCTTTAATTTTCCCATAACAACGAAATTCTGATTATAAGATTTAAGCAGCAGCAAGTATGACGTCACAATCAACGTAGAAACAACAATAGCAATCAACGCCATTTTGATACCATCATTCAACAGTCTGTTTAAACAAATTGTCTTCCTATAAATCTCTCCCTTTCTGAATTTACTAATCCCAGGTTACAGCAAAATAATGATGGCTTTTCGAAGTTTGTGAAACCTGTGGGAATTCAGCGTTTGTAGATTTTCGTTAAAAAGGTTGTTGGAAGTGTAACATCTCGAACTTGAAACAACAATAATAATAATAATGATAAATTTATTACATACACTGCTTTGGTGCACAATTTTTCAGGAAAGGGTAAAAGAGAATACAGGAAGCAGCGTGAAGACAAGGAAAGGAAGCCAAAGGTGCATGCAGAATACACAGGATAAAACACAGCAAGAGAAGAAAATGAATAACAAAAGACCAAAAAATGTGTGTAGATAGATCAAGAGTAATGTTGGACGATTGCGGGAAGTATGGAGATGTTCAAAGATACAGTGTCCTGACAGTTAACTATTGACGCGGGGAGTTTATTCTATGATTCAAAGAATTCTGAACGTAAAATATTTCCTAAGTCATGGACGCTGCACTTTTATTTTTTCTTTCTGTTTTATAAACGTGACTGCATGTGGTGGAAGACGTTGGATTCGAGCTATACCTACACAAGTGTGCTCCCTCCCGACTTTGTAACCTCATAACTTTCAGAAAAATGGCATGTAATTGTTTACAAATACTCGTCAAGTGTTGTAGATTCCGATAATGTTGGAATTTAATGTGGAAAACAAAAAGAAAAAGAAAAAATTGGTGGGCACGCGCACACATACTGACACATATCACATTTCTTGGATCTTTTCAAAAGTTATCGTTAGGCCTAACTCATCGTAAAGTCAATACCACCATGACCGATATCCAAACTACATTGGAGAAGGCTAGCCACTTGATTTGGTTAAAAAGAGACGATGAGTGATGGCTAGAAGAAGGATATTTTCGGTTTGAACGGCAGTTTTTCTAGCGGTGTCATATCAAATTGTCACCCATAATTATGACCCTAGTATCGATCTATTGCATTTCAATGTGTTTTAGGGTTAGGGTTAGGGGTATCTTTTTTTCTTCAGAAATGTAAATAAACCCAATCTGTTTCTTAAACGAGGGACAAATTCATACGGCACATAATGTTTTCACCTCAATAGACGTCATTGATTGGTTGAAATTGCAGAAATTGAAGAAAAAAACCCAACAAATATCTTACAAACTATAGAATTTTCCCAATAAAGCCAAGAGAAAAAGATGTTTTATAAACACATTCTACCAGTGTACGAAGTTTACAAGTGTTTAGTTACCTAGAAATTATGTTAAAAAACTGCCGTTCAAACCGAAAAGATCCGAATATTGAGCTTTCTTTGATAACCAGCTGATCTAGCAAGCGGGGCCTCATATCAGTGAGGGGGCCGGTGCACATTGATGGCGTCGAGAGGTAGGCCCCGAAACGACGCGCATTCTCTCCTGGTGACCCCATAACTTGCTGGCTTCCGGTATGCGGGGGTTTTGACTGGTAGCACTTGGATGTGCAAGGTGTTAGCAAGACATGTCTCATTTTGTAGATATATGTGATATGTGTTTGTATGTGTGCACGCCCAACATTTTTTCCCCACATTAAATTCCGATATAATGGTAATCTACTCCAGCTGAGAATAATATATTTTTATTTATTTAAAAAGTTCCTAGTTTTGAAATTTGGAGGCACACTTGTGTAGGAACGCAGAATTCAAAATGGTTGCTTTAAAGTTCGTGGAGATTAAAGTTCGTGGGCCTCTTCCAAGTTACCTGCTTGATGTCAAGTTTTGCCAGGAAGGCAAAACGTACAAGATATGATAAGCGGTTGACAGAGGCCGTTCGTCTAAATTACACGCCTCTGGACAGCTTCAAGTGGATTGATATTCTGAACAAAATGGTGTTCCAGACTGGAGATGCAATTGTAGACGTACTGGAGTCACATACAGCTTTAAGTAGAAAGCCAAGGAATGGCTAGATTAAAGATTTCAGGCCGCCTTCGATTTTGCTCCATGTTTTTTTTTTCTTTATAGGCATTAGGAAACGTGGCTGCTATTTCTAGCAGGACGAGAGAATAAGTACAAGCTCCATCGTTAGCTTGCTGGCTAGCTGTTCCTAGTCCTTATTGTTTAGCCCCAGGTCGGCTCTAATCGAGCAGAGCTATGATCATAGATGTTCAAGCAAAAGATCAGTCCGTCTTTTTTATATATCAAGGACCAAACGTGTCTATCCTCTTGGTTTTTTTTTTTTTTTTTTTTTTTATCATTAAGAAGGAGTGAGCGGAGGGACTTTCGTTGCCGCTATTTCTAATACTTGGAGCACACACAGGTTCCTTCCCTTCATGTGTTGAGTAGTTCCTATGGATAGCCTGAGAAATCCATGAATCTAGTAGAGTAAGGGAAACAACTTCGAAGGATTTCTCCTTACAGCAAAATATCCACAGCGCATTTTCAGAGTTTATATTGAAACTCATGTCTCGGATTCCAAATAAGATAGAAAAATAAGAAAGAAAAAAACACGCATACCTCTCTCTATGTATCTATGCTTGTTTGTAAGTATGTATGTTTATATATATATATATAATCAATTTAAATATACAACCGAAAGAGCTATTAATAGTTTCATACTTTTATGATACTTAAACAGGTATATTTATAAAATAGCCATGTATCTCCAAGCAATCTTTCAGGCTCTTTAATAGGTTATATATATATTTTAAAAAGCAAAGATGCTAGACAGTGAGGAAAAAAGTGGAGAATGCAAAAAAAAAAAAAAATGGAGCGAGGATATATATATATATATATATATATATATATATATTATATATATATATATAATATATATATAGAGAGAGAGAGAGAGAGAGAGAGAGATAGATAGATATCGGACTCCCGTGATAGCTATTCCCTAGAATCTCATACCATATTTGGTTAACAGAAGTAACAACGGTGAGCTAGCAATACATTAAGATCCATAAGTGATGAAACGGACCCGTCCCCTATTCTTTGTACAATGTACACAAAACAGTACCCTACGTAATTTAACAACTTGTGTACAGGCTTCACGCACATGACTTCTCCACAATGTAATAAAAATACTAAGAATGGAAGACCATCTATATCTATATATGCTCGAAACAGTAAAATTTAATCTCCAGAGTCCTTACTACAACATGAAAAACCCAGTTTCAAACACTGAGACATATATACAACTATAATATCCTTAAAGCATCTTTCCCCACATGATTCGCTAAATACCGCAATACACAGTCCAATATTTACAGATAGCAACAAAACCCGCTGCTTCAAGTATGTCACCAACGTACTGATTTTCGAATCTTCCAAAGTTTAACTTATCTAAATTAGCCCATTAACGGTAATAGATGACTATTACTGCTAGATCGAGCCCCGATCTCCCCAGAGATTAATCATACTGGTGAAGAAAAGCAATCTCTCCCGTTTTGTCAGCTACCATCTTATCCTTACGTTCACAATTCTAAGACGTCGTTGAAAATCCTGAAACAACTCGTAGCACACAAACATTTTCTATTCTCCATAGCTACCAGTGGAAGAGCGACCTTTTGTCCCGCATCACACGAATCCAGGTAAAAAAAAAAATCACAGGAATAAAAGTCACAGGGGTTTTGTCCGGAACCTATAAATTAATTGTGACTTTTTTTCCAGTAACTTTATTACCGGCCACTATAACTTAATTGTGACTTTATTACTGTGATCATTCATTGAAAACTTTGGGATAAAGCTAAGGTGAATTTACTGACAATGATATACGGCAATAGGCTTCATTTATCATTGCTTTAGTGAATTAAATTGAATTTGGAGAGTAACGGGAAATCTAGTCTAGATCCGTTCTACTAATCTTTCGATTCATCACATTGGCATATTCCTCTTCGAGTGTTTCTTTTAATTGCATTGTATCTATGTTGGAAACGAAAGTGTTTTCTTGTCTACCTGCTGATCAATCAATAAAGTTCATCTCGACCTTTCGCAACTTCTGTCGCATAGTTGATCCTCTCGGCTACTAATATATAAGACAAGGAAAAGTCTTTCTAAAAGTCGCGTCCTATTTTTACGTCAGCGACATAGCAACGGGGAATAGCCTCACCACCATTGCCACATCAGTACGACGGCACCAGCGAGAAACCATCGCCACTAAATTTGGAGGGGGAGATTAATCGACAGCATTGACCCTAATACGTCACCTTATCGACCCCAGGGAGATGAAAGGTAGAGCTGACCTCGGCGGAATTTGAACTCAAAAGGTAGACATTCGGAAGAAATACCGCAAAGCATTTTGCCCGACGCGCTAACGATTCTACCAAACATTAACCCTCATTTTTGAGCATACAATAGACGGGCAAGAAAGCAAAATAAACAAAGTCGTTAATAAATCAGCAATATCGAATATAGAACTTCATTTTTTACGAGGTATCTCATATCTTTCATTTAGCACTAGCTGTGTTTTCGAACATAACAATAGAAATATACTTTACACATACACGTACACACACCTATATATGTATGTGTGTGCTTGTTTAGAAGTCCACACATTCATAAACATACACATTCATTCATAAATATCTATTTACTTACACTTACTCACTATAGATCATTCTCTCTTTTTCTCACACGTCACTTTTGCTCTTCCTTCTCCTCCTTAAATTAATACAAACACTTCATATCACATCCACACACACACACACACACACATACATATACTCTTCGGCTTATACACACACATATACACATACATACACACAGCTGTGTTGTGTGACGTAAATGAATTTTTTTTTTTAACGGAAAATTTAAATCTTTCTTAAATTATCATTTGAAGCTTTCAAGGTTTTATGTATCACAAAATATTGTCTGTCCAGTAAGAAGCGAGAATTTGGAAAGTTTGTGAAAATATATCGAAAACCCTCATGGAAACGTTATTAACCCTATCCGATGACTAATATACCCACATGCATATTTTCTTGATCTCTCCATTTTAGCATCGTTTTACAGCAATTTCGTCATTAAATTATTGTTACAAATCGCTAGGAACTGTGATATTTCCTTTAAAAGAAATCAGTTTCATTGAAGATTCCTCCTGTTTTTTTAATTTTTACATTGTATATAAATATGATCAACCAGAAAGACCGCTCGAAGAAGACATTTTAATAATATCCAATGATTTTGTTTAAATAGTTAAAAGGATGAAATCAAATGAAAATCGAGGTTGCCAAATTCCCTGTGCCGATGAGGATTTTTATTCAGATTGTAGCGATAGTGGTGGATCTTGTTATAGGACTCCATTGAACACTCCAAGAAATCAACACTCTCAGATTCGAAGACAGCCGTCTAGTGACCTTAATTTAGTCAGTATGCAGTGTTGTGACGATAGCTGCTGTTGTTGTGTTGCTACACAGAGGGACAGGATGATATTGAGTCCAAAGTATTTCCATTCCCAAATCAGTGTTAAAGAATTAGTAAAATATTTTAACTGTCTTCAAAACCGAGATAGCAATATCCAGACGCTGACTGGAAGATTTTCCAACAGAACCATGCATTCTCCAAATCCTTCAAATTGGAATACATATACACGGAATAGTAATCTAACCAGGGAATGTTACAAAATTCAGGGTAACTGTGGTGTTGGTAACGAAGCCGGAATAAATCTTTCAGAAAATGTGAAAGCCGATGAAGATCGGTTTCGAAATGTTTGTGTCGTTCGCCGAAAGAAGAAACCTCCCAGACAACACGGAATTCAAAGGACAGATGTAGCTACTGCCGATCTTAACCAAAAGAAACAATGTTATGACTGTTCACCTACCAAAGGTGAATGCACCATGCAAGGGACCGAAATATTTGATACAAACAACGATGATACTTTATTGTGCAAAAATAATACTACGGCCGATGTTAGCAACTGCAAGGTTTCATCGGTTACGGGGGGAAGCAATACCAAGTTGTCCTCCACCGAAGATCGTTATGTTAGTAAAGAAAAGCGCCGTGTATGGGGTCCTTCTGGTGCACGGTTGAGAAACGTCAAAAACCTTTCTAATGTCGAATGCAACGATACGATTTTCAGTTGGAGAAACAGCAAACATAAAACCTACAATGACAACAATCCCAAAACTGACAAAGAATCACGAGATAGCAAAGAGTTGATACCATCGTCAGGAAGCTCGGTGATGTGCGCCTCAAACGGGAAATACTCCAGCGATAAACCACACCTAGCGTTACCCAAGAAACACCACCGTTCCAAAACCATGTCTATAGTTGTGGACATCAACTTCGGTCACTCAGGTGAACGCCTTGGATCAATTCCAATGCATTTCAATGCCGATCGGAAGAGGAATGTCTTGAAACAGTCCATCTCTATCCCGTTCATCTAAGACAAATATCGTTTTGGATTGAAAAGACAGTACTAATAATTTTCTGTCGCTTGACAATCTGACCAGAACCAGGACAATTTACAAACTTTGGATTGTTATTATTCTAAAAGATGTGCTGCTATAGTATTACTCAGCCCAGCCTCCTCCTTGCAAAAGCCTTTTGCTGTCGTAAAGGTTAGAAGCGATAAGTGGAGATGAAAAAAGTAAGGTCGATCAAACTGTCGCTAATAAAATAATGTTTTTGATTCTAAAATTTTTGCTGCATCACGAAATAAAATTGTCTATTTTATTTGTATTGCAGTCACTACATGTTCTTTGATAATTAGAACCAGCACTCTTCTAGAAATAATTGTTTAAGTGAGAATGTTTTTTTTTTTTATAGCCACTTCTTATTTTTTTCTGTTATGGGTTAAACAAAAAGAAAAAAAAGTTACTGATTTCTGTAAATTGTCTTTTTATTGAGAAAAAATTTTTTTTTCTAATTAGCTTTTTAAAATTAGTAACTAGTTAGAGTTTATAGGATACTCTAGAAAAGTTCCAAGGGCACCGTGGAAAAAAAAATCTGAAAATTCCCAGTCAAAACGGAGAAATTCCAAAAGTCGATCGGAGAAGGTTAAAAAAAAACACATCATTTTCGCAAATTTGTTTTGCTATAAAAAAAAAAATACAGTCCAGAGCATTTCCAAGGGCACTGTGAAAAAAAAAAAAAATCCGAAAAATCTCCGTCAAAACGGAATGGCGACATTTTCGCAAATTTTTTGAGCATTTCCAAGGGTACTGTGAAAAAGGAAAGACTGAAAAATCTCAGTCAAAATGAAGAATTTCCAACTTGTTGGTGCTTCCTGATTCCAACGTACGCCAAAATTTTTTGGAAAAGATAAGGAAAAAAAAAAAAGGAAAGATTGGGCTGGGATAGGGGTGGTTGTTATTTGATGCGTCGGCCTGGACACTGTCGTGTCAATGTTACCACAACCAGTTTGGGATCATAAACAGAAAGAATTCTCTAGCCTCGGGCCGACCAAAGTCTAAAGAGTGGATTTGGTAGACGGAAATTGTAAGAAGCCCCCCCCCCCTCGCTTTAAATATATATATATATATATAATATTATATATATATATATATATATATACCTTTGGATATCATTGTTGCTTATTTTGATTATAATCACCCCATTTGATTTATATGGATAATACCATAACAAATTCTGGTACCTTTAACTTAAGTACCATATTCAACTGAATCTCAATTTTTACTGAACTTATATATATATATAATATATATATATATATATATATATATATATATATATATATATATTATATATATATATAATCACCAGTAGTTCACATATCCGGAAGAGAAGCAATCTTAAAACTTTAAAACTATACACGGGGACGGGGGCAAAATTAGTAACCGAGGTAAAAACTTCTAACTTCTCGTTATTTTCTCCCAACCTGTTTGAAATCATTACACTGTAGTAAGTATAGCAACATCATTTTTGTACTGTTGCATTATCTTTAGGAGTAAAAAATTGTTCAAGTTGAGAGTCCGAAACAAGGTGACCCGATTGTATTTGAGGTTGATAATAAAATACCCAGATAATTTTGGTGTTTAACAATCAATATTCTTTTCTCTGTTGGATTTCAAGTCAATTTGTTTCTCGCACTAATGTTTAATTTGATCATTTTCAAGTTTCAAAAAATGAGGTCTAAAATCGGGTAAAATCGAGTAATAATTAATTTCAGTAAATATATCACGAAAAGAGACACCCCAGAAGATTGTGAAGCTGTAGAGAATATTTTATGTGGATTTTTAAAGAATTTTAGTCGAGTTTCGTTAATTTCATATCATATACCATTCATTTTTCCTTTACTCATTTTGCCCCATCCAAATTTGTTGGACATAATTTGCCCCATCCAAATTTGTTGGACATAATTTTCTGAAATAATGATCAAATTATGTTGGAAAAACCATTTGCTTAGCTGGTATAGTTTTTTGGGTACTACTTAAGAACAGTGGTCCCGGTGCGCGTACTCGCGCATCCGCGCTAGCTAGTCATGACTAGTCGATCCTTACTTTGTCTTTTTGTGTTATTTACTTTACTCTTTTACTTGTTTCAGTCATTTGACTGCGGCCATGCTGGAGCACCGCCTTTAATCGAGCAAATCGACCCCGGGACTTATTCTTTGTAAGCCCAGTACTTATTCTATCGGTCGCTTTTTGCCGAACCGCTAAGTGACGGGGACATAAACACACCAGCATCGGTTGTCAAGCAATGCTAGGGGGACAAACACAGACACACACACGCATATATATATATATATATATATATAATATATATATATATATATATATACGACGGGCTTCTTTCAGTTTCCGTCTACCAAATCCACTCACAAGCTTTGGTCTTTAAAAATATTATTTACTTTGTGTTTTTGTGTTTTATTTTGTTTAACAAAAATTATTTACTTTGTGTAAAAAAATTATTTATTTTGTGTTTTATTTACTTTGCTAGGTTGTCGTTGTAGGATCGACTAGTCACGACTAGCTAGCGCGACTACGCGAGTGCGCGCACCGGGACCACTGTTCTCAAGTAGTACCAGTTTTTTGCAAAAAATATATTTTGTCTCAAAAGTCAAAAATGCAGTAAAAACATCTCATTTTGCCCAAAAATATATTTGTAGAAGGTTCACTGCTATGGTCTCTCTGATCGGCCACAATAGTCAAACTTCTAATACAGAGTGGCCCCCCAAAATAGGTTTACAGTTATCACGTCGGCACTTTAAATTTCTCTCTTATAAACTGAAAAGGGAGCTTGACAAAATTAAACTAAATTAGCATAGAATAATGATTTCATATTTTTTTTATATAATTAAGTATTATTACATGAATGCGAAAGAGATGGTTGAATAACTGTAAACCTACTTCTGGGCCACCCTGTATAAATATGTCTGTGTGCGTCTGTGTATTTGTTAAACCAACACCGCATGACAACCGATGTTGGTTTGTTTACGTCCCCGTGCCTTAGTGGTTCGGCAAAAAGACACCGATAAAATAAGTAGCAGGCTTTAAAAAAAAAATAGATAAGTACTGGGATCGATTTGTTTGACTAAACCCCTTCAAGGCGGTGTCCCAGCATGGCTTCGGTCTAATGACTTGAAGGGTTAGTCGAGCAGATCGAGCCCAGAACTTATTTTAAAGCCTGGTATTTATTGTATCAGACTTCATGAGTCGAACTGCTAAGTTACGAGGATGTAAACAAACCACTACTGGTTGTCAAGCGGTGGTGGTGGGCAAAGATACACAGATAAACATACATTTATACGACTACCAAATCCATTCACAAGGCATCGGTTGACTCGGGGCTGTAGTTGAAGATACGTGCCTGCCCAAAATGGGAATGAAGCTTGCGCGATTATGTAAAGTGCGCGTATGTCAACACCTTTCGATTACATTTTCCGGGGCTAATGCAGTTTCGCACCTCTCCTTGAAAAATGCATTATTTTGAAAAAAAAAAAAAAATTTCAGATTCCTACGTTTTAAACGTTGGAGATTACGAATATGCAAAAAAAAACAAAAACAATTTTAAAAATTTCACCCCTCCCCCCACACACCCCTCTTTCCCCGCCCCAAATTAAAATTTTTAATTTTGTTTACTTTAAAGAGATCGTAGGGCAATCTTTCGTCTCTAGTAGACCTTTCCGTCGATTTCCGTAAATTTTTTTTTTTTTTTTTTTACATATGGGCTTGCGGGAACTTTTGAAGTAATGAGAGCGAAAGAGACTAAGAGAAAGTCATTTTATGACGAGGGAAGTTCTTTTGAAGTTACCGTGCATGGCAAGCATTGATGTACATGTGTGTGTGTTTGATGGGGTGTGGGAGACAGACAGTATGTTGTGTAAGTGAAGTGCTTCTCTGTTAGTGTGTGTGAAGAGACAGAGTAATGTGTGAAAGAAAGAGATAACTGAAATTTTTTATTCGGTGTATGTGTAGATGTATGTATATTACTTCAAAAGTTCCCGCAAGCCCATATGTAAAAAAAATATTTTTTTTTACGGAAATCGACGGAAAGGTCTACTAGAGACGAAAGATTGCCAAAAAACAAAAACAATTTTTAAATTTCACCCCCTCTTTCCCCCGCCCCAAATTAAAATTTTTAATTTTGTTTACTTTAAAGAGATCATAGCGAATGGACGAACATATGCAAATCGAAATTAAATACAAACAAAAACATTAAAGTGAAAAGAATTTGCATTTTTCTTGTGTTTTCCTTAAATAATCGTAATCAAGCATTAATATTTAATAATTAATGTTATAAAGTTTAATAAGGGGCTCAAATTTCACCCCTCCCCCAATTTTAAATTTTGAACTTTTTCATCCATTTATTTATTTGTCTGCCTGTCTATTTATCCCTATCTGTTTATTCGTAAAAATATATTTGTCAACTAAATGTGGCAGTCCTATAGAAGACGGGGTTGTTTTTAGCCCCAGGAAGAACACATTCACATCTATCTATCTCTTTATACACCTGTCTGATATGCTTATTGAATTTAAAAGTTTCAAAACGTGGTTTCTTGCATATCAGGAATCTCCGTCATCTAAAACGGAAAAAAAAAAAAAATTCGAAAAAGTTCAAAATTTTAAATGGGAAGGGTGGGGGTTAATTTTTTTTTTGCATATTCGTAATCTCCGACATCTAAAACGTAAGGAATCTGAAAAAAATTTGGATCTTTTCCTAAAATTTTTCCAAAAAAATGCATTTTTCAAGGAAAGGTGCGAAACTGCATTAGCCTCCCCTATTTTCCGTATCCTCCCACCACTTTCGGTTATCTTTTTATCGATTTATTAAACAAAATTAATATAATTATGGCGAAGTTAATAACACCTTTTTACTTAATAGTTTATCTAATTTTTTTCTTTTCGTATTAAATTAAAAAAAAAGTTTTTTTGTTTTTGTTTTAGCATAAACTTAGCGAGATGTATTAAGACATCTAGGGTCAAACGTGGGATTCAACTCTATATTGACCTTAAACAATTCATTCTGCTTATTATGGCTCCAGTAAATTATAATAAGCAATCAACTGAGATTTTTAGTTCAATGAGAAATACAATAGACTAGTTTATTTGTACAAATAAACTAGTCTGAACGAGCTGCCGGACTTGCTGGGACATGTCCAGTTCTGTTTGTCTGACCAACTTCTCTTTATTGTTTGTCAATGTTGTTGTTGTTGTTTAGATGAAGAGAAAGAGACACCAGCGCACTTGATGTTGTGACTACTGACTTCCATCGACTTTTAAAACAAACAGGAGGAGCACAACTGGAGGATCCAGGTACAATCTCCGATATTTATCTATCCACCCGTGATGGGGTTTTTTTTTTTTACTTTTGTTGTCAACGTGTTATTTATCTTTGTCGATAAAAATCACACCAGTTGTGTCTATAGCAACAAGGTTCCACTCACAACACACATTCATTCATACATGCATATAAATATATTCCTGTTTGCAAAAAAATTTCCGATATATATATATATATATACACACACACGCTCATCAACATCAATTTTCTTTATTAAAGAAGTCCCATAGCATCATTTCGACGTCAAATGAAATACAACTGGTGTATTTATATCATTTTTTAATTCATGGTTGCTGCCTTGTTTTTGGAACTTCTAGGCAACTTTACCAATAATTAATGCATACATAGGTTATATATATGCATATATATATATATATATATATATATATATATATATATATATATATATATAATAAATATAAATACAGTTCAGTCGTTCTTACTGTTCACAACAAATTTTATTACACTGTTATAAACTGTTGTTTCTTTTGAGATGAACTACCTGTTGTTATTGCTATTTAGCCCCAGGTAAGCCCCGTTGCCTAGTGTGGAGTACATACGAATCTACAGCCTAAATGTCTTGCTATTAATAAATAATGTATGTGCGTGTGTGTATGTGTTCTAATAAAAACAGTTTTATATTAAATAAAAAAACAGTTTTACATTAAATTGAAGTCAAGACTATTGAAAAGGTTGCAAGACGCAACGAAATTTTTGGAGAATAAAAATAAGAAATAAGTGGAAATTTTACTGGTGAGTGTGTTACATTATAAGGCACAAAAAGAAAATGACTTTCCCCAGACATAACAGAATATGCTTCAACACACGAACTCATATAAAGAATCTTGCAAACCAAATCCAAAAACGAAATATTAAATTGAAAGATTACTCAATACATTTGGTAGAGTACACATTATTCTTCAACAAGAGTAGTATTGATAGTGACTTTGAAGTTCTGGCCAGTTAAACCACTTAAATGAATTATAGTCCGATGATAGCTTAGTTGGCCTAAACTTCGAAGTTACTGTCAGTATTATTCTTGTTAATACTGAAAGAGCTCAGGAGAAGGACAGAAAGATGAGATAGAAGGAAAGAAAAGAATGAAAAGGGAAAAGATAAACTGGGGGTCTGAAGTGAATGGCTAGGCAGGAGATGAAACAAAATACAAAAAACTGGTCAGTAGAAAAAAGATGAGGGATGAAAAATTGGATGGTTTTTTTGGTACCAAAAAGTGAAGAAAAAGAGACAGAATGGAGTAGAGAAGATTGGGGAAGAGCAAGTAGGAAGAAAGAGGAAATGTGGAGAAAAAGGGAACAAAGATAGAGAGTAGGTAGTTGACAGAAATGGAAGGTAGTAAAGAGAGAAAAGTAGCAAATAGAAATAGATGGAGGAGGTTTTGTGCACAAGAGGGGAGAAGAGAAGGATAGAGAAATGGATAGAAAAGAGAAAAATCTCCAATTATTGAACATTGTGTGGGGTGTCGCTGAGTGGGATGTGTGACATTTCATTGACTAATAACCATAAAATGTTGCACACAAAGTTGACACCCACCCCATATATATATATATATAGATAGATAGAACACCTAGCATTGTAGGTGTTCTAACACCCTATCATATGTAATGACATAGTTTTCATTTTTGGTGATGATACATTTCTAAACTGCTGCCTAATTTGATTATACATATTTTTATATATATAAAACTAAAGTTGTCTGTGTGTGGCAGGTTTGGTAGCCTTCAACTAACACTATCACCTCTGAGACCCTGCGGCGCAAGTTGACCAAAATTGAGAGTATGATAGAAGAAGGCTTGCTCTTCCTTCCGTAGAAGAAAAAATTCAAATCGGACCATGTTAACACCAAAAATTATTTACATCAAAAAGGTGCTTTTTTTCTATGAAAATCCCTATTTTTTATGATTTTTTTTACTGCTGTGTCGCCATTTTTTTGTGTATTTCAACCAGAAAAATGTTCATTTAAAGAGAATAACAAGCTACATGCAAAATTTTTACTTTTCAAAAATTCCAATTCTAAAGGGTTGAAACAAACCCGAGCAATGCTGGGCAATACTGCTAGATATATATATTATATATATATATATATATATATATATATATATATATATATATATATATATATAATCATATATATGACGATGATGATGGCTGTCCAGTCTTGACCAAGGAAGAACATCACTGACCATTGCCCAATCAAAATGCCAGCAATGCCCGTGATTGAAGTTATTGAACCTGTGGGTGAATAACTTGGAGCTGAAAGATGAAATTGGACAAGCTTAAGGAAACGATTTTTGGAACGAAATTAAATTGAAGAAGAAAAAAAAGCACCACCAAATGGATCAATGTATATATGTGGTGCTTAAGTTGAGATACACTGGAACTCACATTCCAAGGACAAAAGATAAATTGGGTGTAATGGATAGATGCACCAGAAATGTGTTAAAGGACAGTAGATTGTCTCTCCAAGAGAATGTTGTAGACTAATATTGATGACAGTTGTTAGTGTCCGAAAAATCTTGAGAAGGAAAGAGACTGTAGATTAGGAGTTTATATTGAAACTGCCAGTACCATCCAGTATTTGCTGTTTTCATAACTTCTCAACGGCTGCAGAACTTTTCTCCTTACCTGTGCCCTTGTGTTTTTAAAGTTAGAGTCAGTCAGCTCAATCTGGTCCCAAACTTTAAACTTTGAAGTCTCACCACAGCACCTCGACGAGCTGTGGTGACCAGCAAGCTATATGTTTTACATTGGAGTAGCCTTTCCCTAAGTGAATTGCCTTACAAGTCTGAAGAACTCCACCTACCCTGGGGTCACCAGAAAGATGTCAAAGAGGGCACCAGACCACTTGTGGGACTCCATGCTTTGATTTGCTGTTGAGGTTGACACCCCTATCCTTTTCCTTTCCCAAAGCACTCACAAAGCATTGAGGGGCTGTGCTTGGTGTTTGTTTTAAAACATGCTGTTTAACCTTTGGCTGAGAACCTGACAGATGCTACTGTTCTGAGAACAGCAGTGGCTAAGATGTGGTGCCACACTCCTCAAGAGCCTGGAACTCCCAAACCAAGACCCTGTTACTGGATGCAGTTTAAAGTCATACACATGACACACTGTAGACAATACTTAACAATAAACATTTAAGCACAACATGTTATTTACTGTTGCAGATGCAGTTCTCAAAATGGGCCTTTGAGTGAACCAGAACAAGACAGAAGTTGTGAGGTTGAACACCTGTTACTAGGAACCAATTTGAATTGGAACTGAACTGTGTATCTAGGTAGCATCATCTCAAAGATGGGAGGAACAGAGAAGGATATGAGGCCTGGTATGCCTATCTCTTTACTACCCACAAGGGGCTAAACACAGAGAGGACAAACAAGGACAGACAAATGGATTAAGTCGATTATATCAACCCCAGTGCATAACTGGTACTTATTTAATCGACCCTGAAAGGATGAAAGGCAAAGTCGACCTCGGCGGAATTTGAACTCAGAATGTAGCGGCAGACGAAATACCGCTAAGCATTTCGCCCGGCGTGCTACCGTTTTTGCAAGCTCGCTGCCTTAAAAGGCCTGGTATGCCTTCAACAGTCTTTGACTGGTCTGGAATTCCATAGCCATCTTCCTCAAATCAAAACTTTGCATCTTCAATTCCAACATCAAGGCCATTCTTCTTTATGGGTCAGAACCATATGAATTTACCAAAACCTTGAAGAGTAAGCTGGAGACTTACATCATCAAATGTCTACACGACATTCTCAAGATCTGGGGGTTGGACAAAATTTCAAATAAAAGTCTGTGGGATAGGATAAACCAAACTCCCATCAATCAAATAATTCTGAAGAAGAAGTGGGGCTTGACCAGTCACACTATAAGTAGACCCCCAAACAGCATTGCAAGACAAGAGTTAGATTGGCAATCTGAAGGAAAGAGGAAAGTTGTGAAGCTTAAGAAGACCTGGAAATGATGCATGGAGGATGAAACAAAAGCAATCGGTCCCTCTTGGTTTGAAATCAAAGAGGTAGCCCAAGATCATGTCCACTGGCATGAAATAGTCATGGCCCTGTGCTCTGATAGTCAAGAAATTCTGAAAAGGAAATTAGGCTGAAATTCTGAAAAGGAAATTAGGCTGAAATTCTGAAAAGGAATCAGACTTTAAGAGGGCCTCCAAGCAGCATTGACTGGCAACTTGAAGGAAAGAGGAAAGTTGGATGACTTAAGAAGACCAGGAAAGGGTGTGTGGAGGATGAAGGGAAGGCATTCAGTCTCTCTGAAATCAAGGAGGTTGCCCCAAATCATGTTCACTGGCATAAAATGGTCACAGCCCTATGCTCCTTATGGAGTAATGTGGACTAACAAATTAAACTAACTAATATATATAAACATATAACATATACTCTATATTCTTTTACTTGTTTCAGTCATTTGACTGTGGCCATGCTGGAGCACCACTTTTAGTCGAGCAAATTTACCCCAGGACTTATTCTTTAGAAGCCTAGTACTTATTTTGTTGATCTATTTTGCTGAACCGCTAAGTTACGGGGACATAAACACACCAACATCAGTTGTCAAGCAGTGCTAGGGGAACAAACACATAAACACACACACACACACACATATATATATACATATATATACACATATATTCAACAGGCTTCTTTCAGTTTCCATCTACCAAATCCACTTACAAGGCATTAGTCGGCCTTAGGCTATAGTAGAAGACACTTGCCCAAGGTGCCATGCAGTGGGACTGAACCCAGAACCATGTGGCTGGTAAGCAAGCTACTTACCACACAGCCACTCCTACACCTATATATATATATATATATATTATATATATATATATATATTATATATATAATATATATATTTATATGTACATGCATATATATTACATACATACACACATGTGAAGGCACATGGCTCAGTGGATAGAGCATTGGACACACAATCATGAGGTAGTGAGCTCAATTCACAGACCGGGTTGTGTGTTGTGTTCTTGAGCAAGACACTTTATTTCATGTTGCTCCAGTTCACTCAGCTGTAGAAACAAGTTGCGATGTCACTGGTGCCAAGCTGTATCGGCCCCTTCGCCTTTCCCTTGGAACAGTATACAGCAAGATCCACGATGGCGGAGTCCGATAAATATGAAGTTCTGATAGTAATCTGGCTGGAGAGGTGTTAAGGTGGTTCAGAAGAGGTACCAAAGGACTGAGAAGAAAGTAGGAGAGACGAGGGTCCAAGAGATGAAGAAATTCTCTCTGGAAGGATCAAACTGGGATAGATGTGACACAATTTGTTCTGAAGTACAATATTCCGAAGAAAAGTAAAAAAAAAAAGGGATACTCATTATTTGAATGTTTTTGATCATAGATTAATCAGAGATGACTTAGGGCTGGACAATGATAGAAGGGGCCTCTTTTGGTCATTCAGTTTAATAGAAATAGCAACCAAATCTCCCTGAAAATTGGATATTACTTTTATTTGTTAAAAACGAAGAATGTTATAAGGAGGACATTGGATAATGTAGTCCGGGGGGTTTTTTATGTTTGAGAAAAGGTGGGATGGCTATGGCTGGAAAGCCTTTGATCATGGGTCAACCACTTTGTAGCTGGCCTTAAATTAAACAACAACAATAGCTGGACAGTAGAGAAGATACAACATTGCCACACTGCTTCACTGTGTCCCATACAATTAACCACTGCATGTCTATAAGCATTGTTGTCCCCAGGGTAGGTATACTCATTTTGAGTTGACCTAGGGCTATACAAACAAAAAGAACAACAATAACAACCTTTTAGATTCAAAACACTGCACAGAATTTTGACTTTTCACTTGAACTGTCCACAAATCAAAACTGTTCAATATTAATTAAGTCCAACTTGTCTGTCTATGTTATAGACACTCCTAAAGCTTCAATCATGCTAAAACATACTATAGAGGAAAATTACTGGAATATGACCGTAATGATATAATGTACCATTATGAACATAAAACAGTTAAAATACTTGTGCTGGATATGGCCTGTTTAAATGCAAATGGGTTAACATGTAAATGTTCTGATTTAATGTTTAGAAGAAATGTTTCTAGTTGTCAGACTAATGAATATTAGTTTCTTGTTTCAGCAGCTGTGCTAATTAAGTTTTAAGAATTCAATAACGATGAAGATATTATGAAACAGAAGTGAAAGGGTTGATCTGACCAAACATGGCTACCGAATTAAATAGTAGATTTCTCTCTTCAAGTGAGAGCGATGATTTCTATGAACCTAGGACATATGGACATGGTGTCTCCAGCAATAATGGAGATTTTAATGGCAGGCTCTCTGAACTTGCTGACAATTTAAAGGTAAATTAAATTTGCTTCTATATTGATGTGTATATTTGACAACCTCCCTTGTGCTGGTACTGTGATAGGATTGACAGCGAGCTGGCAGAAATGTTAGCACGCTGGGCGAAATGCTTAGTGGTATTATCCATTTGTCTGTCCTTGTTTGTCCCCTCTGTGTTTAGCCCCTTGTGGGTAGTAAAGAAATAGGTATTTCGTCTGCCGCTACGTTCTGAGTTCAAATTCTGCTGAGGTCGACTTTGCCTTTCATCCTTTCGGGGTCGATAAATTAAGTACCAGTTACGCACTGGGGTCGATATAATTGACTTAATCCGTTTGTCTGTCCTTGTTTGTCCCCTCTGTGTTTAGCCCCTTGTGGGTAGTAAAGAAATAGGTATTTCATCTGCCACTACGTTCTGAGTTCAAATTCCGCTAAGGTCGACTTTGCCTTTCATCCTTTCGGGGTCGATAAATTAAGTACCAGTTATGCACTGGGGTCGATATAATCGACTTAATCCGTTTGTCTGTCCTTGTTTGTCCTCTCTGTGTTTAGCCCCTTGTGGGTAGTAAAGAAATAGGTACTGTGATAGAATGCACCCAGTACTCAAATAAACTGAAGTCTCATAGGGTGAGGAAAACCCCTTAGTCTTGTCTTGTTGAGAACATGGGAACTTCTTTAGTGCTGGTGTCACAATAAGATACATTCAGTACACTCTGTGCTGACATTGTTATTAAGAAGGTATTTAGCCGTAGACATCATGCTAAAATGGAATGTGCAAGCAAGGGTTTATCAAATACTCAGTGTCTAACCTTTAGGCCACATACCTTCTTTACCAATGTACAAGATCAATATTTATTCTTTTATTTGTTTCAGTCATTTGACTGTGGCCATACTGGAGCACTGCCTTTAGTCGAGCAAATCGACCCCCAGGACTTATTCTTTGTAAACCTAGTACTTATTCTATCGGTCTCTTTTGCTGAACCGCTAAGTTACGGGGACATAAGCACACCAACATTGGTTGTCAGCAATGTTGGGGGTCAAACACAGACACACAAACATATACATATATATCTATATATACGACGGGCTTCTTTCAGTTTCCGTCTACCAAATCCACTCACAAGGTTTTGGTCAGCCCGAGGCTATAGTAGAAGACACTTGCCCATGGTGCCATGCAGTGGGACTGAACCCAGAACCATGTGGTTGGTAAGCAAGCTACTTACCACACAACCACTCCTGAGCCTGTATATTTTTGAATTAATTTTTTAATTTTCTCACCTATTCTAAAATCATATTTTTTCTTATCTTTACAGGACACAACACGAAATCTAAAATCACTTGACCATATGTTAGATACTTACAAGGATATTGGTCATGAACAACGCTCTTCCATTGATAAAGTATTTAATTATTCTAAATATGTTTATATTTTTTCTTCAGTCTTATGATTTTGGTGAAACTGTCGTTATATGTTGCTTTCTCTCTCTCTCTTTTTTTTTTTTTTGGGCTACTTTCTTTGTTAGTTACGAAAGGATTTTGATACGACTTGTGATGACATCCGAGATGAAAGATACAGACAATCAAGTTTAAGTAGAATAGGTAAGTTTCTGAATTTCTTAATCTCTATATATAAAGCTGAAGTTGTCTGCATGTGGCAGGTTTGGTAGCCTTCAACTAACACTATCTCCTCCGAGACCCTGCGGTACAAGTTGACCAAAATTGAAAGTATGATAGAAGAAGGCTTGCTCTTCCTTCCATAGAAGAAAAAATTCAAATCGGACCTTGTTAACACCAAAAATTATTTACATCAAAAAGGTGCTTTCTTTCTATGAAAATCCCTATTTTTAAAGTTTTTTTTACTGCTGTGTTGTCATTTTTCGGTGCATTTCAACCAGAAAAATGTTCACTTAAAGAGAATAACAAGCTACATAATGCAAAATTTTTACTTTTCAAAAATTCCAATTCTAAAGGGTCAAAACAAACCCAAGCAACGCTGGGCGATACTGCTAGTTTTGAAAATTGTAGTATTCTCAAGTGAAGCATTTGTCAGAGTATTTCATCTGCAGAAGAAGGTTACTGCTTGTTAAGTATGAAATTTTGGAAAGAAATTACAAATTGTTAAGTGTGAAATTTTGGTAAGAAATCATACATGTAAAATAGAAGACTGCTATTTGTTAGATGACAAATTTTGATAAGAAATTATATGTGTGGAAGAAGTTTTATTTGTTAGCAGCCAGATTTTGGTAAGAAATTGTTCATGTTTTGGGAGATATTTGTACTTTTAAGGTACCAAATTAAGTGGGGTGGGGGGTAATCTGCAGAGATTGAATTTGTGATTCAAAGTATTTTTTTTTAATTCAACATTTAAAATTAATAAAGTTGAGTTGTTTTCATAAACTGAAATGTGTGTGTGTGTGTGGGGGAGGGAGAGAGAGAGAGAGAGAGAGAAAGAGAGTGGGGTATAGAGTGAGCTGGAATATGAGTAGAAAATTAAATTAAAATCTCTCATCTACTTTATACTATCTGGCTCTCAACTGATTCCCAGATCTCCATGACCTTTGTGTTTATTTTGTCCCTTTGTATTTTACTGACAAGTAACCAATATATTAAAACATACGGACGGCCTGCTGTTCTTACCTTGGATCGTAGGGTGACCTGCTGTGCTTGAGGAGACCTATTGAGTCAAGGACATCAACATTAAAATAAAAATCAAATGGAAATTGTACTTGTGATACCTATGCTGGTGGCACGTAAAAAGCACTATCCGAACGTGGCCGATGCCAGCGCCTCTTTGACTGGCTTCTGTGCCAGTGGCACGTAAAAGGCACCAACCGATCATGGCCATTGCCAGCCTCCCCTGGCACCTGTGCCGATGGCACGTAAAAAGCACCCACTACACTCACGGAGTGGTTGGCGTTAGGAAGGGCATCCAGCTGTAGAAATACTGCCAGATCAGACTGGAGCCTGGTGCAGCCTCCTGGCTTCCCAGACCCTGGTTGAACCATCCAACCCATGCTAGCATGGAAAACGGACGTTAAACGATGATGATGATAATGATGATGATGATACACTTCTCTCTTTCTATGTGTCAATGTGTAACATTTTAAATATAATCTTGCTTCTCTTCCTACTACATCGAGAGACTTCAAGATTATTATCTTCGTTATATTTGACCAAAAATGTTAGTCTTTGTGAAATAACAATCAAAACATTTCAATAAAAATAAACTTGAAACTTGAGACTTTTTTGTTTCAATTTCATTTTTAGCTAATAAAATTAACCCCCTTTTTGCTTTTCAAATCTTTGCAGACCAAGACTACCCAAACCAACCTGGCTACGTAGTATGTATTATATATATTAAGTTTCTTCTTATTTGTTATTTACTAAGATTTTTATTATTATTTGTAGTAGTAGTAGTAGTAGTAGTAGTAGCAACAGCAGCAGCAGCAGCAGTAGTAGTAGTATTAGTATTAGTAGTAGTAGTAGTAGTAGTAGTTGTTGTTGCTGTTGCTGTTGTTGTTGTTGTTGCTGCTGCTGTTGTTGTTGTACTAGTCCAGACCTAATCTCAAGTAAACCTGTTGTAGGTTTGGTTATTTAATAAGTTTCAATGGCTTTTATCTGTTATTGTATTTTAGCATCCACAGAGGAAGAAGAAATCTGCTGTCCATTTTGCTGATGATTTAAAGAAAGAAGTGCATTCTTTGCACGAGTCAGTGAGAGATCTGTCTTATAATCAGAGAAAATTTGAAGATTCTTTGACTGAAGATCGTGATCACAGAGATCGGTAAGTAGGAGAACTTTTGTTTAATTTCTGCAAATAAGGGTTCAGATTTGCTCCTTCCAAGTTTAAGATTTAGTCTCACAAACATTTGGTAGGTTAAATATATTTCTTTATCGCCCACAAGGGGCTAAACACAGAGGGGACAAACAAGGACAGACATAGGTATTAAGTCGATTACATTGACCCCAGTGCGTAACTGGTACTTAATTTATTGACCCCGAAAAGATGAAAGGCAAAATCGACCTCAGTAGAATTTGAACTCAGAGCATAATGGCAAACGAAATACCTATTTCTTCATTACCCACAAGGGGCTGAACATAGAGGGGACAAACAAGGACAGACATAGGTATTAAGTCGATTACATCGACCCCAGTGCGTAACTGGTACTTAATTTATTGACCCCGAAAGGATGAACGGCAAAGTTGACCTTGGCGGAATTTGAACTCAGAAAGTAATGGCAGACGAAATGAAATACCTATTTCTTTATTACCCACAAGGGGCTAAACATAGAGGGGACAAACAAGGACAGATACACGGATTAAGTCGATTATATCGACCCCGGTGCGTAACTGGTACTTAATTTTATTGACCCCGAAAGGATGAAAGGCAAAGTTGACTTCAGCGGAATTTGAACTCAGAGCATAATGGCAGACGAAATACCGTTAAGCATTTCGCCTGGCGCACTAATGTTTCTGCCAGCTCGCCGCCTTTGGTAGGTTAAATATTATAAAAGAAACAGCAAGCTGATATAATCACAGAACATGCCACAACTTCTCTGTCTCTCTCTCCACAAGCATTTTTTCTTTCTTCTCTTTCCATCATTCTCAGTGTTGGCTTCTGTTCCTCACCCCTCCCTTCTTGGTATCAGCTTCTGTTTGTCTTTTTCCTTAATAATTGTCAAATATAAAGTATACTAAAGAAGATGGATGGTAGAAAGATCATCATGAAACAGTATGTTGTTTGAATTTATTAATGCTAGTTTTATGAAAAGATGTTTAGGTATCAAACTAAATCCATTATAATGAGTTTGGTATGTCTACCAACGTCTGAAAATGCTAAAATGGGATAATTATCCAAATCAACAATCAACAATCCTGGTTTGGGCCTAAATATCTGAAGGTGAATGTTGCCAAGATTAAAGATTAAGTTGTAACAAACTATATCACTATATTTTAAATCATATCATAACAGACTGGTGTTATTATATCATAGACCAAGTTGTAAAAATATTGGTGTATGCCTTATACCAAATTGTAGCAGACTGGTCTTATTGTATTTTAGACTAAGTTGTAAAAGACTGCTCTCATTAAATCCTACACCAGGTTATAAGGAATTTTATATGACAAAGATACAGATAGTGGCCATGTGGTTAAGATGTTTGATCTCCAACCATGTGTTTGTTTGTTTGTTCCTTCTCGAGCCATGACTGGCTCATAAGGGCCAGTTTCCTTGGCGTATAGGTTTCCCACCTGGACGGGTCGCCGGTCTGTCGCAGGTGAGCTGCAAGATGCAGGAGGAAAGAGTGAGAGAAAGTTGTGGCAAAAGAGTCAGCAGAAGAAGTTTGCCATTACTTTCTGCCGGAGCCTCGTGGAGCTTTAGGTGTTTCGCTCATAAACACACACACTGCCCGGTCTATGATTCGAACCCGCGATCCCTCGACCGCCAGTCGGCTGCTCTAACCACTAGGCCATGTGCCTCCACACCATGTGCTCTTGGGTTCAGTCTCACTGTGTGACACCTGGGGCAAATGTCTTCTGCTATAGCTTTAGGCTAGCTAAAGCCTTGTGAGTAGATGGAAACTGAAAGAAGCCCATTGTATGTGTGTGTGTGTGTGTGTGTGTGTGCTAGTGCTACATAAAAAGCACTCAGTACTCACTGTAAAGTGGATGGCATTAAGAAGAGTGTCCAGCTGCAGAAACCATGCCAAAATAGACATTGAAAACTGATGCAGCTCCTGTTAAACCGTCCAACCCATGCCAGCATGGAAAACAGATATTAAATGACAATGATGATATGTATGTGTGTGTGTTTAGTTTATATATGTATGTATATGTGTATCCTTATCTTGATATCATGTAATGATTGTAAATAAGCATCACTATCTATCAAGCAATGTCATTTGTTTGCTGTCGTCCATAGTGAAATATTACCTTGCACAGAAACAAGCGAAGGTTGGTAACAGGAAGGGCATGTGACCATAGAAATCTCAACAAATTTTGTCTGACCTTGCAACCAAGGGTGGAGGCACGTGGCTTAGTGGTTAAGGTATTGAACTCATGATCGTTAGGTTGTGGTTTCGATCCTGGACCGGGTGATGCATTGTTTTCTTGAGCAAAACACTTCATTTTCACTTTGCTCCAGTCCACTCAGCTGGCAAAAATGAGTAATCCTGCGACGGACCGGTGTCCCATCCAGGTGAGGAATTTCTACGCCACCGAAACCGGGAAACCGGCCCTTACGAGCCTAGCATGGCATGAGAAGGAACATTTTTTTTTTCTTGCAACCATGGCAAAGTGACAATAATGAAAGATTATTTGAGATTAAATTAATTGACAATAGCAAGAAAAATATTAATTAATACGTAACAAAGCAATTGTTGGTAAAATTGATTTAATTTATTTATAATTTTATTTCACATTGAAGTTTTGCCTTGGAGACAAAACGTGCTATGAATGCACTTGCAAATTCCATAAACCACCAAACAAACTCAGAAAACAAAGATTCTGTAAGTTTTTCTTTTACCTATTTCTTTTCTGTTAATCAAAACTTCTGAAGTAGTTTGGAAATAATAGTTTTTAAACTGTCTCTGCAGTATATTCAACCCAAAACATGTATATTTAAGATATTGATCATTTCAATGTTCCTCCTAATGTTAGCTAAAGTATTGCAGTAATTTCATATCAATTATTTCTTAATGAGAATTATTTTAGGACTGAGTACATTTGATCAATTTCTAGCTGTGGCTGGTATATCTTCTCTATATCTATAAACAGTAAAATATCTGTGTATCTGTGTGTCTGTGTGTCCTTTATACAAATTCACAGTTTTTCATGTAAAAGGCTCGCATTTTCTATGAGCTTTCAAAACTGTCTGAGGGTGGTCATGAAGATATTTTTATTTCCCCAGTCACCCCAGAAAGCCATTTAAAAAAATTGATAAACCGACCCCTTATGCCCATAAGTTATGGGCATATCCATTCAAAATCGCTAAAAAGTAGAAAGTTGTACGTGGTGAGTGTGTACAACTAGATACACCAATAGACTGCCAGCTGTTTTTTGATTGGATGAAGATAATTCTACCCTTGACGGTTGAATGCGCGTGCGCATTTGCAGACAGTCTGTATGACTCAATGCATTTTTGTGTTTTGCGAAGGCGAGTTATCATGTGTTTTGGCTTTCAAACGTGCACGCTTTTTTGATTTGAGAAATGTAGGGAATAATTAACGAGTTAGACCAAGGAATGACAAGAGATCAGGATTTTCATGAAAGACCAAATATGCTTGATACGCAACCATTCCTTAATTATGCCATAAAATGACCCGGCACTGAACAACAAGCACTAGCACTAGACCCGGCAACGCTGGGTCATAGTGCTAGGTATTCTTTAAAACAGAGTATATTATTTCAACAATGCAGAGGAGACTATAATATCTGTTATAATTTAATTATTCATAGTCTGATGTAATATTTTGTAATATAAAAATTCCTTCTTCAGATATTGCTAGCAATTAATCAAGTCACTACTATAATTGGTATTCCAATGGTTATTTACATATATATTATAAAATATATATAAAAAAATTAACAGAATGAGATAAAAATCCAAGCCTGTGAAAGATTTCAGAATATTTATAAAGAGAAGGTCTGTTTCAGGGATATTTTATATATCTCTTCATCGGAGACTGCAAGAAAATGGTTAAGCAATAGTTATTCTAGAGAAGATATGAAATAGAGAGTGAAGTGGAGGGATGAAAACAGACGTGAGATATGCAGGGATATTGCATCTGTAGTTCCATTATTTAAGCAGAATGGTATACATATAAGTTTCCTGTACCTTGTGTGTAAGTTCCAGTAGTATTTAAAATTGGTCATTCCAAGCATTGAGTTTGTAAACGGTGTTATTGGATTGAGGGTTTGTTTTTTATATATATTATAAAATATATTTAAACACAAAGAAAAATTACATATAACAGGCAATTTCTACACGCTAGGAGACAGTCAAATAAAAGCTTTTACTTTGTAAAAGTTTTTATTTTTTCATTCCCTTTGAAATTGCTTAAATTTTTTTTGTGGTTTTTCGGTCGTTATGACTGTCTCCTAGCATGTAGAAATTGCCTGTTATAGGTAATTTCTCTTTGTGTTTAAATGTACACTATTTTATATTGAATAATATGTTGTCTATTGCTAGGCCACTGGTAGTGAAATTTGTAAAAATTTTAATACCTTATATAGATATCTAAATATATTATAAAATATATATATAATATTTGTAAAATATATATTATCTGTAGTATTTCTACATATGTTATGTAACATCTGATGCAGTAACATAAGACACCAGTTTGGATGTATAGTCAAAGATCCTTTCCAAGTTGTTTGTATTTATGAACAAGTGTTTTATTTGATGTTTTTTTTTTTTACTGAAAAAGACTTCGGCAAGAGTTGAGAAGCGCTTGAGTGCCATTCAAGATGAACTTCAAGTTGAACGCCAAATGTTAATGGAGAAACAAAATAAAGAAAATTTGGGTAGTCTGTCTTCAGAGTTGAAGCAGGTAAGTTTGGAAAATTTGTGCTTGCCAGGTTGCATGCACACATGCATGCACACACACATGTAAGATGGGATTCCACACAGTTTCCTCCTACTAAATTTACTCACAAGGCATTGGTTGGCCCAGGGCTATGGTAGAAGACAATTGCCAAAGGTGCTGCACTGTAGTACTGAACTCAAAACTGTGTGGTTGCTGTGGTGTATGCGAGAGATTTGAAATAAAGACACCTACCTTCTCTTCGTTGATGTAGACCTCTCCAGTGGTAACGCAGCCTTCCACGTGGCCCGACCCAAACGCCAGAAATAGCAGCTGCTTTTCCCTTACCTTGACAGAGCGCTCACATGTCCAGCTTTGTTGACTACCCCAATCGAAAAGGCCCAATGCTCCCCTGCCTGCGTGTGCATCACTCCTGCCCCTTCCTCTTCCGGTCAGCCCCAAGTTCCGGTCAGCCCCAAGTTCCGGTCAGCTCCCCAGCTGCTGACATCATCCCACAGTTGCAAAGTGAGTTTCTTAACTGTATGCAATCTCAGTGAAATGTTTAATGGAAACATCTGCAAGAGTTCCAAGTATTTTTTAAAACCTTTCAGCTGAAGCTTTCTAATTTTGGTAAAAATCATAGATTTTTCTTCAAGAATATAAATTAAGTGTGAGTGAGAAATAACAATTATATCAAAATATTGACTCTTGTTAGTAATGTCTGTTAATTCCTTCAAAACCTTCCTGTAACTGTTATCAGGCCTTATCATCATAGTCATTTAATTTCCAACTTCCATACTGAGACCTCTGGAAATATGCTGTGTAGCAGAAGACTCGGCAAGCGCAAGTGTGACCATAACCTAGTGGCCTATGCTAGGGGTGTAACCAGTCCACTTATGCATGCCTTTTCTTCATTGGACACTAAACTCTGCTTACGAAGACCAGTTGAGGCGAGTGAAATCAAAGTCGAAATCAAACTCGGTGACTGGTATCCGTTGCTAGTGGAGTGCTAAGAGTACCATACGAGTGAGATCGTTGCCAGAGCAACAAGCTGGCCTCCGAGCCAATGGCACGTTAAGCACACCATTCGAGCGTGATCGTTACAGCGTCGCCTTACTAGCACTTGTGCTGGTGGCACATGAAACATTCAAGCGAGGTCGTTGCCAGTGCCGCTGGACTGGCTCCTGTGCAGGTGGCATGTAAAAAGCACCATTTGGGCATGGCCGTTGCCAGTACCACCAAACTCGCCCTCATGCCGGTGGCACGTAAAAGCACCCACTACACTCTCGGAGTGGTTGGCATTAGGAAGGGCATCCAGCTGTAGAAACTCTGCCAGATCAGATTGGAGTCTGGTTCGCCAGACCTCAGTCAAATCGTCCAACCCGTGCTAGCATGGAAAGCAGACGTTAAATGATGATGATGATGATACTGGCATGGATGGAATGGTTTGACAGGATCTGTGATGGTGCTGAGCTCTGTTGCCTATTTGGGGCATAATTTCTAACTCGAGCCACTTCCTAACTCCAACCACTTTACAGAGTGTACTGGGTGTTTTCTTCATAGCTCCAGCACCAGTGAGAATTGTCTGATAACTTACAAGTTTCAAAACCTAAAGTGACTTCTGTAACTGTGGGAGAAAAGAAGGAAGTATGGGGGATGCTTCTAAGCAGAGGGATGAAGGATGGTAAGTAAGAAGAGAGGATGAAGGGGAGCATACAAGGAACAAGGGAGAGGGGAGGCGTTAGTGATTAGGGATTATAGAGATAAAAGAAGGGAAGCTGAAAGGTGATAGGGTGGGTTGTGTAAGTGGGGTGGTTTAAGGCTATCCAGTGTTATAAAGGGGTAAGTATATAATAATGAAATTATTGTATACAGTGCTCAGGTGCACAAAGGTAGACTTGCAAAGAAGGTTTTCTAGTAAAGTATGAACAGGTGTGAGGGAAAAGGGGGACAGGGTGGGAACAATAGGTAAGGAAGGAGAGAAGATTAAAACACTGTTCTTTCTTTCAGTGTATGAAATGAAAGGTGTGAGTTATGTGAACAAATTGATAATTAATTAAGATTAATAAAATATTTAATTTTTAAATACAAGACATTGGAAGTAATTTTAAAGATTTTTTAAGGTAAATTTATTTAATTCATTAGTGATGGATAATAAAGTAAATAAAGTTTTTAATTATAATCATTAAATTAAATTTAGATAGGCACAGTAGTGACTGTGTGGTATGTAGCTTGCTTACCAACCACACAGTTCCGGATTCAGTCCCACTGTGTGGCACCTTGGGCAAGTGTCTTCTACTATAGCCTTGGGCCGACCAAAGCCTTGTGAGTGGATTTGGTAGATGGAAACTGAAAGAAGCCCGTCATATATATATATATATGCATGTATGTATATGTTTGTGTGTCTGTGTTTGTCACCTCAACATCGCTTGACAACCGATGTTGTTGTGTTTGGGTCCCCATAACTGAGCGGTTTGGCAAGAGAAACCAATAGAATAAGTACTAGGCTTACAAAGAATAAGTCCTGAGGTCGATTTCCTTGACTTAAGGTGGTGCTCCAGCATGGCCACAGTCAAATGACTGAAACAAACTAAAGAACACTCAATGAGTGTGAATCCAAGATAGAAAAATGTGCACAGAGCTACCCTTGTTCTCTGTATATATTTTTTGCTGTCTTGGATTAAATGAGATTTAATTATAAAGTGACTAACAATGTAATTTAATGTGTATTTCAATTCCTTTGTGTTGCAATTTTATTTTCAGGCCTTGCAACAGCATCAAAATTTCCTCTCTACAGTCCAGACCAATGCTGCTGCATCAGTTGTGCCGGTTGCACCAGCAGCCTCACATCTTGCTCCCACAACACATCCAAGCAACAATGTACAAGAGATGAGCACATATAAAACACAATATCTGGAGTCTGAAGCACAAAGACATAAAGTAAGTATTTTGGGATCTTTTCAGTTTGAATGGCAGTTTTTAACTCAGTTGTCATTCAGCTAGTGTTAGGAATATAAATTGCGACTAAGGTTTGGTGGTATATTTTGATGCAAAACTTATAAAAACAAGACATTTGTACTACAGAGCTGGGTTGGTAATGAAAGGGTTAACAGTAAGAATCATGTTGTTGTTGTTGGTGGTGGTGATGTTGATGATATGAAGTAGGACAGTTGATTCAAGTTTAGAATATTTTAAACTTTTTTTCAAAAATAGATTTTGAGATTAGAACAAGTTTTGGAATGCATACTTAGAACTAATCTGTACATTTCATAATGTGCTAATTAAGTTTCCTCCCACGCTGATTCTTCTTTAATCACTTTAGTCTTTACTCAATGTTTATTGACAGATAGAAACAGAATTGGTCAATCTCAGGCACCGACTTGACCACAGTGAAGGCAGTCGGAACACTCTGCAACAAGTGGTAAGCTAAAATATCTGCTGTTCGTTCATTGTTAAAAATAAATTGTGAATTAGCTAGATGGATCAATGCGTGTGCAGACAATTCGTCAATAGACAATTTGGCAACAGACAATTCATCGACCAACAATTTGGCAACAGACGATTCATCGACAGACAATTTGGCAACAGGCAATTCCCACACGGCTACAGACTCAACATGGAGGCCGACATCAAGGTTGTGTTGCCCTGGGTCAAGAGGGTGGCTACTGGAACACCCTATGTCTGGCAACAAGACTTTGCATCATACCACACAATTGTCCTGTCTGTAAGTTGTCTGTCAGCCAATTGTTTGTTGGCCAACTTTCTGTCGACAAATTGTCCATCTACTGGACCAGTGTATGTTAGTGGTAAGGAAAAAATGGAAAATTCCAGAGATGTATCAGGATTTGAACTCTCTAGACAAGAATTATTCTTTCAAGAGATTATTGCTATCTCCTTGTTTTGTTGCTTTTGTGTGTGTCATATTATATTTCTAGGTGTGGCTTGTCTATCTTTCTGCTGGGTCTGTTGTTCTGGTTGATGTTGAACACTAGATCAACACTTAAAGTACTAATCAAGTAGATTTACACTTATAGGAATTCCAAATGTGACCTTTTAGGAGTGACTACATTCTCTATTGCACCCTTTTTGCTTTTTAAAACAGTAAGGTGTGATTTGAGGGTGATTTGGTTGCTAGGTCTCACAGGCTGGGCTACATACAGGAGCCACTTTTGTGGCCCACTTGGGTTTTAGACTTAACCTGTTATTCAGTTTAACACCCTCACCTAGCACTTTGGGTCCCTTTAGCAAACTACACTCTGTTGCAAGTACTCAGGCCAACTCTACAGTTTGAGGATAACTTCTTCCTTCCTTTCCAACCTGTCTCAAAAGCCCTGAAAAGTATCATGAGCACTACAATTCCCTCCTGACTAAAATATAATAAAAAAGAATTAAATACAATTGCAGCGTGGAAGGTGTTTATAAGCCATTTAAGAAACACACAAAACCCGTTAGATTCACTTCAACATTTAAATTTAATTTGTCAAAATATTTTCGTCGCTTTGAGACCGTGACCTGTTCACTGACAAAACTTCAACAAAAATATTTTGACAAATTAAATTTAAATCTCGAAGTGAATCTAACGGTTTTTCTGTGTTTCTTAAATGGCTTACAAACACCTTCCACACTGCAATTGTTTTCGTTCCAGCACACAATCTCAGATCAAGTCACTCGCTATGCAAGTACATCTCCGGAATTAAATACAGTTATCTTGTTAGGTAAAATTGGGCAGGTGAGGGCTGCTTCTCTAGAATGCACTGCTTCTGGTAGAATTTGAACCAACTGCACAACTATTGTACTACTGTCTCTAATACCAGGATTTTTGTTGCTAGGTTGAAGAGCTTCAAAATCACATGAAAAGAAGTGAACAAGAAAAAGTGCAACTTCAAGGCCAACTTCATGACCAAAGATTAGATGAGGACACAAGAGAGAGAGACAGACTGAAGCTTTGTAAGTTTTATCATTGTTGTATTATTTTCCCCCAAGAGTTCACGGCGTATGTGTTCCCCAGGAAGGGCCTTCCAGCTGTAGAAACTCTGCCAGATCAAGATTGGAGCCTGCTGCTGCTGCTGCTGCTGCTGCGGCGGCGGCGGCGAGGAGGAGGAGGAGGAGTCCAGACTGAAAGAAATGTGTGTAATATGTCTTATTTGATGATTTACTAGAGACCATTATCAGTTTAGTGTTGAGTAATAAGTCAGACTTGAGGAGGATGATAATTCACAATAAGTCACTTCTATTGACTTTTTAATGGCTTTGCAGGGTGACTGGGGAAATGTAAAGATGTGCACGACCACCCTTGGACGGTTTTGAATGACCATAGAGAGTGCGAGCCCTCTAACTGAAAAATTGTGGATTTGTATAAAGGACACACACACACAGACATACATTTTGCCGTTTATATATAGAGAGATAACACTGAAACCCAATATTATCTTGGGAGCTGTGCACAGTTGCTTTAAGAGTTGCATGTTGCCTGTGAGGCATACAGTTTGACCACCATTGATATATATATATATATATAATATAACAGTATATTAAAACTATAGGTTGTCTGCTTTTTGTTCATATAATTTTAGTGGAAAGCGAACGAGAGAAAGAGAAGCAAAGACTGGACAAAGAACTACAAGAACTGAGACAACATCTCACAAACACTGTAGCAGTCGTTGCCGAGATGGATAATGTACGACAAAATATACATAAGAGTGAACAACAACGAGGTCAGCTCTCGGACCACATTGAGGTAAAGCACCTGTCTCTCCGCTGTCTGACTATTTATCTGTTTGTTTATATGTCTGTATCTCCTTACCTGTACCTATTATCTATTTGTTTATTCGTCATCCACGTTCACTATTCACTGCTTTTACCTCTGTCCTCATCTCTACTGTCTGTCACTCTCCTTTCACACTCTCATCAATCAACCTACCCACCCACCCACCCATCCTTGATTCTCTGTCCCTATTTCTCTCTTTGTGGAGGCGCATGGCTTAGTGGTTAGGGTGTCAGCATCATGATCGTAAGACTGTGGTTTCGATTCCTGGACCAGGCGATGCATTGTGTTCTTGAGCAAAACACATCATTTCACGTTGCTCCAGTCCACTCAGCTGGCAAAAGTGAGTAACGCTGCGATGGACTGGCGTCCCATCCAGCTGGGGAACACATACGCCATTGAAACTGGGAAACCGGGCCCATGAGACTGGCTAGGCTTTAAAAGGGCGCATTTATTGTAGAGGCGCGTGGCTTAGTGGTTAGGGTGTCAGCATCATGATCGTAAGATTGTGGTTTTGATTCCTGGACTGGGCAACGCATTGTGTTCTTGAGCAAAAGACTTCATTTCACGTTGCTCCAGTCCACTCAGCTGGCAAAAATGAGTAACGCTATGATGGACTGGCATCCCGTCCAGCTGGGGAACACATACGCCATTGAAACTGGGAAATCAGGACCATGAGCCTGGTTAAGCTTTAAAAGGGCGCATTTATTATTTATTTTATTTCTCTCTTTATCCATCATCTTGTAACATTAGGGTGCGCCCGGTGTAACCCTCAGGCTAGTTGAATCCTGTTGAATCATCCCAACCCATGTCAAAATGGAATACAGACATCAAATGATGACAATTATGATGTGGCTGTTACCCATCCATCCATCCATCATCATCATCATCATCACCACCACCACCACTACCACGACCATGACCACGACCACCACTGGAGGCGCAATGGCCCAGTGGTTAGGGCAGTGGACTCGCGGTCGGAGGATCACGGTTTCGATTCCCAGACTGGGCGTTGTGTGTGTTTATTGAGCGAAAACACCTTAAGCTCTACGAGGCTCCGGCAGGGGGTGGTGGCGACCCCTGTTGTACTCTTTCGCTCCAGCTTTCTCTCACTCTTTCTTCCTGTTTCTTGTTCCCGACTTCCTACGCAATCGCTGAGCCTGGATGTGCATTCATCCATCCGTCGATGCTCTCGGTGTCGGGGGTTGACCTGCTTTCTCTTCTGCGGGTCTTACGAATAGCAAAGGACCACGTTTTGGACTTCTCCCATTAATGGGACGAAGACCGCTTCGCTCAACAGCACCACTACCACCACCATCATCACTATTATTATGTTGTACCCACTTTCCCATGCTGGCTCAGGTACAGTGGGTTTCTTGAGGCCAGTTTTACAGCCAAATGTCCTTCCTGTTACCAACTAATTTATTTGCCTCTAATGTCATCCAGGAACATGATGTACTTATTCTAAAACCAGGATGCACACAGTGTCTCTCTGTCTGTTTGTCCATGTATTTAACTGGTTGTGTCTGTCTGTCTATCTATCTGTCTATCTATCTATCTATCTTTCTATCTATCTATCTATCTATCTATCTATCTATCTATCTATGTATCTATCTATCTATCTATCTATGTATCTATCTATCTATCTATTTATCTATCTATCTATCTATCTATTTATCTATCTATCTATCTATCTATCTATCTATCTATCTATCTATCTATCTATCTAGTTGTCTGTCTGTCTATCTATCTAGTTGTCTGTCTATCTATCTATATATGTATGTATGTATGTATGTATGTATGTATATATGTATGTATGTATGTATGTATGTATCTATCTATCTATCTATCTATCTATCTATCTATCTATCTATCTATCTGTCTATCTAACTAGTTGTCTGTTTGCCTGTCTGTCTATCTATCTGCTTGCCTACCTGCCTGCCTATACATCATCATCATCAATGTTCTCCTAGATTTACTGTGACCATTCCATCTGTTGTTGCAGCTACTAACAAAAGACATTGAGAACAGAGATCGACAAAATGCCAAAATCCTGAACCAACTCCGTGAAACGGTCGACAAATATGAAGTGGCTGAACACGGTCGCAGACAACTGGAAAGTCGAGTGGATGACTTGAGTTCTCGACTGACTGAGACTACCAAGCATTTAGACATAACAAAGAAAGAATTGATTGAAACCAAGAGAGCACTTGAAGAAAGTCTGAGAAAGCAGGATGTTCTGAGAGGCAAAACACAAGAAGCAATTAAACAGTGAGTTGTAGAATAATGGACTTCTTCTTTACCTGTGTGTTTAGCAGGTATTCTTTTACTGTGGCCATGCTGGAGCTCTGTCTTGAAGGGATTTGGTCAAACAAATTGACCCTGGTACATTTTGTTTTTTGAAGTTTGGTACTTATTCTATCAGTCTCTTTTGTTGAACTGTTGAGTTATGGAGATGTAAAGAACCCAGCACTGGTTGCCAAGTGGTGTGGGGGAATAAACACAAATACATACATGCATGACAAGATTCCAACTAAAGTTTCCATTAACCAAATTCATGCAAAAGATATTGGTTGGCCCAGAGCTATAGTAAAAGACACTTGCCCAAGGTACATATAAACCTTCCTCCCCACCCCCAGACCTGCACATACAGGTGCAGAGATATGGTTAGCCCTGACTGATAGAAGTCAATTAATATTAATAAGGTCAGTGAGGTTTGAAAAACTACAGGGATGTTGAAAGTGGACATTATAAATCAGGGCTCAAATAGATTAAAGGGCTGAAACAGCCAGGATCAATGAGAGGTGTGTACCAGTTATTCTATAGAAATTTCCTTATATATATATATATATAATAAATATTAGGGAATAAATCCAAATTTACAGGGAAAAAATCAGATTTAGGATTAAATCCAATTTTATAGTAAAATATTATATAATATTATTAGAGACAAAACCACTATTTTGCAAAACAAACAAGGAAAGACTTAATCAATACATAAAATTTTAATAAAAAGTCAAAAAAACCGCCACTACAATTGTTTCTTGTCCTGATCGACAATCTTCAGGTGGACTTCCAATTTTCAAGTCAGTTTCAAATTATTAAAATTTTATTAAAATTTTATGTATTGATTAAGTCTTTCCTTGTTTGTTTGCAAAATAGTGGTTTTGTCTCTAATAATATTATATATATATAATAATATTAGGGAATAAATCCAAATTTACAGGGAAAAAATCAGATTTAGGATTAAATCCAATTTTATAGTAAAATATTATATAATATTATTAGAGACAAAACCACTATTTTGCAAAACAAACAAGGAAAGACTTAATCAATACATAAAATTTTAATAAAAAGTCAAAAAAACCGCCACTACAATTGTTCTTGTCCTGATCGACAATCTTCAGGTGGACTTCCAATTTTCAAGTCAGTTTCAAATTATTAAAATTTTATTAAAATTTTATGTATTGATTAAGTCTTTCCTTGTTTGTTTTGCAAAATAGTGGTTTTGTCTCTAATAATATTATATATATATATATATATATATCATCATCATCATCATTTAACGTCCGTTTTCCATGCTATCATGGGTTGGATGGTTCAACCGGTGTCTGGTAAGTCGTGGAGGCTGCACCAGGCTCCAATCTGATTTGGCAGTGTTTCTATAGCTGGATGCCCTTCCTAACGCCAACCACTCCGTGAGTGTAGAGGGGTTTTTTACGTGCCACCGGCACAGGGACCAGAGCAGGTTGGCAAACGGCCACGATCGGTTGGTGCTTTTACGTGTCACCGACACGGACGCCAGTCAGGCGGTGCGGGCATCTGCCACGTTTGGACGGTGCTTCTTACGTATCACCAGCACAGGTGTCTTAACTACAATTTCCATTGATTTTTATTTTGATGTTGACGTACTTGACCATATATATATATATATATATATATATATATATATATATATATAGAATTATAGGCACAGGTGTGGCTATTTGGTACAAAGTTTGTTTCCCAATCACATGGTCCTGGGTTCAGTTCCACTGCAGAGTATCTTGCGTAAGCATCTTCTACTAAAGTTCTGGGCTGACTAAAGCTTTATGAATGGATTTGGTAGACAGAAAGTAAATGAAACCCATTGTGTGTGTGTGTGTTGCTGTTTCCTTGCCTTTACATTGTATGATAGTCGTGAAAACAAATGTCCCTATCATGCAACCTTCCATGAAAACATGTCTGGTCAAGGGGAGATATTACCTTGCTTGGAAACAGGTGAGGGTTGGAAACAGGAAGAGCATCCAATTGTAGAAAATTTACCTCAAGAAATTCCATCTGACCCATACAAACATAGAAAAGTGAATGTTAAAACTATGATGATGATGGTGGTGGGGGTGATGGTGATGATGATGATGAGGAGGAGGAGGGGGAGGATGACGACGACGATGAAGAAGAAGAAGAAGACGAAGTGGGTAATTAATTAATTAGTATTCATCTAAGTTTGGTTTCTTTGCTTTAGATGGAAAGAGAAAGTTCTAGATCTTGAGAAAGAACTTGACTGCAACAAACACACAAGTCAGCAGATGATGCAAAGAAATGAAGAACTAATCAAAGAATTGGAGTCTTCGAGAGTTCAGCACAACGAAATGGTCTCACAATGGGACAGAGCGAAACGAGAACTGACAGATGCTTTGGTGAGTCTTTGATTAATCTTTATAACTAAACTAGCAGTATCGCCTGGCGTTGCTCGGGTTTGTAAGGGAAATAACTATATAAACATTTTTAGAGAGTTACTTCCCTTATATAAAACTGAGTAAAAAATGCATTAAAAAAAACGAAAAAATGATGGTAAATTTTTTTTTAAATCGTAGACTCATCGTAGAGGCACGTTAATACCCAGAAGGGCTCGATATGAATCACAACTATAAGATACCAGCTTTTGGTTAAACTGCACCGCGAAATGTGGGAGTAGTTAGGAATCTAAATCGGAGTAGACAGACTCTCACACACACAACTTAAATTTTATATATAAAGATTAATAATCTAAAACTTGATTTATTCCATTGTAAGACAGCAGCTTTGGTTTTAGTGAAATTCTGTTTAAAAAAAAGATGGTGATTTTATCTTTTGTCAGGCTGTAAAAGCAAATCAAGAAGAACAGTTACGACTGAAGAATATTGAAAATAATGAACTAAAGTCGCTGCAGATGGATTTGGAAAAAGAACTGAAAGACAGAAATTCTCAGATTGAGAAGGTAATCAGTGATTTGTTGTTTTGTTCTGTAAGCTGGAGAACTGCACTTGCACTAAGTTCCAGTTTGATTTGGCATGGTTTCTAAGGCTGGATGCCCTTCCTAACACCAACCACTCCAAGAGTGTAATGGGGCCATCCAAGAATTTGGACTTGGAGATCTCCATTTCCAGTGACTTCGAGGGCCACCTCCCAGTGGGCCTTTGTGCCTCCACTGTTTTTGTTGAATAAAATTTGTTGAAAAGAAGCCACAGTAATTATGCACCAACCCAATAATTATTGTTTGTACATCATCTTTCCTAATACTATCCATGGTGGTAAAAATATACTTTCAAATATACTTCAAGGCAGTGAGTTGGCAGAGACATTAGCATGCCAGGTGAAATGCTTTGCGGTATTTCGTCTGCCGCTGCGTTCTGAGTTCAAATTCCGCCGATGTTGACTTTGCCTTTCATCCTTTCGGGGTCGATAAATTAAGTACCAGTTACGCACTGGGGTCGATGTATTTGACTTAATCTGTGTGTCTGTTCTTGTTTGTCCCCTCTGTGTTTAGACCCTTGTAGGTATAAAGAAATAGGTAAAAATATACTTTCAAAGTTACTCCTTATGTGAAGGATAAAATTCCAGTATTTTCACATTCCCCAAAATATTTGTTATGTATGTACGACAAAGAGTCTTTAAGAGTTGAAACTGTTTCTACAATTTCAGATTGAACAAGAGCTGCACCAATACCAGCTGAAAGTTTCTGCACTGCAGTCTGAAAAAGATGACATGATTGAAAAACTAACTGCAGTTGAAAGTGCACATCGACTATCACAGGACCATGCACAGCAACTAAAGGTGCGTTCACATCACTGTAAAAACGTTTCCAAGAGAAACAGTAAGAAGCATCGTACTTTATGTTTATCAATGAGCCAACCACTGTGCAGTTGTTCTGCTGATGTGAAATAGCAGCCAAATCTCCCTCAAATTACATTCTATTCTCTTAAAAAAGAAGGATATATTGGATGATGTAACAGTGCATGTAAACAGGAGCAAAAAATATTTTCATATTACTCTACTCTCTCTTTTACTCTTTTACTTGTTTCAGTCATTTTGACTGCGGCTATGCTGGAGCACCGCCTTTAGTCGAGCAACTCAACCCCGAGACTTATTCTTTGTAAGCCCAGTACTTATTCTATCGGTCTCTTTTGCCAAACCGCTAAGTGATGGGGACGTAAACACACCAGCATCGGTTGTCAAGCAATGCTAGAGGGACAAACACAGACACACAAACATATACACACACATACATATATATATATACACACACATACATATATATATATACACACACATACATATATATATATACACACATATATACGATGGGCTTCTTTGAGTTTCCGTCTACCAAATCCACTCACAAGGCTTTGGTCGGCCCGAGGCTATAGCAGAAGACACTTGCCCAAGATGCCACGCAGTGGGACTGAACCCAGAACCATGTGGTTGGTAAGCAAGCTACTTACCACACAGCTACTCCTGCGCCTATACGTAGACCCTCTTTCTCACAAAGATTAACACAGCTTCTTTGTGGCAGTATATTTTACTGCTTTTAAATAAGGTGTTTTATTCCATGTCTTTGCAGATCAAATCACTCCTGAACATTTTGTTTGTGATGGACATAAACATCATCACCATACCGCAGAACCAGGGTTGTGCAGACAAAGTGTTATATCACTCAGTGGCTTTGTGAGCTACGAAATCCTCATCGCCACTGTTATATCACACGTTTGGATGCCTGTACTACTCAACTCTTCTCTGCTACTCTACTCTCTTCTAGTCTACACCGCTGTGCTCTAGTCTGAACTCTGACTTCTAGGCTTCTCCCACTATATCTACGTATTGGGCTAGCCTACTTCATCGTCTGGGGGCATCCACACAACACAAAGACAAGCAATACATGCTTTTATGGATCAGATGGAATTTATTGAGGTAGATTTCTAAGCACGGTAACATTTTTCCATAGTTTGACATGTTTTTTAAAAAAAATTGGAAATGAACAGCATCACGTGTATGATGATGATGATGATGATGCTCATTTACAATCACTATGTAATGTCCAGACAAGAATAGACACACAGACACACGTCTATAAATGATGGGCTTCTTACAGTTTCCATTTACCAAATCCACTCAGAAGACTTTGGCTAATTTAGGGCTATAGTAGAAGACACTTGCTCAAGGTGCCATGCAGTGTGATTGAATCCAGGTCCACATGATTGGTAACAAGCTTCATAATCACAGAGACACATTTGCTCCCCACCCCACACAGGGCTTCATGCCCATTGTTGTAATCTTATATTATAAAAGTCAAACTAATGTCCATCTGTCTGTCTTCCATAACATATATGTAGGACAGTGCTAAAATCGGCAGTAATTTTTAAGTCTCCTGTGCAGATATGTGTACATAAGACTAGTAAATTATTGCACAGGGGTTCCTCGAGCCATTGGAATGTTTCCTTGGGGTTCCACTCCAGCAAAAAGTTTGAAAAGCACTGATGTAGGAAAGGGGAAGACAAAAAGTGGTTGTTATTGAAAGAGAGATAGTATGTGAAAAATAGATAGATAAGTAGTGTTGTCATCATAGTAACTAGCAAGTTTTGATTAGTGTATATACACAGACAAAATAAAATTCAGCAGTACAGCCAAGAAAAGAGAAGATGATAGAAAAAGAACTTTGGCAAGGAATGTTGCTTATCACGAAGTTATCTTATGATATATTGTTTAATGAACATACTTATTCTGTAGAATATGAAAATAAGTATTTTAGATAAATATCATTGTTCAACAGTATTCAAATTGTTATTAATGTTCACTGAGAAAGTCAATTTAAACATTATTTGAACAATTTTTGAAGGTATGTGCATGATTAACAAATATTTTTACTGGCAGCACAGTGACGAGTAATGTTACAGTGATGGGTAACCTAGGCATTGTTGAAATGTTATCGTCATAATCATCATCATTTAACGTCCGCTTTCCATGCTAGCATGGGTTGGACGATTTTGACTGAGGGCTGGCAAACCAGATGGCTGCTCCAGGCTCCAATCTTGATCTGGCAGAGTTTCTAGATTGGAGCCTGACGCAGCCATCTGGTTCGCCATTATCAAAATAATGGCAATGCCAGAACAATGACCAATATCCTGCCAGTTTTAACAATAATAAATTCTTAGACAACACAGTTTTTTATTGACTTTTTATTAAACATTTTACAGTATCAACTACAAGAAATGAGTCAAGCTAAAGCTGATTTATCTAGTCAGGTAAACGAAATTATGGACCAAAGACAGGTAAGTTAGTGCGTATGTTGCAAATCCTAATTTATGTTCCTTGTGAAAGGAAGTGATATTGTTGAAACCTACGCCATTTGTAAATAACTAATTTCTTTTGTTGGGAATGTCTTTTGTAAATTATTCCAGGATCTCCGACAAGAAAACGTGAACCTGGAACAAAGAGAGTTACATCTGAAACAGCAAACAGAAGATCTAAAGATTCAGATGAAAGAGGTAGGAAAAGGAAATTGAATTTGGTATTCATTTTGTGTGGGTCTAAGGATTACCATCATCATTATCATCATCGTCATAATCGATCTATTGCTGTCATTATTGTTGTTGCTGCCACCATCATCATCATCATCAACATATAAATTTGAAATGTTCATATATTATATAATAGGCATAGGAGTGGCTACGTGGTAAGTAGATTGCTTACCAACCACATGGTTTCGGGTTCAGTCACACTGCGTGGCACCTTGGGCAAATGTCTTCTACTATAGCCTCAGGCCGACCAAAGCCTTGTTTGTGAGTGGATTTGATAGACGGAAACTGAAAGAAGCCCGTTGTATATATGTGTGTGTGTGTGTATATATATATATATATATATATATATATATATATATATATATATATATATATATATATATATTATATATATATATATATATATATATATATATGTAGGTGTGTGTGTGTATGTGTGTTTGTGTTTGTCCCCCCAACATCGCTTGACAACCGATGCTGGTGTGTTTACGTCCCCATAACTTAGTGGTTCGGCAAAAGAGACCGATAGAATAAGTACTAGGCTTACAAAGAGTAAGTCCAGGGGTCGATTTGCTCGACTAAAGGCGGTGCTCCAGCATAGCCACAGTCAAATGACTAAAACAAGTAAAAGAGATAAAAGAGTAAAAGAGAATATTAATAGGTTAATATCTTTATATATATATAAATGGCAAAATGTCTATCGGTCTGTTTTGCCAAACTGCTAAGTTACGGGGATGTAAACACACCAGCATCAGTTGTCAAGCAATGTTGTGGGGGGTGGGGTGGCGAACACAGACACACAAACATACACACACACACACACACACACACACACACATATATATATATACACATATATACGACGGGCTTCTTTCAATTTCTGTGTACCAAATCCACTCACAAGGCTTTGGTCGGCCCGAGGCTATAGCAGAAGACACTTGCCCAAGGTGCCATGCAGTGGGACTGATCCCAGAACCATGTGGTTGGTAAGCAAGCTACTTACCAGACAGCCACTCCTGCGCCTATTCAATTAATTTCCATGAATCTGTGCAATTGGTCACATTGTTCTCTGGTGTATAAGGTTAATCATTCTCTTTGGCACCGAGTCTTAAGTGGCACATTGCCAGATTGATACCAATATGGGAATGGACTGACTGTGTATTTGCATATTATTTTTTATTTATTTATCTATCTATTTATTTATTTATTTATTTATTATCTTTTCAGAACCGGGAAAATTACTTTTCCACGCTTGAAAGCCTGAAAACTGAACTCAAAGAAACTAGAGTGAGTACTTAAGAGATATATCAAATGGAAATTGTAGTTGTGATACCCGTGCCGGTGGCACGTAAAAAACACCATCCGAACGTGGCTGGTGCCAGTGCCGCCTTGACTGGCATCCGTACCGGATGTGGACGTTGCCAACCTCCTCTGGCCCTGTGCCAGTGGCACGTAAAAATCACCCACTACACTCTCGGAGTGGTTGGCGTTAGGAAGGGCATCCAACTGTAGAAACACTGCCAGATCAGACTGGAGCTTGGTGCAGTCTCCTGGCTTCCCAGATCCCGGACAAACCGTCCAAACCATGCTAGCATGGAAAACGGATGTTAAACGATGATGATGATGAGATCCAGATACAGCTGTATGGTTAAGCCCTTGGTTTTGTGTTCAGTCCTACTGCAGGGTATTTTTTGAATGAATTTGATTGATGGAAACTGTAAGAAAGCCTGTCAATGCCATTCCCCCTACTGAATAATATTAGCTTGTAAGAACCTTGTGCTGGTGCCATGGAAAAAGCACCTGTGCTGGCACCATGTACAATGCACCCGTTCCAGTTCCATGTACAATGCACCCATGCCGTCACCACGTATTGGCACCTGTGCTGGTGCCACATAATAGCACTTATGCCAACACCATGTAAAAAGCATTGGATGATGATGAATTGGCTACAGGCAGGTACATGCATGACAAGATAAAAGAACAAGCAAGCAAAACAGCTGGTATCAGGTTTGATTATGATATTTGTATATTTAAAACTTGAGGGTTTAGTTGTTGCAGGAAGGTAGGTCATAATAATAATAATAATCCTTTCTACTGTAGGCAGAAGGCCTGAAATTTTGGGGAGGGAGCTAGTCAATTACATCAACCCCAAGTACTCAACTGGTACTTACTTTATCGACCCTGAAAAGATGAAAGGCAAAGTCGACCTCAGTGGAATTTGAACTCAGAATGTACAGACGGATGAAATACTGCTAAATCTTTTGCTTGGTGTGCTAATGGTGCTGCCAGCTTGCCAAGTAATGAGGTGTGCAAAAAGTCTTTTACAGCTGTTTCAGGAACAGACGTGCAGATTGTGTATCTTCAGCAAAACAAGCAATAGTTATCCATTATCCATATATCAGCTCCCATGACTTTCGGAAACATTTTTTCACACTAAGAGTTGCTGAAGCATGGAACAAACTGCCGGCATCAGTTGTTAGTTGTCGGAGCACTGCATCCTTCAGAACTTCCATGCTTCCTGAGATTCACCAACACTACACCTGATTTTCTCCCCTCCATACACACACAAGCATGTATCTGACTCATACACTGTTCACTTCCCAGACATTTATACATTAATGCATATGCTTTATACGCACTTTTGACAAGTTGTGGTGCACCTGAGCACGTATACAATAATTTCATTATTATTATTATTATTATTATTATTATTATTATTATTAATGTTATTATTATCATTATTATTATTATTATTATCATTATCATTATCATTATTATTATTATTATTATTATCATTATCATTATTATTATTATCATTATTATCATTGTTATTATCATTATTATTATCATTATTATTATTATAATAATAATTATTATTATCATTATTATTATTATTATCATTATTTTTATCATTATTATAATCATTATTATTATTATTATTATCAATATTATTATCATTATTATTATCATTATCATTATTATTATCATTATTATTATTATTATTATTATCATTATCATTATTATTATCATTATTATCATCATTATTATTATCATTATTATTATCATTATTATTATTATCATTATTATTATCATTATCATTATCATTATTATTATTATCATTATTATTATCATTATTATTATCATTATCATTATTATTATCATTATTATTATCATTATTATTATTATTATTATTATATCATCAGAGGAAGAATGGGATATGTTGATTCTGTTCTACACGCTTTGAAACTACAGAATGCTTCCTATCCAGACATCGTTGGAGAAAGAGAATGTGATTGAAAGTAGTTGTATCAATCTGTCTGGTATTGTTTACAGATATGTATCTACTTGCCTAAACTGATAATGTTTACACTGCCCTCTGCTTTGGTTTTCAGGCTCGTGAAGCACGTAACAACCAGATGTTCACAAAACACCTAAATGAAGTGAAAGCTGAACATAGTGCCTCTTTACACTCATTGAAAGTAAGTGTGCAATATTAACATATTCACTGTGGGTGATTGTTGTTGTTGTTGTTATTTGGCCCCAAGTGAGCCCTGGTGTTGTAAGTAAAAAAAAACAAACAAAAAATCAACAAAGAACAAATTGGCGTAGGCGTGGCTGTGTGGTAAGAAGCTTGTTTACCAACCACATGGTTCCGGGTTCAGTCCCACTCCGTGGCACCTTGGGCAAGTGTCTTCTACTATAGCCTCAGGCCTACCAAAGCCTTGTCAGTGAATTTGGTAGACGGAAACTGAAAGAAGCCTATCATATATATATGTACATATGTGTGTGTGTGTGTGTGTGTTTATTTGTGTGTCTGTGTTTGTCTCCATCACCATCGCTTGACAATCAGTGTTGGTATTTACGTCCCCCTTAACTTAGCAGTTCAGCAAAAGAGACTGACAGAATAAGTACTAGGCTTACAAAGAATAGGTACTGGGGTTGATTTGTTTGACTGAAGGCAGTGCTCCAGTAGGGCCGCATTCAAATGACTGAAACAAATAAAAGAATAAAACAAAAAGATAAAGGATAAATAAGTAAGTGTAGGTGTGGCTGTGTGGTTTAAAAGGTTACTTTCCAATCATGTGGTCTTGGGTTCACTCCCAGTATATGGCACCTTAGGTACATGTCTTCTACCATAACTTCAGGCCAGCCAAAGCTTTGTAAGTGGATCTGGCAGATGGAAACTGAAAGAAGCCTGTTATATGTATGTGTGTGTTTGTGCATGTGCAATCTCCACAGCTATGGCTTTCATGCTTCAGGTATTCTATGCTATGTTCTATATAAATTGTGTGTGTGTCTGTGTGTATGTGTTGAGCATAATATTAATGATGGTATAAATATCTTATTGAAAATTTTGTATTATGCTGTATCTCTATGTCCAGTTTGAATTGGCTGAAGAACGGTCAGTCCATAAGAGAACTCGACAGCAATGTGATCAACAAAGAGATGAAAATGACCAACTTCACCAGAACGTTAGCAGGTCAGTATAATAAATGGTCTTTCTCTTCTTATTCACTTCATAAACACTGAACAGTTTCCTCACTGGTCAATCTCTCTTCAACTTCTTCAAGTATCACCTGAAAAGGAAAGTGAGAGTAGAGAGGCAAGTTTTGTCTAGTGAATGTTTCAAAAAAAGATGGGTGAATGTAGCAAGGATGGCACATATGAATGACGAAGCCACCTTGAGCATAATCCTATGAACCCGGAAAATTTAAAACAGAGGGTTACCTACTTGCAAACAAAAGTGGTATCATGTAACATTATTGACCGAGGTTACTGTGGTCTTTTCCGTAGGCTTTTCTTCCCACAGATAAACCTTATCTGCTTCCCCCCTTACACTTTACATCATGACACTGTGATACACGATCCCTATTGATCGTTTTTTTTCTTTGCTTTTCCTTTTTTTCTTCTTTCCCTTTTATGATCCCTTTTGATCAAAAACCTACCCCACCTTTTTTTTTTCCTCCCCCAAAAAGAAAAGCTCTACTTTATAATCTGTCCCGTCTGTGTGCAGCCCTGTGTGGCTAATAAAGAAACATATTAAAAAGAATGCAGTTTCATACATAAGCTTGACCAGTAGACAAAACTCTACTGTACACCCCTGAAAACAATTTACTGTTCTAAACTAAACACCACTTTATACATACAGTCCACCATCAACAGGATCAAAGGTCCTTCCTGAGCCATAGACTCATAAGACTATTCTCATGGATTCTGTGGTGTATACGTGGCACTCACAAAACTGTACATTTTTGTTAATTTTCAGATTAGAAGAAGAAAATAACAAATTATTAACAAAACTGGAAAAATCCTTTGAAGATCTCAAGTCCAAGGTGAGCTATAATTATGTATATTCTATACTAGCAGTATCGCCCGGCATTGCTTGGGTTTGTTTCGACCCTTTAGAATTGGAATTTTTGAAAAGTAAAAATTTTGCATTATGTAGCTTGTTATTCTCTTTAAGTGAACATTTTTCTGGTTGAAATACACCGAAAAATGGCGACACAGCAGTAAAAAAATCGTAAAAAATAGGGATTTTCATAGAAAAAAATCACCTTTTTGATGTAAATAATTTTTGGTCTTAACATGGTCCGATTTGAAGAGCAAGCCTTCTTCTATCATACTCTCAATTTTGGTCAACTTGTGCCGCAGGGTCTCGGAGGAAATAGTGTTAGTTGAAGGCTACCAAACCTGCCATACACAGACAACTTCAGCTTTATATATACAGAGATTATTGTTAACTACATAGTAGGGTTGTTTTATTGAAAATCTGAAATCCAATCTGAGCTACGCATACACACCATATATATGGCTGCTGAAAGGTTCCTGGCTTTAAGGATATTACAAAAGACCTGGTTGGAGGCCCAGCCTTCTGAGTTCTTTTGCGAGGCTTATGAAAGCTGAAGGACCACTGCAATAAGTGTGTGAATCTGAGAGGGGAATATGTTGAATAAAATCATACTTAAATGTATTTTCTTTTACAAGCTAGCACGGAAGGTAGACGTTAAACGATGATGCTGACATGATATATATACATATATAAAGAGAGAGAGTTCAATTTGAACTTCAAATACATACATACATACATGCGTGCACACACATACACACACACATACATATATAGTTCAATTGCTTGTTTCTTGTCCTTTTTTCCATACTTCCATTGGTTAGATAAACATATTATTGGTTTCAAATTTTTTTCTGTCAAGGTCGACTTTGCCTTTCATCCTTTCAGGGGTTGGTAAAATTAGTATGCACTGGGGTCGATGTAATCGATTTAATCCCTTCCCCAAAATTTGAAGCCTTGTGCTTCCAGTAGAAAGGATTATTGGTTTCAAATTTTGGCACAAGGCCTGGATTGGGGGAGAGGTTAAGTTGATTACATCAAACCCCAGTGCTAAACTGGTACTTATTTTATTGACCCCAGAAGAATGTGAGGCAAAGCCAACATCAGTGGAATTTGAACTCAGAACACAAGGACAGACAAATGCTTCTAACCATTTTTCCTAGTATGCTAATGATTCTGCCAGCTCACTGCCTTTCAAACATATTATTGGAGCATTTTCAAATAATTTTTGCTCAAGTGTTGCAGTCTGCTTGGTTTGACATATCTATGAGCAATCATGTTTTGTCAATGTGATCTTTTACCACAATATCTGGTCTATTAGCCTATGACTTGGGGATGACAGAGTAATCCAGGATTTTTGCCTGGGGTTTACCCCAAATTACCCTAAGTGAACTGCCCCACTATTGTGGATTCTAATTATTTATTTCTCTAATTTCTATTATATATAATTTGTTATATCTTTTAATGTGGCAGTGTCTCCCTTTGATCGATGTAAATCCCACCTGTTTTTGTGTGTTATAACTTGTCCTTTGATATTGTCCTCCAATCTTTTGGGCTCTTGTGGCCAATGATAGAAATCATTATTATTATTATTGAGCGAGAGAGCAGTGCATGCCATCAAAGTGACACTGGGGTAAAATATACGAAGCCCAGTATACCCATCATGACTACCTGTCTGATAAGGGTACACCAGGCACATGCATCACAACCATATGTGCACGACATGGTGATCTCATATCAAGATAAACAGCACATGACCTTGCAGGTGGGGCCCAGTTAGAATTTTCTTCTGGTCGGGTAACCCATCCCACTCAAAAGGTCTCCCTGATTAAGGGTTGTTTAAGGATGTTGAACAAACCACCCACGTTTCCAAAGGTGAATTATTCAAACCCCAAAGAATCCCTCTCAACACATGGCTATGATGCTCCCCAACTACTTCTGTTTGTGATCAGAGATGCACATATCGTCAGCCACTAAGGGACATGCTCAACTGGTTAAGGTCAAACAACTGACAAGCAAATCTGTGGTATTGAGCTGAATATTTGCTGTAGCCCATCTTTTATACCAAGACAAAACAATGTACATGATAACACTTCCAATCAGTTAAGATCAGAAACCATGAGAGCCACTGCCTGGTACTGCATCAGGGCATTTATTATTATTATTATTATTATTAAGGCGGCGAGCTTACAGAATCGTCACTCCATTCCACATTCAAATTCTGCCAAGGTTGACTTTACCTTTCAGCCTTTCGGGCTCGATAACTTAAATACCAGTAATACACTGGGTCGATGTAATCAACTTGTGTCCTCCCCTCAAATTCCAGACCTTGTGCCTTTAATAGAAATGATTATTATTCCAGTGTTGATGAGTTCAAATTCCACTGAGGTTGATTTTGCCCTTTGTCCTTCAGGGTCCCCAAATTGCTGGCCTTGTACCAAGATTTGAAACCATTATTATTATTATTATTATTATTATGTATAAATTTACAGAACATTTCAAACCAAGCAAACAAGAAATCGTAAATGAAACTAACAAAAATATATAAATGATATAAATAACAAACATAGGTGTAGGAGTGGCTGTGTGGTAAGTAGCCTTCTTACCAACCACATGGTTCCAGGTTCAGTCCCACTGTGTGGCACCTTGGGCAAGTGTCTTCTACTATAGCCTCGGGCCGACCAAAGCTTTGTGAGTGGATTTGGTAGACGGAAACTGAAAGAAGCCCATCGTATATATGTATATATATATGTATGTGTGTGTATATGTTTGTGTGTATGTGTTTGTCCTCCAACATCGCTTGACAACCGATGCTGGTGTGTTTACATCCCCGTAACTTAGTGGTTCAGCAAAAGAGACCGATAGAATAAGTACTAGGCTTACAAAGAATAAGTCCTGGGGTCGATTTCCTCGATTGAAGGCGGTGCTGCAGCATGGCCACAGTTAAATGACTGAAACAAGTAAAAGAGTGAAAAAAGTGTAATATCTGTCTTTTGTGTAAATGTCTAATTTACCATTTTTGCTTTATTTTTCAGGAACTGTTGGCAGCTGATGTCAAGAGGTGAGGTGATATTAACACATTTTCTTCGATTCTTTTACTGGTTTCAGACATTGGGCTGTGGCCATTTTGGGGCTTGAGTCTCAGGTGTTTTAATTAACCATCTCAACTCCAGTACTTTTTTTTGTTAAGTTTTGGTATTTATTTCACCAAACTGCTAAAATATGGATATAAACATAGACACACATTTCATCATCATCGTTTAACGTCTGCTTTCCATGCTAGCATGGGTTGGACGGTTTTGACTGAGGGCTGGCGAACCAGATGGCTGCACCAGGCTCCAATCTTGTTCTGGCAGAGTTTCTACAGCTGGATGCCCTTCCTAATGCCAACCACTCCGAGAGTGTATATGCACATATACACAAACATACTTGTGTATGTTTGTGTATATAACACCATCATTATTATTATCATCAATTAACATTCATTTTCTATACTGGCATCATTTGGACGGTTTTAACAGGAGCTGGCTAGCCAGAAGACTGCACCAGGTTTCAATGTCTGTTTTGGCATGGAATCTGGAATCTGGTGCATGTGTTCTTCACTGCGGCCATGGGGAGATCTCCAAATGCTTTCTTGCTCTTGACCACCAGCTCAGACTTGGTTTTGCAAGCAAGGTGACTGGTGTTATTTCTCAAGTGTGCCCTACACATAGTAATCCGTGGGATTACAACCAGAGGGAATTAGGAAGCCAGAAATTGGGGCTGATAAAATCACAGAAATTCTCCAACAACTACTTCTGACTCTTTCCAGAGATATGGCAAGGAATCAAATTCTGCTGCCATTCATATGACCTTCCAGCAGCAACCCTTTCTGGCCAGGTTTTGACCAGTCTCCAGCAGATTCACATAACCATCTGAATTGAACCCAAGGCCCTGTTCAAAGATATATTCCAATATGGTCACGGTCAGAAAGCCTCTGTATTCCTTCCTTTTGGCCATGGCTTCATAGTGTCTGTTGTAGCTGTCCATTGTCATATCTTACAGTTTTTACAGTTTTCACAGAATATTGAGCAGCAGTCATGATGTCAGCATTTTAATACCTGGTGCAAATAATTACGATACAGGTAACTTTTTCTCAATATTGAGATGGCTTCCAGTCCTCCATACCAGCTAACTTTTTCTCAACTACAACTTTAATCATTACATTCTCTAATCCATCAAACTATTCCTGAAAAAAAAAGTCAAAGAATTACCAAATTCAATTCAAACACCTTATCATCATTTTGATATTTTTCCAGAAGAGTTCATTGTAAAGATCACTATACAACCACCTTTTATTAAAAGAAATAAAGGGTTGTCTCTCTCTGGCATAACCAGTAAACATAGTTACCTGGTAAATGATAGACTCATGATTCATGTTCTCTTAGTCATTCTACTACTAGTTTTCTGTCCTAGGTTGGTCATTGTCATCATCATCATCGTTTAACCCTTTTGATACCAACCCAGCTGAAACTGCCTCTGGTTCTGTAGTACAAATGTTCTGTTTTCACAAGTTTTTAATTAAAATCTTCCACCAAATCTTAGTCACAATTTATGTTCCTAACACTAGCTTAATGATAACTAAGTTACTTTACTAAATTCTTTGTTACATTTAAAATTAATTGAAAGAAACACAGAGCGTCTCAAAATAAATACGGTAATGAAAAGTTTAACATCTGTATGCCATGCTGGCATGAGTTGGATAGTTTAACAGGATCCAGTGAACCTGACATTTGCATTGAGATCCAATATCTGCTTTGGCATTATTTCTGTGACTGGATGCCCTTCCTAATGCCAACCATTTTACAGAGTGTGCTGGGTGCTTTTTTCCATTGCATGGGCACTAGTGGGGTCACCAAGTGATTAGCAAACAAAACGAATCCCTCTTGATTACATGGGAGGGGTTGAGAGACTAAAGTATGATAGAGGGACAAAAACAGCTGTCTTCTTGTGGACAAGATACATGGCTACCCTGAATTACATAAAGGTGAATGAGACTAGCTAGAAAAAGAGAAAGATGATAGTGATGGGTATCAGGGAATAACCTCAAGGTACAAGAAGGTAAGTAGACTGGTGCTTATAATATTTAATATAAATGAAGCCGGTATTTTATAAGTTCCATTGACTTGAGTTTTAATCTAATTCCAGGATTAGAGATTTAGAGGAACAATTATACGAAGCTTTTAGCAAGATGAAGAAAATGGAGAAAAATGAAATGGTGAGTGTTATGAATATTTGGTGGTGTGTTTATGTCCCCGTAACTTAGCAGTTTGGCAAAAGAGACTGATAGAATAAGTACGAGGCTTACAAAGAATAAGTCCTGGGGTCAATTTGCTCGACTAAAGGCGGTGCTCCAGCATGGCCACAGTCAAATGACTGAAACAAGTAAAAGAGCAAAAGAGAGTAAAGAGTAAATAAGCATTACATTTGACTGAATTATCTGATTTCTGATGGATTAAATTTAAAAAAACAAAAAAAAAAACAGGTAAAAATTAGCAACAGGTAGAACATCTGGCTGTAAAACAATGTTTTGATAATTAATTAATCTAACTGATGATACCATGGAAAAATGGATGTAAAATAGTGAGGCTGGAGAGAAGATGCCTGTCAAAGAAAATGTTCAAAGAAAGATGGTTGCATGTTGCGAGGGTTTGATTGTGTGTATTGTCCCCTCTATGTTTTGGCCCTTGTGGCTAATAAAGGAATTGGATATAAAACAAAAAAAAAAAAAAAAGAAGAGATAATCTTGTTTAAACAATCTTTTAATCTTATGTACTTCAATGTGAATTTTGACAGGATTACTTGGGAAATATATCATCCAGTATTGATTCTGTTCTACACGCTCTGAAACTACAGAATGCTTCCTCTCCAGACAATTTCAAGGTTTGTTAACTTACAGGGCATTTTTTGTTGTTGTTGTGAGTGAATATTGGTGGTTTCTTTTGATGCTGGTTTTCTTTATCATTAAGAAAATTAAGGTGATGAGCTGGCTGAATTGTTAGCATGTTGGACAAAATGCATAGTGGCACTTCTTTTGGTTTTATGCTTTGAGTTCAAATGCTGCCATGGGTGACATTGTCGTTCATCCTTTTGGGGTCGATAAAATAAATGCCAGATGAACACTGGGGTTGAAGAAATTGATTAGCTGTCACGCTCCCAAAATTTCAGGCTTTGTGTCTATATCGTAGAAAGAATTAATATTGAGAACATTTGAACGATATTTATTAACTCTCTCTGTTTATTCCTCTGTTGTTTCTCTATGACAGTCTAAAGAAGCAGCTTTTGATCTTTCTGAAGATCAAATACAAAATTACTGATGCTCTTCACACAGAAATTTAAAAGCAAACAAAATCATATTTTAGGAAAAATTATATAATTTTGTAATTGTTTGTAAATTTGTATAGGCATAGGAGTGACTGTGTGGTAAGTAGACGCAGGAGTTGCTGTGTGGTAAGTAGGTTGCTAACGAACCACACGGTTCCAGGTTCAGTCCCACTGCATGGCACCTTGGGCATGTGTCTTGTACTATAGCCTCAGTCTGACCAAAGCCTTGTGAGTGGATTTGGTAGATGGAAACTGAAAGAAGCCCGTCGTATATATGTATGTGTGTGTATATATATATATATATATATATATATATATATTATATATATATATATATATATATATATATATATATATATACGATGGGCTTCTTTCAGTTTATACATATATGTGTGTATGTTTGTGTATTTGTGTTTGTCCTCCCACCATCGCTTGACAACCGATGCTGTTGTATTTATGTCTCCGTAACTTAGCGGTTCGGCAAAAGAGGCCGATAGAATAAGTACTAGGCTTACAAAGAATAAGTCCTGGGGTCGATTTGCTCGACTAAAGGTGGTGCTCCAGCATGGCCACAGTCAAATGTCTGAAACAAGTAAAAGAGTAATGCAAAACTAGATGTGGTGTGGCTGTATTGTAAGAAGTTTGCTTCCCAACCACATGGTTCTGGGTTCAGTCCCATTGTGTAGCACCTTGGGCAAGTGCGGTCTACTATAGCCCTGGGTTGACCAAAACCTCGTAAGCAGATTTGGTAGATGGAAACTAAAAGATGCCCTTTGTACATGTGTGTGTGTGTTTATGTTTGCCCTCCAATATTGCTTGACAACCATTATTGGTTTGTTTACATTCCCATAACTTAGTGATTCAGTAAAAACAAAAAAAATTGATAAAATAAGTACTAGGCTTAAAAAAATAAAAAAAATAAAAACGAAAGTCCTGAGCTCAATCCATTCAATTAAAATTCTTCAAGTCATTGCATGGCTGTAATCTAATGAGTGAAACAAGTAAAAGAGAAGAGACCTCGAATTTTGTAAGGACCAACAGTTTGTAAAATTATCCTGAGGCCCTTAATGGCAGTACTTGGTTTGAATGAGTTGCTTTTTCTAGTAGATCGAGTCACCTTGTAGACAATTCTTAGCCGATTGTATGGTTGTAAAATATAGTAAAATATGGTATTAACTACAGTTTAGAATGGACATAATATATTCCATCTGATATTTCTGGTTCTGTTTTCTGTGGTAAAAGATGTAAAAGTGACAATTGTTGTAGTTGGTGTCTTCTGCAAATAACCCTGTTGTTTATTACCTTTGGTATCATGATCTTATCGTTATGTTTCCTGTCTCTGTACCCCACCTTTGGCAGGCTGAACCATCAGTGTCGATCGCACAACAGTTTGATGATCCGAATTTGTGGGTGGCTGAAATAAAAGTAAGTTTGTCTTCCTCATTGATAATTGTTTACTGTTTGCGCAAAATGCAATTGTTTCTCTTTTGTTTATTCAGTTGGTTGTAAATGTTCGCAATTAATCATAGAGCACTTAAAAAAAAATGAAGATTAATAATTCTGTTGTCTTATATACAGGGCGGACCGAACTGATCTGACACATTTGGAGGCTTAATAGAAGCACAAAATAAGAAATAACGAAAAGAAGAATTTTATTTTCTGAATGTACATATAATGCCATTTTATTTCATTAAGTTTTTAAAATTAAATCAGCTAAATTCTTCCAGTCATTGTCAAAACACTGTTGGAGACGTTCATGAAAGTTATCGATAACTCTATGGATCATTTCTTCTGGAATGGTGAAATGTGGTTTCTTCTTGTGGGGATATTTAAAATCAAAAGTATTCAGTCATCGCCCTCGATCTATTGATGAATTTAAATGTGCAGTTTGTGTAGAAATAGCATCCATTCCAGAAGAAATGATCCATAGAGTTATCGATAAGTTTCATGAACGTCTCCAACAGTGTGTTGACAATGATGGGAAGCATTTAGCTGATTTAATTTTAAAAACTTAATGAAACAAAATGGCATTATATGTACATTCAGAAAATAACATTTTTCTTTTCATTATTTCTTATTTTGTGCTTTTATTAAGCCTCCAAATGTGTCAGATCATTTTGCAGAATGATATTGAAGCTGTAATCTCATTTGACACAAATCACATATGTGCCAGAATTCATCCACACACACACAATAGAAATTCATGATATGTATATACATAGAGTCTATAACTGACCTGTCTGTTTTTATCATTCATTTCTGTATGAAGAACAAGCTATGCTGGCTTCAGTGTGAAATACAACTTCACAATAGTCAACAGAAGAGAGAACCATTAAAGCCAGCTGCCCAAATCATGACAGATAAATCCGTTAAGGAGCCAGGCACCAACAAATCTTCAGAAACACCAACAACTGGGGCAGGTTTGTATCAAATATTCACTTTACTTCTATAAAAGCTTGCCTCAGTGAGTGTGTGAATGTTTGTGTGTCACTAATCTCTATATATAAAGCTGAAGTTGTCAGGTTTGGTAGCCTTCAACTAACACTATCTCCTCCGAGACCCTGAGGCGCAAGTTGACCAAAATTGAGAGTATGATTGAAGAAGGTTTGCTCTTCCTTCTGTAGAAGAAAAAAAATCAAATCGGACCATGTTAACACCAAAAATTATTCACATCAAAAAGGTGCTTTTTTTCTATGAAAATCCCTATTTTTAACAATTTTTTGACTGCTGTGTCACCATTTTTCGGTGTATTTCAACCAGAAAAATGTTCACTTAAAGAGAATAACAAGCTACATAATGCAAAATTTCTACTTTTCAAAATTTCCAATTCTAAAGGGTCAAAACAAACCCGAGCAACGCCGGGCGATACTGCTAGTTAATACTTAAAATGTTTATTTCTGTTTATCTATTGACAGGAATGAATTTTGAAGGGAAGAAATCTGGAACACCTTTGAAGGTGAGATAATGAAGGAAGAGGTGTAAGTAGTGTACCAAAGAAATATGAATATGAGTATTTTATGATTCTACTTGGCCATAGAAGTACCAATAACCATTTGCTACAACTCAATACACTTTATAGTTTTTGTAATGCCCAGCACTGAGAAGGTATGAATAGTTAGGTTTTCTTCGTTCTGGACTCTTATATGAACCAGCAGGTCAATATTGAGTGTAATATTGTTAATAAGTGGAGGTGCAATGGCCCAGTGGTAAGGGCAGCGGACTCTTGGTCATAGGATCGCGGTTTCAATTCCCAGCCCGAGCGTTGTGAGCGTTTATTGAGCGAAAACACCTAAAGCTCCACGAGGCTCCGGCAGGGGGTGGTAGCAATCCCTGCTGTACTCTTTCGCCACAACTTTCTCTCACTCTTTCTTCTGTTGGCCTGCTCGCTTAGCCAGCGGGGTGGCATCATTTGAAGGCTAAAACAATGCGAAGCACATTGTGACCAGCGATGTGTAACAACATCTGATAGCCTGGTCGGTCACGGTGATCACGGTGATTATTAATAAATGAATGACAAAAGAATTGGTGTTACATAATTACTTTTCATTAGCTGTTTCTGCTATAAGAAACCATGCGTCCAGTTGAGTGTCAGTGCAACAAATCTATAGCTTCCTCAGAGCCATTCAGCAGAAACAGTTACAAATGTGTGTGTATATGTATGTATGTGTGTATATATATATATATATATATCACCGTGTCTGACCAGGCTATCAGATGTTGCTACACATCACTAGTCACAATGCGCTTCGCATTGTTTTAGCCTTCAAATGACGCCACCCCGCAGGCTAAGCGAGCAGGTCAACAGAAGAAAGAGTGAGAGAAAGTTGCGGCAAAAGAGTACAGCAGGGATTGCCCCCCCCCCCCTACGGGAGCGTCGTGGAGCTTTAGGTGTTTTCACTCAATAAACACTCACAACGCCTGGCCTGGGAATCAAAACTGCGATCCTACAACAGCGAGTCCGCTGCCCTAACCACTGGGCCATTGCGCCTCCATATATAACACACACATGCATCCATTCATTACTGTCCTAAGATGGAAAACATTGAAAGTAAACCTTTGTTACTGTAACAATCAGTTCCAGTTTGACAAGTAAAATAATTAAGATTTTATTGTATTCAAATTTCTCAGTGTTCATAACGAGTGAAGGCGTGTGACCTGGTAATTAGGGTATCCGTCTCATAGTTAATAGGCTGTAGTTTCACTTTGTGGTCCAAACAGTACATTGTGTCCTTGAACAAGGCACTTCATTTCACATTGCCACAGTCTACTCAGCTGTAAATGAGTACCAGCTGGGTGCTACTGCAGCTCTCTCTCTTTCTTTCTCTCTCTCCAGCTATCATATCTTGGATGTTCCATTGGGTCAAGAGGGTGTCCATGTCCACTCACAATTACTTAATGAATTTAAAGCAATTAGCAAAAGAATGATGCATGTTATCAAGCGCTCATTCATGAGTGATGGCTGACTGTGCTTATTTAATTGTATAAAATACGAGCAAAGCGTCCCCTGTCCAATGGACGGTGCTGAGTTGTCAAACATTTAAACCAAATTTTCTCAAAACAACTTGTCCGACTGTCCCATAGGCCTCCCCTTTGAGAAACACTGATTTAACCTAAATTTGAGACACCAGCAAAAGAAGAAATAAAAATAGACATTTTTCTATTCCAAGAAAAACGATTTTACAAATGCACGTTCCCATGGCTTTATCGATCGCATTCTCACCTGGAATCGATTTTTGTAATTTTTTCAAGACTTATACAGGCCCTGATACCGTTGGTATCTACATATCAAATTTGAGCGCAATCGGATGGAGGATGCCCGAGATCCTAGAAGACACAATCACAGACAGACAGAACGGATTTTATATAATAGATATTTCTTTCTACTATAGACACTAAAGGGTGGGGGTTGTCAATTACATCGACCCCAGTACTTGACTGGTATTTAATTTATTGACCACGAAAGGATGAAAGGCAAAGTCGACCTCAGTGGAATTTGAACTCAGAATATAAGGACAGATAAAATGCCAAGAAGCATTTTAGCCAGCAATGCTAATGATTCTGCAAGCTCACCAACCTTTATTGCATACAAAATAAGGAAATGGAGACTAATTTTTTAAAAATAATAATTTATTAAATTAAATAACGTTAAATAAAATAATTCCCTCATTTATATATTTTATCAACCAATAACAATATTATTGTTTAACAAGCGATTAATTATGGATGTAATATTGGTTTCAAATTCTGGCACAAGGCCAGCAATTTCAGGGAAAGGGGTAAGTCGATTATATAGACCCTAGTGCTCAACTTGTATTTATTTTATCGGACCTCAAAAGACAAAAGGTAAAGTCAACCTCGGCGGAATTTGAACTCAGAATATAAGGACAGATAAAATGCCAAGAAGCATTTTAGCCAGCAATGCTAATGATTCTGCAAGCTCACCAACCTTTATTGCATACAAAATAAGGAAATGGAGACTAATTTTTTAAAAATAATAATTTATTAAATTAAATAACGTTAAATAAAATAATTCCCTCATTTATATATTTTTATCTTTTACTTTTTTCAATCATTGGACTAAGGCACCGATTTGAAAGATTTTAGTCCAACGAATAGATACCAGTGATATTTTTAAAGTTGAGTGCTCATTCTATCCACATTATTTATTTCACTGCTAAGTTACAGGGCCATAAACAAACCAACACCAGTTGTCAAGCAGTGGTGGTGGACAAACACACACACACATTTGCGACAGGGTTCTTTCAGTTTCTGTTTACCAAATTCACTCACAAGGCTTTGGTCGGCCTGGGGCTATAGTAGAAGACACTTGCCCAAGGTGCCACGCATTTATATATTTTTATCTTTTACTTTTTTCAATCATTGGACTAAGGCACCGATTTGAAAGATTTTAGTCCAACGAATAGATACCAGTGATATTTTTAAAGTTGAGTGCTCATTCTATCCACATTATTTATTTCACTGCTAAGTTACAGGGCCATAAACAAACCAACACCAGTTGTCAAGCAGTGGTGGTGGACAAACACAAAAACACACACACACATTTGCGACAGGGTTCTTTCAGTTTCTGTTTACCAAATTCACTCACAAGGCTTTGGTCGGCCCGGGGCTATAGCAGAAGACACTTGCCCAAGGTGCCACGCATTTATATATTTTATCAACCAATAACAATATTATTGTTTAACAAGCGATTAATTATGGATGTAATATTGGTTTCAAATTCTGGCACAAGGCCAGCAATTTCAGGGAAAGGGGTAAGTCGATTATATAGACCCTAGTGCTCAACTTGTATTTATTTTATCGGACCTCAAAAGACAAAAGGTAAAGTCAACCTCGGCGGAATTTGAACTCAGAATATAAGGACAGATAAAATGCCAAGAAGCATTTTAGCCAGCAATGCTAATGATTCTGCAAGCTCACCAACCTTTATTGCATACAAAATAAGGAAATGGAGACTAATTTTTTAAAAATAATAATTTATTAAATTAAATAACGTTAAATAAAATAATTCCCTCATTTATATATTTTTATCTTTTACTTTTTTCAATCATTGGACTAAGGCACCGATTTGAAAGATTTTAGTCCAACGAATAGATACCAGTGATATTTTTAAAGCTGAGTGCTCATTCTATCCACATTATTTATTTCACTGCTAAGTTACAGGGCCATAAACAAACCAACACCAGTTGTCAAGCAGTGGTGGTGGACAAACACACACACACACACACACACATACATATACATATATACGAGGGGCTTCTTTCAGTTTCCGTCTACCAAATCCACTCACAAGGCTTTGGTCGGCCTGGGGCTATAGTAGAAGACACTTGCCCAAGGTGCCACGCATTTATATATTTTTATCTTTTACTTTTTTCAATCATTGGACTAAGGCACCGATTTGAAAGATTTTAGTCCAACGAATAGATACCAGTGATATTTTTAAAGTTGAGTGCTCATTCTATCCACATTATTTATTTCACTGCTAAGTTACAGGGCCATAAACAAACCAACACCAGTTGTCAAGCAGTGGTGGTGGACAAACACACACACACACATTTGCGACAGGGTTCTTTCAGTTTCTGTTTACCAAATTCACTCACAAGGCTTTGGTTAATTCGGGCCCCACAGCTGAAGACACTTGGCCAAAGTTCCACACAGTGGGACTGAACCTGGTACCTTGTGATTGGAAAGTAGACTTCTAAGCAAACAGCCATGCCTTGCTCCTGAAAGTTTCAAAAGGATTTAGTAACTCTGGAGAACCTGGATATTGATACCAATACTTACTACATTCTAAGCAACCATTCTGTTACTTAAGCTAATTCCCAACTGGGTAGCTAGAGAGCAGTTGTGGGCACAGCTAACCAAAAAGATAGCTCTGCTAACCGCTAATCTGCTAACTAAAAACGTTAACTTCACAAATATTAAACTGCTAAACAGGTAAAAAAGTTAGCGGAAGTTGACGCTAAATGGTAACCACTAACTTTTATCATGTGTTTCAGTTTGTTTTTTGTCTTTAAAACCCTTAACAGACCTAGAGAGCTGAAATATTCATGTTGTAGCTAAGACACAGAGCTTTCCAAAAAGATACAGGATGCCAAGATGATATACTGAACAAGGTGTACACAAATTAATAAATGAAATTAAATATTAGATTTTCAGTTACCATACATTTTATTTACTATACAAAATGCATTAAACGAATCAAAAAGGTATAGTATAGAAAAGGTGTCGTGCCAAGAACAGATGATGATCAAGGTGTACTACTCTGGATGGGCCTTCTCCACTGCCTTGTCATGATGCTGGTTGCCCTTCATAAACATCAACCTCTCAAAGTTACCATCTGATAGGGTGGCTCTCTTGGCCCTCAAAATATTTTTGCCCATAGAGAATAAGCACTCAACTGCAACATGGGATGAGATGGCAGTGTTATACTTGGTGAACAAGTTAATTAAGACCTGCTCACCCAAAAAGGTGTCTTCGGTCTGGACCTCCTTCAAGAAGGCTTCCAGCCAGGTCTTTACCAAGTTCTTCACCTTGGATTTCAGTGACCTGTGATGGGATGGCGGTGTTATACTTGGTGAACAGGTCGATTAAGACCTGCTCACCCAAAAAGGTGTCTTCGGTCTGGACCTCCTTCAAGAAGGCTTCCAGCCAGGTCTTTACCAAGTTCTTCGCCTTGGATTTCAGTGACCTGTGATGGGATGGCGGTGTTATACTTGGTGAACAGTTCGATTAAGACCTGCTCACCCAAAATGGTGTCTTCGGTCTGGACCTCCTTCAAGAAGGCTTCCAGCCAGGTCTTTACCAAGTTCTTCGCCTTGGATTTCAGTGACCTGTGATGGGATGGCGGTGTTATACTTGGTGAACAGGTCGATTAAGACCTGCTCACCCAAAAAGGTGTCTTTAGTCAGGACCTCCTTCAAGAAGGCTTTACCAAGTTCTGCGCCTTGGATTTCAGTGACCTGTCGCTTCTGCTCTCCCGGAACCGAGTGATCTTGCTGAAGAAATCCTTTTCCTCATCCTCATTACTGGTGGTGCTGCTGCCCTTCTCATTGGTCTCCATTAGGATTGTCTCTATTACAGTCTCCATGGTATTTGATACTCTACTAACCTGGCTGTTATTTTACTGCTCCAGCCAGAACAGGCAAAACTTGGGGTGAAAGACAGTGACCAGCTGGAACTCCAGGTCTTCTAGGAGGAGTTCGAAACTTTCCATGATGCCTGACAGTATCGCGTCTACCAGAGGACTGCAGTACAGGAAATGTTTGACCTTGACCCCCTTCAACTTCATGACAGTAACCACTACAGTTGGCAGAAGGCTCCCGAGATAAGCCTGGTCCGTCCCCTGGATTTTATCCAAGGCCTTGGCAACATTAGACATCACCTGGGAATATTCCGTCAGGAAGCTGACATCAGAATCAGTGAAGGTCTGCAGCTTCAGTTGTGCCATCATCCAGTGGACATCTCCCCTGTTCTTCTCCAGCAGGTTGTTGAGGACAACAAAAGAGTCATAGCTAAAGTTCCATCTGGTACTCTTGGGGACCACCAAGTACCTTCAATGCGTCCAGAATGCTGTCTGCCACCACTGTGCAGCAGCTCTGCAGATTCCACAACTGCTGTGCCTTGGACATGGTCTTCTTTGAAGTGTTGTCAAGAGCCCTGTCAGCATTCATGCTGGTTACCAAGTTGTGCACTGGCAGGCTTAGGTCAAGGCATCAACAGAGATGTACTCAACTTCATCCACATCCACAGCCTTGGGATCCTCGTCCAGGTCCACAATCTCAATGTCCTCCACATCTGGATTGGCAGCAGCTTCAAGAATGTCTGGCAAGAGTTCAACTTCTGTACCAAACTGCATAAATGCCTTGACAAAGTTTTCACTGTTGTCTGTCGTGGTCCTGGTCACGTTGTCTTGCAGATGGAACTTGTAATTGATGTCCCCTGAGCCGAGAGCAGGCCAGGACGGTGTGTTGTCTCATGTGGGTCTTGTAGTCCAGCCAGTATGCCCCATCGCCATGTAGGACCTGTTGTAGACTGACCAACAGTCCAAGGTGATCACCACCCAGAGGGCATCCTTGAGCAATCTGTAATTAAAATATATTAAATTGTAAAGAGACATAAGTTGTAAAGTTAAAAACTTAAAATTATATATATATATATGTATATATATATATATATATATGTATATATATATGTATATATGATCAAGGTGGCTAGCAGCAATTTAAAACCAACAAGGAAATAATTCACCATTTCTAAGAGTGACAAGGGTGTAGTGAGCACCAGCATTGCTAGAAATAGGAATCATAGACTGCTTAGCCACAAAAGTACATGGTCGCTTTGTATTGATAGGGGAGAAAACCCTCCCTACTCTGAGCAAGATGCATTAGAATAGCATGCAAATTTCGTATAGGAAATTAATACTCATTAGTAATGCTCAGTCCATCACAGTTGCTAGAGGCCAATTCACCCAGTCAATACTGTAGAGAATGCCATTGGACCAGTGACTGATTTCACAAAATGGCATTGTGAAAAATTATAAAGTAATCAAGGTGGCTAGCAGCAATTTAAAACAGAGGAAGTAATTCACCATCACTATATATTTGCTGTAAATCCTCTTATTTTTGTCATAAAACCAAAACTTTTGGTGGTGGTAGTTTAAACAGGTAACAGCAATACTTATTTGGTGTGGGGATGTGATTTATGCTATGTTTACACACACACAAAAAAAACAACAGGTTACATGTTTTTCTTACTTTTTACCATTAACATTCTCAGGAAAATATGACCCAAATATCTGACTGTGTAGTGAAAAGCCAGCGAACAATCCCAGCAGCTGTTACATTTTCAGAAAAACCACTTTTAGAACAAAGGCAACACGTCATTGATGAAATCGAAGACTTCAGGGTATCTAGAATTTTGTTTCTTTGTGGCTTACACAAATTTACAACCATAACCATTAGACTTGCTACAACTGATGCTATATATCATGTTTTTCTTTTGGAACGGCGAGGGTCATCTAGTCATCCTGGGTGAGGGCTGACTGATGCACTGACTTTGTTTAATCCTTTAGCGTTTAAACTGGCCAAATCCGGCTCAAATATTTTACATGTTTTACATTCAAAAGGCCATATTTAACCTTTCACACCTAACCTACACTTCAATAAATTCTAATTTAATTACTTTCACACTTCATTGATTATCTTGGTCACATGGTAGGCCAGAGGCAACAGTGCTACATTAATTGTTCATTATATATTGTGTAATCATTGGTGTTAGTACTGCCCCAAATCAGAATCTAGAGCCCTTACTGAACAATTTTTATGCCTGAACACCAGGAAAATGCTTGTGTCTTTAAAGGTGTTTTAGAAATAGACTGGGTAAGGAGTTACAGTTAAAATACTCATCTTGCTAAAATGATTATTTAAAGATGTGTAAACATTCTGGTGTACTCTTTTACTTGTTTCAGTCATTTGACTGTGGCCATGCTAGAGCACCACCTTTAGTCGAACAAATCGACTCCAGGACTTATTCTTTGTAAGCCTAGTACTTATTCTATCGGTCTCTTTTGCCGAACCGCTAAGTTACAGAGACGTAAACACACCAGCATCAGTTGTCAAGCGATGTTAGGGTGACAAACACACACACACACATATATATGTATATGATGGGCTTCTTTCAGTTTCCGTCTACCAAATCCACTCACAAGGCTTTGGTCGGCCCGAGGCTGTAATAGAAGACACTTGCCCAAGGTGCCACACAGTGGGACTGAACCTGGAACCATGTGGTTCATAAGCAAGCTACTTACCACACAGCCACTCCTGTGCCTAAAATAAAATAAAATCTCTGATGTGCTACAACAAAACTGTTTTATAAATATTTCAATGCTTCTGTTTCATTTCTTTATAGGAAATTGAGAGAGGAAAAATAGAAAAACGATATCTGAAGTAAGTACATTATAATTTTGGACTGATTATATATTTATAGGAAAAATATTCAAAGTTGAAAAATTAGATCATTAAAATCAGGTATGTAAAGATTGTGGCATTTCTAAATTAATGTGTTGGGATGTGTTAAGGATCCTGGGTAGGTTAGAAGGGGAATAATTTCGCATTTTAACAAAAAGGAGCTTTATTGGATTGTACTGTTAGATATTTCACCAAGAAGTATGTTATGCTTATGTTAGGGACCTGAATACATGTTAAATGTCGGAGAATGTATACATGGCCGTGCTAGCGGGGTGCAAAGAGCACCACACGAGTGTGATCGTTGACAGAGCGGCTAACCAGCTTCCATGCCAGTGGCACATAAAAGGGCACTATTCGAGTGTGATAGTTACCAGCGTTGCCTTACTGGCACTTGTACCCCGTGCTAGTAGGGTGCCAAGAGCACCATCATTACCAGAGCAGCCAACTGGCTTCCGTGCCGGTAGCACGTAAAAGGGCACCATTCAAGTGTGATCGTTACCAACGTCGCTTTACTGGCACCTGTGCCATTAGCATGTGTAAAAAGATTCAAGCAAGGTCGTTGCCAGTACCGCCTGACTGGCTCCCGTGCTGGTGGCACGTAAAAGCACCCACTACACTCTCGGAGTGGTTGGCATTAGGAAGGGCATCCAGCTGTAGAAACTCTGCCAGATCAAGATTGGAGCCTGGTGCAGCCATCTGGCTCACCAGCCCTCAGTCAAATCGTCCAACCCATGCTAGCATGGAAAGCAGACTTTAAACGATGATGATGTATGTGTGCTGGATACAGGTTCAAATGTATGAGTGAGTGAGCATCAAAAGGTGAAATCATCAAACCAGCATAATCTTGATGAAGAAAGTTTTTAAAAAAATTCTTACTGTACTGGAGAAGGCCAGTGTACTCACCAACCTAGTCTTGTCACTGCTGGAGTAGATGGAGGCATCAGTGGAAGAATCTGCTGATATTGTTGGGTTTGTTTGTTCAAGTGGTGAGGGTTGATGCCAAGACTCAAAGTGAACCTCTTCTAGGCAGTCGATGCTGAACAAGTCTTCTTTGAAGATGAACAACAAGAATAAGACGGCAAGCTGGCAGAATCGTTAGCTCGCTGGATGAAATGCTTAGCGGTACTTCGCCTGCGGTTACATTCTCAGTTCAAATTCTGCCGAGGTCGACTTTGCCTTTCATCCTTTTCGGGGTCGATTAAATAAGTACCAGTTATGCACTGGGGTCGACATAATCAACTTAGTCCCTTTGTCCCCTCTATGTTTAGCTCCTTGTGGGCAATAAAGATTTAAACAAGAAGAATAAGAAGAACAAAGAAAAGAGCTTACTGGTTGCTTTGATGTCACCTGTGCACTATGTTTGGTTTAAAGCTGAAATCAGAGACCCCCAGCAACACGTCTGGTAGAAGGTTGCCAGCCCAAAACAAAGTGTGGATGTTGTTTATGCTGAGACGAGAACTGTGCCTCTAGGCAGATGAAACAAATGACTGGGTCACAAATACTTTAGTCAGAGAGCCAGCTTTCACCTGTGAGTGGACATGGCTTGATCACACATTCTATACTTTTGCTAATTGATTTAGACGTTTGTGTAATTGCAAGCAAGTATAGACACACCCTCTCAGTTCTCCCACCTCTTAACCCAGCAGAACATCCAGGATGTAACAGCTGGTGGAAAAGAGAGAAGTGAGATCTGCATCAGCACTCAGCTGGTACCCACTGTCAGCAGAGTGGACTGGAGCAGTGTGGAAGGACACAATGCACCACCTGACCCAGCAATTGAATCCATGATATTATGATCATGAACATCCCTAACTACAAAGCTGAGTGCCTTCACAACAGATTATATTTATGGAATTTGTGTGTATGGTGGAAGTCAACCTTTGACCAAATAAAACCACTTCCTAAATTAAGTCCATGCAAATGTTCCAAGACTTAGTTTAGGAAGTGGTCTTATTTGGTCGAAAGTTGACTTCCACCATACACACAAATTCCATAAATATAATCTGTTGTGATAAACTAAGTCCATGCAAATGTTCCAAGAAATCCGTCGATCACCTCTGTCTACGCCGCATCCTTTGTGTCCGATGGCATCACTTTGTCTCCAACAATTCGGTGCGACACCAGTGCAAAATCACCTCCCTCCGACAAGCCATCCTAACGAGACGTCTGCGTTGGCTGGGTCATGCCCTCCATCGTCAACCAGGAGAATTCATCTACAAAGCAATTGCCCCAGCTCCCCTTCAGGGTTGGCGAAAGCAATGTGGTGGACAACGAAAATCCTGGCCGATGACAGTCAAGACTGATCTGGAACCCAACCTAGGGCCCCCATATCTACGGCGTTCGCCGCTGGATTAAGGAGTGGTTGGAGATCACGTGGTCGTTAGCCTCAAATCGCCAGGTCTGGTCGGCGTTTGTGAGAGATGCAGCATTGAGGATGAATGAAGCCAGCTCAGCCCACCCCGGGTGAATGCTGTCTCAAGACAAGTCAAATGTTCCAAAAGTCCAAAAGGTTCCTGTGTGAAAGGGAAGCTTACTTCCCAGCTACATGGCTCCAGGTTCAGTCCCACTGTATGGCACCTTGGACAAGTGTCTTCTGCTATAACCCCGGGCCGACTGAAGCTTTGTAATTGAATTTGGTCGGCAGAAGTTACTGCTGTGTGTGTACATGTGTAAGTGCTTGTGCCTCCTAACATAAAGTGTTGCACAACTGAACCTACTTTTCATTGTAACCAGCTATAATGGCAGTGGCACAATACAGGTTTATATTGAGACGACCAAAAACTGCACTGCACTTCAGGTTTTTATTACCCAAACTTAACTCCTCCTAGAAGTTCTAACAAGAACTAAGGGTCCTTCACTCCCTGTGGTTTACATGCTAGTTAACTCAAAGCTGGGGCCTTGACATGTGCTACTATTCTGGGTCAGAGTAGACCTGAGAACAATAGTGGCTAAGAGATGGTTCCATGCTCCTTAAAATCCTGGAGATATGCACACATCATCATCATCGTTTAACGTCCATTTTCCATGCTAGCATGGGCTGGACGGTTCAACCGGGGTCTGGAAAGCCAGGAGGCTGCAGCAGGCTCCAGTCTAATCTGGATGCCCTTCCTAACGCCAACCACTCTGTGAGTGTAGTGGGTGTTTTTTACGTGCCAGGGGAGGCTGGCAGCAGTCATGATCAGTTGGTGCTTTTTATGCGCCACCGGCACAGAAGCCAGTCAAGGCGGCACTGGCATTGGCCACGTTCGGATGGTGCTTTTTACGTGCCACCGGCACAGGTATCACAACTACAATTTCCATTTGATATTTATTTTGATGTTGATGTACTTGACTCAATAGGTCTCCTCAAGCACAGCAAGTTGCCCTACAATCCAAGGTAAGCACAGCAGGTCGTTCTGCAATCCAAGGTACTTTGGATGGACTGGGGCTATGCGAAACTGGTGCAGGAAACAGCACATATATACAGAATATAAACTTACATGGTGCAAAACACCTAGAAATACAAGACAATATCTTGTAACACTTTTTTCTATTTTTTGTTTTTAAGCTTTATATCTAACAATTCTAAAGTCAATATCAGCCAACTTTACTATAGCATACAGTGATTTTTTTCTTATGTGATGATGATGATGATGGTGTTGAATGTCATCTTAGCTTCTCACAGAATCTTCATTAAAATCTTAGACATCACCATATATTACTCAACATGATTACAAAAGTAATGAGCAAAAACCAAACTTTTAGTGTTGTCATTTTTTTTTTTGCAGTAGAAATTTAGTTCAAAAAGAAAATAAAGAGTTTGCAGTAACAAAGCAACAGTGTGTCTTTCTCATATATGCTGCTATATTTGGGAAGTTAGACAATTGTCTGATTCAATAAAAAGTATTTTTGTGTAACCTTGAGAGATATTTTGTTGTACAACAGCACTAAATTTTAATTTGTTTTCCTTCAAAGGTTACAAGAAACCATGAGATCCCTGCAACAGGAATTAGATTTACCAGTCACCGCAGCCACAGAAAAGGTTGGGTTATTTTTTTTAAACAACTTTAGCACTGATCTCTTTTAATGAATAATTTTACAGTAATCAGTTTAACCCATTTGTTACCATCTTTCTGTTGAGATGCTCTGTGTTTCTTTCAGTTAATTTTAAATATAGCAAAGAATTTAGTAAAATAACTTAGTCACAATTTATACTCCTAACACTAGCTTAATAATAACTAAGGTTTGCTGGAAAATTTTAACCAGAATTTTGAAAACAAGACATTTGTACTATAGAGCCAGAGGTGGTTTCAACGGGGTTGGTATCAAAAAAGTTAAGAATTATTTCTCTATTATATATATTTTAACCCTTTTGTTACCATATCTCTGTTGTGATGCTCTGTGTTTCTTTCAATTAATTTTAAATATAACAAAGAATTTAGTAAAATAACTTGGTTATCATTCAGCTAGTGTTAGGAACATTAATTGTGACTACGGTTTGGTAGATGATTTTAGTTCAGAACAAGACATTTGTACTACAGAGCCAGAGGCAGTTTCAGCCAGGTTGGTGTCAAAAGGGTTAACTGGCAGAAATGTGAAGCTGGAATGTGATTTCAAGAACTTTCTGTGAGTTACTACACAAACTTCCACACAATCTTAACCCTTTAGTATTCAGGTTAATTTGTCAAATGTAATGCTTATGTATCCACCTTGTTTTCAATTTATTATGCATTAGGTGTAGGAGTGGTTGTGTGATAAGTAACTTGCTTACATGGTCCCGGGTTCAGTCCCACTGCGTGGCACCTTGGGCAAATATCTTCTAGTATAGCCTCGGGCCGACCAAAGCCTTGTGAGTGGATTTGGTAAACGGAAACTGAAAGAAGCCGGTCATATATATGTATGTGTGTCTGTGTTTGTCCCCCCAACATCGCTTGATAACCAATGCTGGTGTATTTACATCCCCGTAACTTAGTGGTTCAGCAAAAGAGGCCGATAGAATAAGTTCTAGGGTCGATTTGCTCGACTGAAGGTGGTGCTCCAGCATGGCCACAGTCAAATGACTGAGAAGAAACTGGTCCTTGTCTACGTGTGTGTGTGTGTGTGTGTGTGTGTGTGTGTGTGGTTTCCTTGTGATTCCATTGTACACTGTGGACAAAACAGCACTGCTGTCCATATAAGTGATACTGTTTGTTTGCCATCTTTGATGAAAATGTCTAGACTAAGGCAAAATATTACCTTGCTTTATAACATGTGATTAGCAACAGGAAGACCACCATACCATAGAAAAAGAAAAAAAAAACATCCTCAAAGAAACTCATCTGATATATGCTAGCATGGAAAAGTAGAGATGTTAAGGGCATCCAGCTGTAGAAACCAAGCCAAAAGCAGACTGGAGCCCCTACTACATTTCTCTGGCTAACTAGTTCCGGTCAAACCATCTGTAACAGGATGAGAGATTTTGGCGACAGGCAACCTCATCTCCAGTCTTGGGTTGGTGAGATTTTTTTATCTTCCACCTGAAAAGGAAGATGAGGCTGGAGAGAAGATGCCTGTCAAAGAAAATGTTCAAAGAAAGATGGTTGCATGTTGCGAGGGTGCTGGGAATGAAAGATTCCTCGTGAACATGTCATAAGTCTGTATACAAAGGAGAATGGGGCTCATGGGGTCAGAGCATAAGCCAGGAGAATGGGGCTCGTGGGGTCAGAGCGTAAGCCATCTCCCTGCTTCATTTCATATTTGTAATTTCATCCTTGTTGTATCTCATTCGATTTCATTATATTTTGTAAAATTTTAAAAGTCATATAATCATTGTGTCTGACCCCAATCAGGCTGTATGTTTGGGCCCTTGTGGCTAATAAAGAAATTGGATGAGAGCTTCCCGCATTGGATTGCTGCAGCTCGCATCCTTTACATTAAATATTAATTGAAGAAAGAGTCAAGATTTCCGATTAACTTCAACGGTATATTTATTCTTTGATTCGCAAATATAAACATTTCCTTCCTCTGGGCGAATCGGCAGCCTAGGAGCTTATCGGCAGTAGTCTAGCGGAGTGAGTCAATCCTGCCCGTTCAAGCATAGCGGAGATGTGCTACAAGGTGGTAGCTCGAGAGACACCTAGCTTGTTCAGCTGCTAGCGTCCTAGAGGGCAATATAAGAGAATTTCGCTACTGCTAGTTTTCTGCGCATGCACATGAGGGAACTTCCAGCAGGCCTTCTGGAAGACTCCAACCCTGCGCATGCGTGCTGGAGATTTGCAATATGGCGTCACTACACATCTAACCCATGCCAACATGGAAAGCAGATGCTAAATGATCCTCAACCTAAGTTTACAATAATAATTACAAAACATTAAAACAACCCATTAATGCTGTATGACAGAGGTTTCCCAACCTTTTCATTACCTTGGATCCCTTTTATTTAAATGAATATTCTCAAGGATCCTAGACCTTTAAAAGGTCTGCCAACACAATTTTGTACTCAGCTCATAGACCCCCAAAGGATTTCAAAACCCCAAGTTGGTATCTGTTGGTGTGCGTAAAGTAATACAATTTCCTCCTTAAATTGAAATTTTGCTAGACTCAGCATTTTCCTCTGCAACATCATCGTCTAACGTCCGCTTTCCATGCTAGCATGGGTTGGACGGTTTGACTGAGGACTGGCGAACCAGATGGCTGCAGCAGGCTCCAATCTGATCTGGCAGAGTTTCTACAGCTGGATGCCCTTCCTAACGCCAACCACTCCGAGGGTACCATTGAAAGATAAAGTAGATGAGTAGAAGTATTACTAAAATTAGGATGCGCTTACCCTGAAATAATGTTTCAAGTTTTTATTTCTAGCATCAAGAAAACGACCTGGCAACTCTTGAGAAAGCTTCTACATGTACAAACCACAGCAACAAAAAACTCACAGAGTCTCAAACAGATTTAACTCCGTCAAAACAACATTCTGTGAATCACTTGGATTTTTTACTTCAAGCTCACAGTTTATCCAATGAAGATTTTCTCAATTTTTTACCCGAACAGTCAACTCATTAATCCTTTGGATGATGACAACCTACCCAAGGCCAAATCTGGTTTTATAAAACAAGCTTCCCATTTTAAAATTATCTATAATAAAAGCTACCGTTTAATTTTCATGTTAATTTGTGATCCAAATACTAGCTTAATAGCAACTAAATACTTCATTCCTTTCAAAATTAATTGAAAAAAGACAGCTTATTTCTGTAGAAATATGGTAACAAAAGGGTCAACTGACATCAATTTAACATTTAACCAGTCGACATGATAGAACATTAGCCACTACACACATTTTTTTTCTCTCCTTGTTTTTTTCTGTGTCCCTTTCTGTAGAAGAGCGTAGGCTTGAAACGTAAAAGACTTTTCCTATTCCTGAGCGTTATACAAATACACTTGTTTGTTTTGTACACCACCTGTCTTCGTCTTTTGTTTTTTTCATAAACTCTCCCTAACATTTAACCATATACTTTCTTCAACATGAAGGTTTCCAATTTTTAGAATTAGTACTTTAGAGCTTTTTTTAATACACACACACACACACATCTGTGCGTGTGTGTGTGTGTTTGTTGTGTGTAAAAAACATTCAAATTGTAATGACAATTAACCTAAGAGTTAGGAACTCCAAAAAATGGTGATGGTCTGTGTTGGCAATTAGTGAGCATAAATCTATTCAAAAACGGAATAAAATGGTGAACTATGGAGAAAAGTTCAATATTTTAGAAAAGAAAAAAAATCTGGTGAAACATTTCCATCAACTTTTTCTGAACCATTTACATCACTACTTAGCCTGTTCAAAAGCCACAACTCTGAGAAAGATGGTGATTTGTTGCAGCTATTATTCAAAATAATCTGAGCAAAGAGAAGTTAACTCAACAATATGAACATAAGCACCAAACACATATATTTTCATATCCATTCATCTCATGATAAACAGATGAGTATATAATCAATTTGATTGATTACAATTGGAAATTTGTATTTTTTCCTTTCTATTAAAATAAAAATATTTAAACTGACTAAAATTTATATTTACTTCACCATCACAGAAATTGTTATTAAATCCTTTTGATATCAGCCCACCTGACACAAAACTCTTGTTCTTTGGATACTAACTTGTTGTTTTAACTCTTTAGCATTCAGATTTTTGAAAAATGTAATGCTTATTTAGTCGCATTCATTTCAATTAATCATGCTTACGAACCACATGGTTCCGGGTTCAGTCCCACTGCGTGGCACCATGGGCAAGTGTCTTCTACTATAGCTTCGGGCCGACCAAAGCCATGTAAGTGGATTTGGGAGACAGAAACTGAAAGAAGCCCATCTTATATATATATATGTGTGTGTGTGTGTGTGTGTGTGTGTGTGTATATATATATATGTATGTGTGTGTGTGTGTGTGTGTGTATGTTTGTGTTTGTCCCCGTAACTTAGCGGTTTGGCAAAGAGAATGATAAAATAAGTACTAGGCTTACAAAGAATAAGTCCTGGGGTCGATTTGCTCGACTAAAGGCGGTGCTCCAGCATGGCCACAGTCAAATGACTGAAACAAGTAAAAGAGTATGCATTACCTTGTAGCCTTGAGATTACAATGATGTGATTGTGTATTTCTAGAATAATACTGTAGGGTAAATGTGAGAGGCTGGATTTGGCCAGTTTCAACATAAAACAGAATATTTTGCCCGGATATACTCTTTACTCTTTTACTTGTTTCAGTCATTTGACTGCGGCCATGCTAGAGCACCACCTTTAATCGAGCAACTCGACCCCGGGACTTATTCTTTGTAAGCCCAGTACTTATTCTATCGGTCTCTTTTTGCCAAACCGCTAAGTGACGGGGACATAAACACACCACCATCGGTTGTCAAGCAATGCTAGGGGGACAAACACAGACACACAAACATATATATATATATATATACATATATCCGACAGGTTTCTTTCAGTTTCTGTCTATCAAATCCACTCACAAGGCTTTGGTCGGCCCGAGGTTATAGTAGAAGACACTTGCACAAGGTGCCACGCAGTGGGACTGAACCCGGAACCATGTGGTTGGTAAGCAAGCTACTTACCACACAGCCACTCCTATGGCTGGTTTAAATGCTAAAAGGTTAAAAAGAACAACAACTCTCCCTTCAAAACTTAATTTATGTTCCAAACACCAGCTTAATAATGACAAAAGTTTACTAAATTCTTGACTGTTTTCAGAATTATTTGAAACAAAGTGGTTGGTGTTAGGAAGGACACCCAGCCTTAGAAAACCTTGCCAAATCAGACTGGAGTCTGGTGCAGCCTTCCAGCGTGCCAACTCTGGTCAAACTGGACAACCAATGCCAGCATGGACAACAGACATTAAATGATGATGATTATTCCACCCACCTTTACTACTGTAGCACAAAGAAGGGTAGTATTTGCCGGCCACTGCTATTTTGTTGCAGCAACAGGCCTTATCAGATGTTATATTTTGGAGACTTCTACATCCTAATGGAAGACCACTGAAGTACATCGATGTAACTGGCAGAGACGCATGACATGAAACTGAGGACCTACCAGAGTTCCTTGGCACAGCATTGTGACACAGCAAAGAAAGTCTACAATATATATGACTGCTTGTACCACAATTACTTAGTCATAGTAAGCCAAACTAAATCCACTGTATTGAACAGTTTTAAATGAGTGGCAAAGTTATTAACAACAAATGATGAGGAATTAAAGCCAAGTCACTGAAGCCACGGCTTGGATTCAGAAGTCCTCAAAATTTGAAAATTATAAAAAGGTTTTAAATTCCACGCTTAGCAATATTATTAACAGGTATCTTGTATGCTTAGCAGTTAATTGGTTATATTAACTTCATCATCATCATTTAACGTCCGCTTTCCATGCTAGCAAGGGTTGGACGATTTGACTGGTGGACCAGATGGCTGCACCAGGCTCCAATCTGATCTGGCAGAGTTTCTACAGCTGGATGCCCTTCCTAACGCCAACCACTCCGAGAGTGTAGTGAGTGCTTTTACATGCCACTGGCGGCACGAGGGCCAGTTTGGTGGTACTGGCAACAGCCACGCCCAAATGGTGCTTTTTACGTGCCACCTGCACAGGAGCCAGTCCAGCGGCACTGGTAACGATCTCGCTCGAATGTTTCATGTGCCACCAGCACAAGTGCTAGTAAGGCGACGCGATAACGGTCACACTCGAATGGTGCGGTTAATTTAGAAAATAAATCGGAATAAAACTGCTTTAGCAGTTAGTAGCATTGAGAGATCCTTATCATACTAACTGAAAATTCAACAATTTTCTTTTTTTTTTTACAGTGTTAACAAAATTTATTACAATTAAATTCAAAATGATATTTTCATAAATAAAAATTATAAATTAAAATATTATGTACATTAAATAGAAAAAGTTCAAATATGAAGTTCAGTCCGTCAATCTCTCCATTCAAAGTGAGAAATTATATAAAACCAAGAACAAAGACACAAAAGGAAAAAGAGAAACAGAACAGCTGGATGAGAGAGAGAGAGAGACAGAGAAAGAGACAGAGAGAGCAAGAGGTGGAAGAAGAAAAGAGAGCGAAATGAAAAATTCTAACTTGTAAATGAGAAGCTTTATAAGCAACTTCTCCAGCAAATTTGGTTTGAACATCATAGAGATTCCGAAACATGATTTTTTTTTTTTTTTGAGTGGGGGAAAGGGGATTTAGCTAAAATGGGTGACAAAAAAAAATAATGAAATAAAAAAAAAAAAGACAAATATTTCAATAAATAAAGAAAGAAAATGTTAGTTTAAGGGAAGTTAAACAAAAAAAAAAAAATCAAACTGTTTTAATGCACAATATTTAAAACAATATATATATTATATCAAGCATTTTCTTGATGGTAATAGCAAATATGAAGAGTTTTTTTTTTATATTGCCAGAACACCCCACCCCCCCATACATACACACGCACACACATGCAGACACACACACACACACTGCAGTATGGAAATGGGGGTGGGGGGAAGAAAGAACAAATTGGTTTCCTGATGGTGTCAGCATAAGTTATCCTTCCAAACATTTCACACTCTTTTTTTTAAGTATTACAAATGCAATATGCTCCACAAACAAATAAATAAATACAACATATGGTTGCCTTTTTTTTCTCCTTCTTTTTCGGAGAGGGAAGGATGACTTTCGTACTATGTCACTAAATCATAAAGACCGTCAAAAGAAACACAAAAAAAAAAAAAAGAAATGATAAAAAAAAAAAAAAAAAAGGAAAAGAAAAACTGTAGGTAGGTTGATTTGTCCTGAGATAGCTGCTGGCTGACATCTGACAGGTGTGCAGAGTAGGAGTTACATCAAATGGACAAGGTCTGGCAGGTCGTTCCAGTGGTGCGGAGAAATTGCGAACCAGCTCTTCGTTACAGTAGCCATAAACAGGTCACAGCTGGCTTCAAGCAAATTCAATTACAAATTCCACCATTCATAGCTGACCTGGCTGTTATTGGACTCAAGATTGTGGACAATAGTTTCTGGAATTTCATGCTGGAACCAAAGGCGGTGCAACTGCTTGTAGTGTTCTTCGCTGAGACAGAGGGGATTGCCTCTCCTGAAAAACAAATTAGAAAGATTTTTTTATTAGAGTTAAGAAACTAAATGGGGGAAACTATTGCATAATGGAATGATTAATTGCATATTTATTCTGAACACTTAAAAGCACCCAGTCCACACTGTAAAGGGGTTGGTGTTCAGAAGGGCATCCAGCTGTAAAAAACCTTGCCAAAATTTACCTCACCTGTGCTTGTCATCATCATCATCGTTTAACGTTTGTTTTCCATGCTAGCATGGGTTGGACGATTCGACCGGGGTCTGCCTGGGAAGCCAGGAGGCTGCACCAGGCTCGTCTGATCTGGCAGCATTTCTACAGCTGGATGTCCTTCCTAACACCAACCACTCCGTGAGTGTAGTGGGTGCTTTTTACATGCCACCGGCACAGGTGCCAGGGGAGGCTGGCAACGGCCACGATTGGTTGGTGCCTTTTACATGCCACTGGCACAGCACGAAGTCCACTCTGCTGAGTGGTTGGTGTTAGGAAGGGCATCCAAACTGCCAAAACAGTCACAGAAGTCTGGTGGAGGCTTCGGCCTGGCCAGCTTTTGTGGTAGCATCCCACATGGATGTTAAATGATGATGATGATGACATCTAGGCAGGTTCAGAAGCAAAATATGCTAATCAGTATAACGCATGTCATAGGAGAATGACTTCTTCCTTTTATGACAGTCCGTTCAATACACTCAGCTTATTGGTACAGCATTCTGGGACACTGGTCTTTTGACATAGAGCCATTTCATCAGCCAGAAGCAGTTGAAACCCTAGGCCTAGACAAAGCTGCTGGCTTTGTTTATACTTTCAGATCTGCAGGCTGATAAAAAAATTGTTCTTTGAACACTGTACAGTGAGATCTGCTAAGATTAATCCCATACTTATTCATGACTAGCAGTATCGCCCGGCGTTGCTCGGGTTTGTAAGGGAAATAACTATATAAGCATTTTTAGAGATGTAAAGTATAATAGCCATCTCAATATGGCTAAACACAAAGGGGGGGGGTTACTGTAGCTTTTTACGTTCTGAGATTTAATAATAAATTTTTAGAGAGTTACTTCCCTTATATATGCCAAAAATGCATTAAAAATGGGAAAAATTGATGGTAAATTTTTTTTTAAATCGTAGACTCATGCTAATACCCAGAAGGGCTCGATATGAATCACGACTATAAGATACCCGGTTTTGGTTAAACTGCACCGCAAAATGTGGGAGCAGTTAGGAATCTAAATCGTAGGAGACAGACAGCACACAACCTCTCTTTTATATATAAAGATATATCTAAGCAGGTTCAGAAGCAAAATATTCTGGTCATTGTAGTGTACATCATAGGAGGAGAATAACTTCTCCCTTTTACGACAATAGTGCCTTTTGTTGTATAAGGGTCCCTTCAATTGGGAGTTGAGATATTATTGTTTCAGTTCAGGACAGTTAGGTAAAAAAAAAAAATGGTGTGGATGAGAAGTTTGCTTTCCAACCATGTGGCCTTGGATTCAGTCCTACTGTGGTGAACCTTGGGCAAGTCTTCTACTACAGTCCCAGACTGACCAAAGCCTTGAGAGTGGATTTGGTAGACAGAAACTGAAAGAAACCAATCATATAGTGTGTGTGTGTGTGTGTGTGAGCATTTATGTACCACCACCACTTGACAACTGGTGTTGGTGTGTTTACATCCCTGTAACTTAGCCATTCAGCAAAAGACCCTGGTAGAATAAGTACCAGGCTTTACAAAAAAAAAAATGCCTACGGTTGATTCATTTCACAAAAAAATCCTTGATGGGGGTGCCCCAGCATGGCCACAGTCTAATAACTGAAACTAGTAACAGATAAAATATATAAAATATTTTAAGAGGTGAAATGATGAAGAACTGGGCTCGAGATCCGTCAGTAACACTGCAGCTCCACTGTTTTAGGGGAAGTATTTGAGACAAGATGAATGAAAGAGCAGAGGTTTGTGAAAATAAATATTAAAAAATTATAAGAGTATTGATGAAAACATAACAAGGGACTCACTTTAGCAGCTGATCAGTTTCCCCATAATCATCAAGGTAGGGAGCTGTTTGAAAACAGCCTTTGTTCTGGCCAGCTAGCAAAAATATCTGACAATCACGTATTCTACAAAGAAAGACCAAAAAAAAAAAAAATCAGCAAACAATTTCATAAAAACAATTATTTAATGTTTATTAAACATTACCTATTTCTTTTACTACCCACAAGGGGCCAAACACAGAAGGAACAAACGGATTAAGTCGATTAGATCAACCCCAGTACGTAACTGGTACTTATTTAATCGACCCTGAAAGGATGAAAGGCAAAGTCGACCTCGGCAGAATTTGAACTCAGAACGTAGTGGCAGACGAAATACTGCTAAACATTTCACCCGGCGTGCTAACGTTTCTGCCAGTTCGCCGCCTTATTAAACATTACCATTGTCAGTTTAATGTCACTTTTCTACATTGCTAAAACGGCCAGGACAACTTTGTTAACCCTTTTGTTACGGTATTTATTTCAAGATGCTCTGTGTTTCTTTCAATTACTTTAAATATAACAAAGAATTTAGTAAAATAACTTAGTTATCATTCAGCTAGTGTTAGGAACATAAATTGTGACCAAGGTTTGGTGGAAGATTTTAATTCAAAAATTATGAAAACAAGGCATTTGTACTCAGAGCCAAAGCCGATTTCAGGGATAAACAGCATGTTTGTTCCCATGAGTTCTGCATTATTGTACCTGCACTGTTTAAATTTCAGAAATTTGACTTCATCACCAACAACTCTACTGCCAGAATGGCCTAATTCTTCAAGGAGCATTGTCCAGTGTCGCTAATGTTGTCCATAATAGTGTAGTCATCATCCTAACTGCATCAAATATGAGCTCACAAAGGAGCCTCTGCACAGTCTATCTACTGAAAGCTAACACCCAACTTACTCTTCAATTACATTTTACAGTCTTAGAAAAAAAAATTTAAAAAAAAGGACATTTGAAAATTTTAGTCCTAGATACACTGTGTGAACAAAAGACAGAATGGCTAGAATGTCTTTGATTATAAGTTTGCAAGAACAGGTCTGACCTGAGATTAAGCAATAATACCCAAATGTTTTCAGGTTCCCCATTACAATTCAATATTGCGTATTTAGCAGACCAAACTGAATTCAGTCCACTACAGAGAAATAAACACGTCCCATAATCATACAGTTATTAGTTTATAATCAGACTGATACAGGGTTTATATACTGGTCTCAAATTTTGACACAAGGCCAGCAAGCTCAGGGGAAGGAGTAAGTCAATTACATCGACCCCAGTATGCAACTGGTACTTATTTTATCAACTGTGGAAGGATGAAAGACAAAGTCAATCTTGGAATTTGAGAAGCCCAGTGTGCTAATGATTCTGTCAGCGGTGAACTGGCAGAATCGTTAGCACGCCAGGCAAAATGCTTAGCGGTATTTTGTCTGCCGTTACATTCTGAGTTCAAATTCCACCAAGGTCGACTTTGCCTTTCATCCTTTTGAGGTCGATAAATTAAGTACCAGTTACGCACTGGGGTCGATGTAATCGACTTAATCCCTTTGTCTGTCCTTGTTTGTCCTCTCTGTGTTTAGCCCCTTGTGGGTAGTAAAGAAATAGGTATTTCGTCTGCTGTTACGTTCTGAGTTCAAATTCCGCTGAGGTCAACTTTGCCTTTCATCCTTTCGGGGTCGATAAATTAAGTACCAGTTACGCACTGGGGTCGATGTAATCAACTTAATCCGTGTGTCTGTCCTTGTTTGTCCCCTCTATGTTTAGCCCCTTGTGGGTGGTAAAGAAATAGGATTCTGTCAGCTCACAGCCTTATAGGGCTTATCTATTAAATTCACCTGCTTATCAACCATACAATGGGACAGATTAGTATAAAATATAAATTCAATGACATTTGTGTATGCACATACAAGCCATATTTACCTGAGGAATATCCCAATACCAGCACCGCAAACATGTGAGTGTGCAGTTGCTGCACCAACTAATTTTTTGTCCACTTCTACTTGACAACAGTAGCTATGGGAACAGAGGACTTGACCACAGACAAGGCACATTGTTGGTACACGGCTCTCATCTCCAGATGACCGGGGACAGCTGTGGAAGGGGAGAAAAAAAACAAGATTACAAATAAACTGCATAACATTAGAACTGCAGAACAGTAAACAACCAACGACCTCAATCAGTAAACAACAGTGAACAATTGATTATTTCCAGCCTCTGGGTGTGATACGTTAATATTTAGCTCCAATGTTTTACAGATTGTTGCTTTCCAGACTCACCCATATGCGTGTACGTGTATATGTATGCATGCATAAATATCAATACATATACATAGGTGAAAGAGAGGAAGAGGGAGAAAGATAACAAGACAGAGAGAGAGACAGACAGATAGATAGATATATAGTTAGCAAGCTAGATAGATAGATCGACAGACAGACAGACCGTCAGATAGACAGATAAACTGAGACGAAAATAGCTTAGCAACTGATCAAAAATTTCTATCAAAAGTTTGATGTCTATTATGTTTCTGAAATGCAAAAGGTAGGCCTTTTCGGTTGTTTGGGATGCTGCATGTAAAGAAATGTATTATCGTTGGTCGAAGAGCCAGATACGTTCTTTTAACCAGTTGGGGTCTTAGAATATATTCTGGAATTCGACGCTACTTCATTATCCAACGACTACTGGATATACAAAGGAAAGAAGACGAATCTGAAGTATGACTTGCCCCAACACCAATTGATACCAGTTTTATGTTAGTGTTTAATTCTTCAGCATTTAAACTGACCATATCCGGCCAAAAATATCCTACGTGTTTCGTGTTCAGACTGACCTGATCCAGCCTATCACACCTACTCTACAATGTCATTTGAACAGTAAACAATCGCATCATCAAAATCTCAAAGCTAAGAGATAATGCAGGATTAATTCAAAAGAGTGTAAATAAATAAGCATTACATTTGACAGGAGAATCTGAACGCTAAAGGGTTAATAATGGCTGGATAAGTCGAAACACACTAATCTTCTGCTATACATCTTGACATCTAAACAGCTGAAACCCCAAATCAGCCATTGTTGGACAAATGTATCTGAGGGTGTTTCTAATTACAGAAAAAGGAGTTTGAGCGGTTACTCTTGTATGTGTATATGTGTGCCCATATTTAGGAAGATATTTTGAAAATAGATGGCAGATGTGATTAATTTATTTACTTTGTAGGGTTAGAGATGTATTAATAGTGGCAACTCAGACTGCAGCATGGACAAAGATGTCTCCATGAGGCTTGCAAAAGCAGAAGCCTCACTTTAGCTGACTTAGGACACATGTGTGGGCCGAACGAGGCATCAGACTTTCCACCAAGCTGGCAGTCTATAGGGCAGTTGTCATCACATCTCTGCTCTACAGCGGTGGACGTGGACGCTGTATAAGAGGCAAATGCAAGTACTTGACCAGTTCAACCTCTGCTGCTTACGATGAATCATGGGAATTTCCTGGGAGAACAGAGTCTCCAACACTGAGGTGCTTCGCAGAGCCGAAACATCTGGGATCGAAGCCCTTATCATGAAGGTCCAGCTCTGGTGGGTCGGACATGTAGTCCGAATGGTCGACGTACGTCTACCAAAGATGACCTTCTTCCCTGAGCTGGGTTCCGGAGCAAGAAACCCTGGAAGACCACTGAAGCGATTCAAGGAGAGCCTGAAAACTTCCCTTGAGGCCTGCAGCACCTGGCATCCAGCTGTCCAAAAAGGTGTTAGGCTGTTCGAGGAAAAGCACCTCAAGAGCCTGGACCCGAAGCGACAAGCCCGAAAAGAGAGGATCCCCAACCCTACTTCTGCTGTTACGTGCCCAACATGTGGCTGCATCAGCGTGTCCGCCTTTGGGCTCCACTCCAACTTCAGGCGTCACTGACGTCATTATCGAACCCAACAGACTTCCATTATAATATTGGCAATTAGACTTACGTGTAACTTGAAACTTGATTCATTAGTTCACTGTAATCTTTAGGTAACTTGACCAAATGATTCAGCGGTAAAGGATATCTAATAATCTTCTGGTTACTTGCTGTGAAGTGGTCTTTGATGGATGGATGGCTGCACCACCTGTGGAAAGATACAAATTATGAAGAAACTGAAGAAACAACACATACATACATCCACACATATAAATATTGTAGGTAGAGAAAGAGGAGCAGGCATGGTTGTATGGTTAAGAACTTCACTTCACAGCCTTGTGGTTTCGTGATTGGTCCAATTGTGTAACATCTTAGACGTTTACCATAATCTCCAGTTGATTAATGCAATGTGAATGGAATTGGTAGACGAAAACCATATTGAAGCTTGTGCGTGTGTATAAATGCTAGTTCTGCATGTTCCTCATTAACCGTGATCGACCAGGCTATCAGATGTTGCTACACATCGCTGGTCACAATGCGCTTTGCATTGTTTTAGCCTTCAAATGATGCCACCCCGCTGGCTAAGCGAGCAGGCCAACAGAAGAAAGAGTGAGAGAAAGTTGTGGCGAAAGAGTACAGCAGGTGTTTTCACTCAATAAACACTCACAACGCCTGGTCTGGGAATCGAAACTGCGATCCTACGACCGCAAGTCCGCTGCCTTAACTACAGGGCCATTGTGCCTCCACTCCTCATTAACACCAAGCAAAAAATAGTGACGTCCACATTCTCCAATAAACAAACAATCTGTAGTTCAGCAGACAAAAGCAGACCAGTAGAGTGAAAAATAGCCAACATGTAAAACAAGTAAGAGTTGGTGACAGGAAGAGCATCCGCTTGTAGAAAATCTGCTTCAATAAGTTTTTGTCTTACCTTAGCATGGAAGGTGGACATTAACTGATGATGATGGTTGGACTTCAAGCAATGTTAATAATTGTTAGCAGTGAAAGGCCAAACAAAGTTATCTTTGTTTAATTAAGTATTACATATGTTCATTAATTAGAGATTTTGATATGAATTTATAGAGGACCTAGTTTTAGAACAACGACATTTCTAAAAGGATTTATGTGAAAAAAAAAAAAAAAGCATTATTAAAAAGAAAGATTAACAAACCTAGCCATGAGTTCAGAAATAATATCTCCTTGATTTTCAAATAATGTAGTCAATTTTGTAGGGAGGGCTAGAAATCGACAAATATATTCAAACTGGTTGCTGGAGTTCTCTGAAAGAGAGAGAGAGTGAGAGATAAAAAAAAGTCAGGGCTTCTAACTTCTTGGCCAGAAATAGTACAACTATTAGTCTAATACAAATAAAACAAAACATGAAACTCAATATTTCATTTTTGTGTTTGGTTTGCCAGATTCTTGATGTGAACTCATGTTGAAACATATTCTGCTGTATCTTGGGAGGGTCATAATGCCAATAATAAACACACACACAAGTATTATTTCACTTCTTTTACTATTATTATTATTATTAGTATGGTGGTAAGCTGGCAGAGTCATTAGCATGCCAGGCAAAATGGTCAACAGCATTTCATCCGTCTTTATATGCTAAGTTTAAATTCCACTTTGCCTTCCAAGCCTTGAAGGTCACTAGAATAAGTATTGATGAGCAATGGTGTCCATGTAACCAGCTTACCTCTCCTCAGAAAGTGCTAGCCTTGTGTCAAACTTTGAAACCATTATTATTATTATTATTATTGTTGTTATTGTTATTATTATTAGTCAATTGGTTAATCATTTAACCAATTGACTAATCAATTGATTGGTCAATCAATCAGATAGATTTGTCAAAGTCCTTTTCTCACTATTTGTAATAAGCCCTCTCAACATCAGGTCTACTGAAGCAGACAAACCTACCCAATTGATGGATTCACTGAATGATTAATCAAAACACAACCTACTAGTTAATCAGTTAATAGTTAACCAATAGTTGACTAATAATAATAAAGGGAGTGAAATAGAAGCAGCGCATGTATTTATTATTCTTTTCTACTCAAGGTACAAGGCCCGAAATGGAGGGAGGAGTCGATTAGATCAACCCCAGTACGCAACTGGTACTTAATTTATTGACCCCCCACCCCGGATGAAAGGCAAAATTGATCTCAGTGGAATCTGAACCCAGAACATACAGGCAAAATATTGCTAAGCATTTCACCCAGCGTGATAACATTTACTTCTTTATTGCCCACAAGGGGCTAAACATAGAGGGGACAAACAAGGACAGACACACGGATTAAGTCGATTACATCGACCCCAGTGTGTAACTGTTACATAATTTATCGACCCCGAAAGGATGAAAGGCAAAGTCGACCTAGGCGGAATTTGAATTCAGAATGTAACGCTAGACGAAATACCACAAAGCATTTCGCCCGGTGTGCTAACGTTTCTGCCAGCTCACCGCTTTAGCGCATATATTTATTATTGGCATAACGTCTCTCCTGAGATACAACCAAATATTAATTGAATATTATCACAAATGTTTTTTTTTTTTAAATTGACTTTACATAATTCATAAATTTTGTAATTTTACAATTTCAATCATACAAAATCAAGAAGTAGGTTTGGTTTTGTTCTCCAAAGTTTAGTTTCCTGTTTGTACCAAATGTTGTTATGTTATTTACCTTGAAGCTCAGGAGGTGTGGAAACTCCTGTAATGCAATGATACATAAGTGCGGCACATCGCAAGAAAGGCAGACAGGCTTGTTTGAGATGAGTGGCGAGTGTCCAAGGACATACTTCACACGCATCACAACTCAATCTAGAGTAAATAGACAAGAACAAACGAAACAAGGAGTAAGAAGTCTGAAAGGAACAACACAGCTCAACATAAAAATAGTTTGAGGAGCATAGACATGATGAACATGGAAGAAAAACAATGGATCTTTTCGGTTTGACCGGCAGTTTTTAACATAATTTCCACGTAACTAAAAAATTTTAAACTTCGTATACTGGTAGAATGTGTTTATAAAACATCTTTTTCTCTTGGCTTTATTGAGAAAATTCTACAGTTTGTAAGTTATTTGTTGTTTTTTTTTTCCTTCAATTTCTGCAATTTCAACCAATCAATGACGTCTATTGAGTTAAAAAGCATTCTGTGCCGTATGAATATGTCCCTCGTTTAAGAAACAGATTGGGTTTATTTACATTTGTGAAGAAAAAAAGATACCCTTCCCCCACCCCTAACCCTAAAATAGATTGAAATGCAATAGATCGATTCTAGGGTCATAATTATGGGTGACAATTTCATATGACACCGCTAGAAAAAACTGCTATTCAAACCGAAAAGATCCAAAATATTAAGTGGTAAATAACATGATAATTACCCAGCCTTCTCCCTTAGTTTCTTGTAGATTGTCACCAAACCGTCATCATCAGTATCGCATTCCATTTCCATCATATCTAAAAAAGTTTTTTAATATATTTTATATTAGAGAAACAGCTTAGAAATACAAGAATTGAAAGTTTAAGTATTCAGAAATGAGGGTTAGGTCTTTGTGACAGGTGATCACAGTTCGCCTTACTGGCACCTGTGCCGGTGACATGTGGGAAAAGATTCGAGCGAGGTCGTTGCCAGTACCGCCCCTGACTGGCCCCGGTGCCGGTGGCATGTAAAAAGCACCCACTACACTCTCGGAGTGGTTGGCGTTAGGAAAGGCATCCAGCTGTAGAAACACTGCCAGATCAACATTGGAGCCTGGTGCAGCCATCTGGTTCGCCAGTCCTCAGTCAAAATCGTCCAACCCATGCTAGCATGGAAAGCGGACGTTAAACGACGAACGAAGAGGCGTGGCTGCATGGTAAGTAGCTTGCTTCACAACTCCATGGCTCCAGGTTCACTCCCACTACATAGCACCTTGGGCAAGTGTCTTCTGCTATAGCCCCGGGCCGACCTATGCCTTGTGAGTGGATTTGGTAGATGGAAACTGAAAGAAACCCATTGTCTCTGTGTGTCTTTGTTTGTTCCCCAATCACCGCTTGATAACTGCTGTGTTTATGTCCCCATATCTTAGCTGGTCAGCCAAAGGGACAACTGAATAAGTATAACGCTTAAAAAAAAAATAAAAAATACTGGGGTCAATCCACTTGACTAAAGGCGGTGCCCCAGCATGGCCGACTGAAATAAGAAAAATAAAAATAAACACTTTTTAAAACTGTCTCCCTTATTCTGTTCCTTTCCTTACCCTCTTCCAACACTTCTCTTTTCTACATTCTTCTCAACTCCTCAACCTTTCTACTGGTCTTTCATTCTTTCTTCAAGCAATGGTCACCATGTAAAGATGCTCCACAAGGACGTTTTTACAAGGAGCAGTCAGTCCTTTTATTTACTATTTTCTCTTTTTCCTTTCTGTTGAAGAGCATAGGTTTGAAACAAAGACTTTCTCATTTTTCCCTAGCGTCAAACTAATACACCTGTTTGTTGTTCATACACCTGTCTTCATCTTTTGTTTTTCCATAAATGTCAACTATATATATATATCACCATCATCTTTAACATCTGTTTCCCATGCTGGCAAGCTCCACCAGGTTCCCATCTGATCTGGTTTGGTTTCTATCACTAGATGCCCTTCCACTCTACAGTGTGTGCTGGATGCTTTTTAAAGTGACACTGGCAATATATATATATATATATATATATATATATATATATATCCAGCTGTAGAAACACTGCCAGATCAGACCAGAGCCTGGTGCTGCCTTCTGGCTTCCCAGATCCCTGGTCGAACTGTCCAACCCATGCTAGCATGCAGAACGGATGTTAAACGATGATGATGATATATATAAAGAAAGAGAAAAACATGCACACACATACCTTGTGACTCTGGTTCATAGACAAGGAGAATCTGAACCAAGTGAGCAGTGAGAACCAATTGCAGGGCATGCTGATCATTGAGGCTGCCTGTGGGGAACGTAGTAAGCAGTGAAGTTTGCCCCTCAGCATAGAGAGTTGGCAACGACATTACCAACACAGTTAAGTAGTGAAACATATCTAAGTCAAGAATGCAGGGTGGTTCATGTTTTTTCTCCAAACCATCAGGAATTAATGCTGGAAAAGAAAACAAGAAAACATCAAAATCATGTTTTCCGAATGGTTGATCAAATATCAGAAACGAGAATATAAAATGTCAAAGATAAAGGATATATAATTCAAATATTAAAGGAACTTCCGAATCTACCAGTTTTTGAATTTTTTGTTTTTACTCAATTAGTCTGATTATATTAATTAATATAGCTCTAAAGCTAGTTCATGGAGAACTCTAGTGGATTCCTGCTTTGCAATACATTCCTGATATATTTTGAGAAACAGAGTGCATAGTGTGTGTGTGTAACAGGTCACTTTCAGTTTCTGTCTACTAAATTCATTTACAAGGCTTTGGTTAACTTGGGGATGTAGAGGATATTTGCCCAAGGTGCCGTGCAGAGGGACTGGACTTCAGACCACGATTGGTAAGCAAACTTCTCAATCATACAACCACGCCTGAACACTACTAATATGTGTGTGTGTGTGTGTGTGTGTGTGTTTATTAAAATAAACAAGGGTTAAAGTCGCTCGACTACTGATCACATGGTTATAAATTTAGATTTTACTAATCACTGTATTGTTGTTGTTGTTGTCCTCCTGAATAAAACACACAACTGTTTATTCCAGCTTTCTTGACAAAACCAGGCATTTCAGCCATAACCTTTCCATCTTTTCTCAAAGATGGTAAATGTAACATCATCCTGTATATCTTTCCTTTTAAAGATAGTTGCATGTGATTTAAGAGAATTGGATCCTTTGAGAGACTAGCAGAGGCAAGACCATTGGAAAGCTGCTACACAGTCGAGTTGGTTGAGCTGCTAGAAATAACACCTAAATTTCCATCAAATCACACCCTTCTTAGGAAAAAGGACACACAGGCACAGGAGTGGCTGTGTGGTAATAATAATAATAATAATAATAATAATAATAATAATTGTGTACAGTGCTCAGGTGCACTACAACTCATCTAAAGTGTATATATAATCAGGTGTAGTTTCGGCGGATTTCGGAAAGCATGAGGGCCTTAAAGGATGCAGTGTCATGGCAGTCAACAACTGACGCAGGCAGTTTATTCCATGCTTCAGCAACTCTGAGCGTGAAAAAATGTTTCCGAAAGTCACGGGAGCTGTGTTGTTTTCTGACTTTGTAGGCATGTCCACGTGTGTTAGACACATGGAGATCAAAAAGGTGTTCAGTGTTGTTGTTGGTGAGGTGGTAAGTAGCTTGCTTTCCAACCACATGGTTCTGGGTTCAGTCCCACTGAGTGGCACCTTCGGCAAGTGTCTTCTACTATAGCCTCAGGCCGACCAAAGCCTTGTGAGTGGATTTGGTAGATGGAAACTGAAAGAAGCCCGTCGTATATATGTATATATATATGTGTGTGTGTGTGTATATGTTTGTGTGTCTGTGTTTGTCCCCTCAACATCGCTTGACAACCGATGCAGGTGTGTTTACGTATTCCGTAACTTAGCGGTTCGGCAAAAGGGACCGGTAGAATAAGGCGGTGCTCCAGCATGGCCACAGTCAAATGACTGAAACAAGTAAAAGAGTAAAGAGACAGAGAGAGAGAGAGTATAGAATAAGGTAGTTTTGGATACCCTATGCCTTAAAAATGTTGGGATGGTCATGGTTTGAACAGGTACTAAACAGCAACAAGAACAAGCATCTCCAAATATATGGAATCAACGGAACAGCCTGCTCGTGAAATTAACGTGTAAGTGGCTGAGCACTCCACAGACACGTGTACCCTTAACGTAGTTCTCGGGGATATTCAGCGTGACACAGAGAGTGACAAGGCCGGCCCCTTGAAATACAGGTACAACAGAAACAGGAAGTAAGAGTGAGAGAAAATTGTGGTGAAAGAGTACAGCAGGGATCACCACCATCCCCTGCCGGAGCCTCGTGGAGCTTTAGGTGTTTTCGCTCAATAAACACTCACAACGCCCGGTCTGGGAATCGAAACCGCGATCCTATGACCGTGAGTCCGCTGCCCTAACCACTGCGCCTCCACTTCTCCAAATATAAACCACTGCCTAGAGACAGAAATCTTTTGTTGCCAACACAGGTAAACAGGTGTGAACTATGTGTATTCAGGAGTCAAAAATAGATGATTTCATTCAAGAAATTTACTCCCCACCACCACCACCACCACCACCACCACCACTTAACGCTCCATGGAATTGAAAATACTGATGATATCTGAAGAGCATCGTTAAGGTTTTTACCTGTTAACAATCGTATGCAATGTTGCTTGACTGTGTCTGCAGACATCACCTGGCTACAAACCGCAGCAAACTTCACTAGTGCAACTAAACAGTCAGAACGACGACTGGGTAACGAACCAAACAACGGCTTGTTGTTGTGTTGCAAGCTTTGTTCTGAAAAAGAAAAACGGGGTGTTTTGTGAGACAAAAAATTCATTTCCACTCAAATGGGTGAAACACTCAAGAAAATAACAGAATATTATTAAGAAAATAACAGCATCAGTACCTATTACTTGAATTGTGTAGGCACAGGTATTCCAAACCATGATAGGAACACAAGGATTCTCACCATCAGGCTCCTTTGCTAATCCAAACTAAAAAAAATAAATAAAAAAGACAGTTTTGAATTATTTAAAATCTATATATATAAACGGCAAAATGTCTGTTTGTGTGTGTGTGTGTGTGTTCTTTATACAAATCCACAATTTTTCAGTTAGAGGGCTTGCACTTTCTATGGTCATTCAAAACCATCCAAGGGTGGTCGTGCACATCTTTACATTTCCCCAGTCACCCCGCAAAACCATTAAAAAATCAATAGAAGTGACTTTTTTGTGAATTTTCTACCTAAACCCCAATCAAAATGCCTGAAACTTGATACGCCAATTGAATGCCAGCTAGCTGTATGTGATTGGTCGGAGATTTGGACAGTACTCACATGTATGTGCACACGCATGCACTAGCACTATGACCCGGCGTTGCTGGGTCATAGTCCTAGTTATAATTAAAATATCATTAACATTTTAAAGTGTTTAGCTACAGGTAAGACCTCATCCAGTAGGTTGATTATGGTCAAAGGTATTCAAACACTAATAACAGTGCAGCTACTTAAAAGTGGTTGCTTGACCTATAAGGGTATTGAGCCAAAGCTTAAAATCTCATTCTAAAGACTTGAAAAAAAATTTTTTTAATTTAAATAAGATACAGGGTTTGAATAAAAGATGGAGTGATCATGGCTGGAATATCTTTGATAATAACTGTTACATCAGGGCTGACCTGAAGCTAAGCAACAGCAAAACCACTTCATACCACATCAACAGCACTTCCCACCACCACATTAATCATTTAAATTATCTAATATCATGAAAACTAAAAAAGACAGGTTGTCAGCAGAATTTGTCTGATGCCACCAGCACCACACTATATCGACCCTTTAGCATTCAGATTCTCCTGTCAAATGAAATGTGTATTTATTTACATTGCTTGGAATTAATCGTGGATTCATCATCATCGTTTAACATCCGCTTTCCATGCTAGCATGGGTTGGACGATTTGACTGAGGTTTGGCGAACCAAATGGCTGCACCAGACTCCAATCTTGATCTGGCAGAGTTTCTACAGCTGGATGCCTTTCCTAACGCCAACCACTCCGAGAGTGTAGTGGGTGCTTTTTACGTGCCACCGGCACGGATTATCTCGTATTTTTGAGATTTTGACGATCTGACTATTTTTAGAATGACATTGTAAGGTGGATGTGAGAGGAAAGTTCTGGCCCGTGTGAATCTAAAACAGATAGAATATTTTGGCTGGATGTGGCCAGTTTAAATGCTAAAGGGTTAAAGAGCTATAGTTAACTGTATGTCTGTCAACCTATATCCCCATCTATCTCTTGCCTCCATGAACTTTTTAAAGCCTATGAAAGTTTTGAGGAAAAAAATTATTTTTAGATTTAAGATTTTTTAAGAATATGTGAATTATTCTAGAAAAATATTTTGAGGGCTTTTTGAAGTTTATTAACCCTTTGAGCCCTGACCTCTTGAACCTTATTTTACCATATACCTGGCACTCCACTGGTTCTACAGTATAGAGGAAAATAAACCATCCACTAGTAAATTGGTGTTACGGGCTCAAAGGGGTTAACATTTAAAAGAATTTTTTCTTTAAGCAATTTTTGAGATTTCTTAAAAAAAAAAAAAAAAAAGATTTTCTAAAAAATTTTCCCCCTTTGTTCTCAGTTTGTCTTGTTCTTAACTTCTTTCAATTTTAATATATATCATCATCATCATTTAGCGTCCGTTTTCCATGCTAGCATGGGTTGGACGGTTCAACTGGGGTCTGTGAAGCCAGAAGGCTTCATCAGGCCCAGTCAGATTTGGCAGTGTTTCTACGGCTGGATGCCCTTCCTAACGCCAACCACTCCGTGAGTGTAGTGGGTGCTTTTTACGTGCCACCTGCACAGGTGCAGGTGGTGCGTAAAAGTATTTCATCTGCCTCTTTTACCTTTCCAATCTCTCCTGCCAATGGCATTACCCGCTTGTCTTACTACACTACAGCTAACTGTACTAGTCTACCTTTCTTGCAATATGCTATACTTTTACAAACAGGAAACTAAGTTGTGGAGAATAAAACATACTTTCAACCATCTACGTCATGATTTCTATGGTTGAAATTATAAAATTGAAATTCTTTGCCTAACATCGCCCTACATTAAGACAGAACTGTAGTTAATTGTCCAAGTCCGGTGTCGTCACCATTCACCATCAAGTCTATTATATTCCAGCCACCTCTGCTTTCTCATTCATCTTTTAATTAGTCATATGATGTCTAGGCTCATTCTAATTATTTAATTCAATTTAACATAGTCTCTAGTCTAGGGCTGATTCATTCATCTTTTAATTAATCCTTTTGTTACTATATTTGTAATTACAATATGTGTTGCAATTAAATTCTTAAATAATTGTAAATTTAGATTGGTTTCATAAAGCATCATCATCATCATCATCATCATTTAATGGCAGTCTTCCATGCTGGCATGGATCGGACAATTTGACAGGAGCTGGCAAAAGATGGAGGACTGAGTCAAGCTCAACTGTCTGTTTTGGTAAGAGAAGGATTCTTTGAGAGTGGGATGTATATAGTGCCAAGTGATGAGAGGTTAGAGTTGGCAGAGGGAGAGAAACAGGTGAATAGGTGTCTTGCTGCAAAAAAGATAGATGGGTACCCCAGTCAGAGGGAGAGAAAGAGAAAGTGATCAAGAATGAGAGAGTGAGAGAAAGAGGAAGGGTGAGCAAGAGAGATGGTGGCAACATGCCAGGGTATACTCTTAAGGTATGGCGTGAGAATATAAATATGCTGGTAAAGCATTGCTAAAGGTGTATGAACAGGAAGTTCACACGAATGCAGTGAGTGGTGAAAACTGTGTGTGTGTGTGTGTGTGTGTGTGTATATATATATAAAATATATATAGGACAAAGTAAGATAGGGGTTATGGGTGTAACCCACTAAGGGATAGCATTTATCCAATATACTGTTGGTAAAGTACCCAAATTCTTAATACATAAATGTTTTAATTGCAATGCAATTAAGTAATTTATTGTATTAAATTGGTGAAGGTAAAGAAATATTTTTACCGTAAATTCATAATACAAATAAGAAAATGGAGAAACAAATCTGGTTTGTTCATCAACTTACGGATATTATAATGTTGGATTAATCCAACATTATAATATCCGCAAGTTGATGAAGAAACTAAACTTGTTTCTCCATTTTCTTATTTGTATTATATATATACATATATATATATATAGTGGGGACAACAGGATAGCAATGATACAGTGAGCAGGGCAGTGAGGACAGAATTGGGCTGCAGGAGTGAAGAAGAAGAGCTAAAGAGATGTAGTTTGGTTTATTATGAAAAAATTATGTTACATGTGGGTGGAATAAGACAGCACTTCCAGAACTCAGTTTCACTGAGGTGGGTGGATCTCCTCATGAACCTCATATTGCCAGACATCTTGATATATTCTCATCTCCTCCGTGAGGCCCACCTTATTAATTTATTCAAGTGGTGTTTCAAAGAGAGATTCTTACATAAATCTACTTTGGAATTACTCTAACTATAGGTAAACAGAGATAAAACCTGTAAAATATAAAGTTATTTAAATTTTATTTAAATATTACCATATTAAAATGAGTTATTAACCAATATTATATTACATATCTAAGGTTGTGAGCTGGCAGAAAAGTTTACCACGCCGGGTGAAATGTTTAGCGGTATTTCGTCTGCTGCTATGTTCTGAGTTCAAATTCCGCCAAAGTCAACTTTGCTTTTCATCCTTTCGGGGTCGATTAAATAAGTACCAGTTACGCACTGGGGTAGATATAATCGACTTAATCCGTTTGTCTGTCCTTGTTTGTCCTCTCTGTGTTTAGCCCCTTGTGGGTAGTAAAGAAATAGGTATTTCTCTTGTTGCTACATTCTGAGTTCAAGTTCTACTGAGGTCAACTTTGCTTTTCATCCTTTTGGGGGGGTCAATAAATTAAGTACCAGTTGAATACTGGGGTCAATGTAATCGACTTAACCCCACACCACAAATTTCAAGCCTTGTGCTTATAGCAGAAAGGATTATATTTCATATCTACCTAAATGCTCACTATTATTATATTTACTGAAAAAGTGCTTAAACTTCATTCGGTCTTCCTTTGTTTACAAATTGTGTAACAATTAGCCTCTACCATTATTGTATGGGACACTGGGAATAAATGAAAATAAAAAGCCAATGGGTTGTGAGTCGCAGAAAAGACTGAGTTGGTTCCTTTGAAAAATTTTAGAAGAGAAATATTCTACAAAGTGTTTCGCTTCAACATCATTGTTTTTACGACTGCTGCCCAACACGAGAATTAAGACATCCAATTTGGCCCATGTATTTTATGCTAGACACATTTTTGAAAATTCACTGCAAAATCAGTATTTTGCTGCAAGATCACTATTTCTAAATGTGAAGCTTACATAATTTAAGAAAACAAAAAGATAGAATGTTATAGAAATACAAAAAAATTTAGAAAAAAAAAGATTGCCAAAAAATTTAGAGACCACAAAATTCATGGTGTGAGAAAATGCTAGAAAAACCAGGTTATCTTCAATGCAGTAACAAGATTTACGTCAATATTTTAATTTAACCCTTTCATTACTGTATTTATTTTGAGATTTTCTGTGTTTCTTTCAATTAATTTTAAATATAATAAAGAATTTAGTAACATAACTTAGTTATCATTAATCTAGCGTTAGGAACATAAATTGTGACTAAAGTTTGGTGAAAGATTTTAATTCAAAACTTATGAAAACAAGACATTTATAATAAAGAGCCAGAGCCAGTTTTAGCCGGGTTGGTACCAAAAAGGTTAAGAATTGTTTCTCTATTACATATTTTAACCCTTTTGTCCCCATATTTCTGTTGAGATGCTCTGTGTATCTTTCAATAACTTTAGATATAACAAAGAATTTAGTAAAATAACTTTGTTATCATTAAGCTAGTGTTAGGAACATAAATTGTGACTAAGGTTTGGTGAAAGATTTTAATTCAAAACTTATAAAAACAAGACATTTGTACTATAGAGCCAGAGGTGGTTTCAGCTGGGTTAGTAACGAAAGGGTTAAATATGAAAAAGTAAAACCCAAGCCTTTTTAGTATCTTATGACCATAAGCAGTTTAGTAATCAAAAGGATAAATTATATTGTTTGTAATCTAGATATAATTTATTCATTATTCTAATTAAACATTTTTAGTCTAATTGTAACTTTTTCATTCTTTTATGGTCTCTAGCATAGACTTTTTTTTTTTACAAATTAGATAAACGCATTACAATTCTTGTGTTAATAGTTCACATTTAAATACATAGTTTTGGTAGGCGAGAGCTTTATATACTTACAGTATATACATCTGTAGCAAACTTTTTCATCATTTCCCTCATACTCTCTGAAAAGTGGCCACTATAAAACAAAATAACTCTCATTAGGTATTAACATTACTGAATTCTCAAAGATGTGCTGAATTAATTTAGGTCTGTAGCAAATTATATATATAATGAAATTATTGTATACAGTGCTCAGGTGCAGCACAACTTGTCAAAAAAGTGCGTATAAAGCATATGCAGTAATGTAGAAATGTCTGGAAAGTGAACAGTGTATGAGTCAGATACATGCTTGTGCGTGTATGGAGGGGAGAAAATCAGGTGTAGTGTTGGCGAATCTCAGGAAGCATGGAAGTTTTGAAGGATGTAGTGCTTCGACAACCAACAACTGATGCCGGCAGTTTGTTCCATGCTTCAGCAACTCTTAGCGTGAAAAAATGTTTCTGAAAGTCATGGGAGCTGTGCTGTTTTCTGACTTTGTAAACATGTCCACGGGTGTTAGACAGATGGAGTTTGAAAAGGTGCTCAGAGTTATTGTTTGTAAGATGGTTAATAATTTTATGGGTGTCTGCCAAGTCAGCTGCCAGACGTCGGAGTTTCAATGTGTCCAAACCCAGGGAAGTAAGGCGTTCAGAATATGGCAAATGCCTGATGGAGGGTATTCTCTTGGTTGCACATTGCTGAACAGCTACCAGACGATTAATATCCTGGGCAAGATAGGGGTTCCAGTTATGATATAACTGAATAAGCCTCAGTATATTTCTGGTACTTATTTACTTGATTCCGGTTAATTTGAAATCTTAAGCATAAAAGCATGAGACTAAAATATCATGAGCAGAGACTAGTTTTTACATGTAACTACATTCTAAAAATAATTTATTATGTGAGAACATAGTGAAGTGCAATGCAGTTAAATGGATGAACTGCCAAGAAATGTCTTACCTATTGTCATCATAAACATAGTTCCATAACAGAGTGAAGTTCTTGGCAACACTTTCAGCCATTAGTTTTGTTATCGTGGAAATAGGACAGGGTTGGAACAGTAAGCTCTCATCTACAATGGGAAATATATAGAAGTTCTTGATAAACAATAGAATTACAGATAAAATACTACAAGTTTTATTTACAAGCAACACCTAGAAGAAGTAGTTCTGATTATAAACATTGGAAAGATGAAAACAACATACACCCAGGTAGGGTATGAATTCTGAATATAACTAAAACCAAATACAAGACATTTTGTTTGAGACTAACAATTCTTTTAGCCACCACCCTAAAATAAATGGAAATCATTAAGCATTTTAAAGATTTTTTATATAATGCCTGGCTGTAGTTTATTTATAGAGAAAATCTGATGAATGAATTAACTAAGATTTTCAGTATAAAACAAAAATATAACTGCCTGGCAATCAATATATATGTGGTTCAAATCCTCAAATCCTGTCAAAGGGCCTGTTTGCTTTTCACTGCCTGAAGTTTTTTATAATGTCTAGTAAAATATTAGTTGTGGAGTCAAATGAAAAGATATACAAAAATATTATAATATGGATTTCAAGGCTGAAGACATTAAAAAATATAAATAATATAAACAGAGTAAACAAGAACGAAATTTCTCAACCTTCAGACTCTTTATCAACAGCAGCTTTGACACTGGCTTGCACAGTTTTCTGGATGCCATCTAACCAATCATTGAAGCTGAGATCCACTGCCTTCTGTTGGTCACTGGAATACAGACCAAAGCAAAGATATGGGACTTATGTAAACAAACAGTAGCAATTAAAAAGGAAATATTCTATAATATTTTAAATAATCAAATATTAAAAAAAAAAACGTACATCAAATGGAAATTGTAGTTGTGATGCCTTTGCCGGTGGCACGTAAAAAGCACCAACTGATCGTGGCCACTGCCAGCCTCGCCTGGAATGTGTGCCGGTGGGATATAAAAAGCTGTAGAAACACTGCCAGATCAGACTGGAGCCTGGTGCAGCCTCCTGGCTTCCCAGACCCCGATCAAACCATCCAACCCATGCTAGCACGGAAAACGGACGTTAAACGATGATGATATATCATTAGTGAAAATAACTTTACTCTTATACCATTGGTGTACAACAAAATGGTTTTCCATTCTTTATCATTTTGTGCATCTTTAGCAAAGAACTCTATATTGGTAATAATGCCTCTGTGTGTTTGTAATGCAAAACTATTTGCTTAGATAACATAGGCACAGAATTTGCTAAATGACTCTCCTTATGCTTTGCCTTTGCACATGCAGAAATTAGTGAACAGTTCATAATAAGTACACATACCAAGGAGAAAAACTGTTGTCATTTATTTGCACTTCATCATTTAATGTCTGTTATACATACTGGCATGGGTTGGATAGTATGACCAGAAATAGCCAGCTGGGGGAGTTACACCACACTCCAGTTTGATTTGGCATAGTTTCTACAGCTGGATGCTCTTCCTAACACCAACCACTTTACAGAGTGTGCTGGGCGCTTTTACATGTCGCCGCTCGGGCGCTTTTAAGTGCCACCACGCGGGTGCTTTTATGTGTCACTGCCATGAGTGCTTTACACCACCAGAAGGATTGGTTTTAACCCTTCTGCTGCAGAATATGGGTCTTCTTGAGTATGACCAGGCACCAGGTATCTCAGTCCTTTGTAATCTAACACACTGTCTGATAAGATTCTTTGCCACTAGCCCCTCTTTTCCACTCTTTCCGAGCTTGTCTTTTCTCTTTTACAGTCCTGTCAGCGTCACTGTTCTACCACCATGTCACCCTTGGTCTGGCAGGGACTTTGCTCCAACCACAAATCTGGTCTGTTGCCCTTAGATTGTCCAATAAGATCATCCAGTTGTCCTCTGTCATATTTCTCTTGTATGAAATCAGAAGTTTAAATTACATCACACAATCTCTCTCTCTCTCGAAGCGACAGAGAGAAAGAAAAAAAAGGCCAAGTTTATAAACTAAACTACTAACAGCAACCAATAACCATTGTTAACTTACATGTCACATCCTGTAGCAACTGTCCTTAATGTGCTCAACGGTGGTAACATAGGAATCACAGTATTGCTAATTGCTCCACATAGGGGACACAAAAATTCTAACTTTTCAATGTTGTAACTACAGGTATTTCGGTATCTGAAGGGTCTGCGACGTTCTTTTGCTGCGATGGCATCAAAATATCTACAAGAGAAAGGAACAAACAACAGTAATTATATCTCTCTTTATAAGGGATTTAGAAAATAATTTACTAAATGGCTTTAAATTGTATCTGAAGCGATAAATTTGGGTTACAGGAAGAAGTGCAGAGTTATGTTCCTTGCTAAAGGGTACAACACGATGTTATATGATACCTTAATTCACTTTTAATTGGGACCCTTACAAGAGTTGCATTTGGCACGATTTTTGTTTACATTCGAATAAATTGTTTCTGCTACTGTGAGTTCAATCCTCAACTCAAACTGGCAGAAAAGGTCCCTAATTTTAGAGCAGGCCTAAACATATATGAATATGATTAAATGGTGCATGTAGAATAGAAACAGTGATGGCATGGTTAAATTTGAACTCTGGATCAAATTGCATAGATTTGTACCTTAACCATGTTCGTGCAAAAATATATATAAATATATTATGGAAACTGTCGAATATTTTAAAAGTGAATCACCTTTGCCAACAGTCAGCATGCATCACATGACCACAAGAGCTGGTGTGAGTTCCACAAAAAAGGTCTGAAGACATAAATAAGGGATCTTCATCTTCGTTGTTTATGTGTTTGCCTCTTGATTGAGATAAAACAGAAGACCTGAAATTTAGAAAATTACAACAATATAAACAAATATAAAACCAAAATTACAAAACAAAAAAATAACCAACAAAAAAAAAAAACTAAGTATGGTTAAGTATTTTAATATTCCACAATTATTTCAAAAATGATTCTCAATTATTTGATATATAAAAAAGAAACAAATTAATTAAATTAATGACAACCTCAGTGATATAGTATGCATTAACCTATGTGAAAGCCCCAATCTGTTCAAATTTAGTGCCCTTAGATGTTACAAGATCAAATGTACAGTACAGTCTAACATTTAAACCTGGGGTCAGTATTTTCTTGATCTTTTTTCATAACATCCAAGTATAATGCTACCCTCTGATTTTCGCTGTTGTTTTATATTAGACCTCTTATATTATCATACATGGGTAAATATGGCTGTTACTTCATGAGAATTTCTAGATAATGAAGTTATTAACCGAGGGAGATTTTTATTATAAAAATTAGTACAGACGTACACTTACCTTTGTACAAGGGCTGAAAGAACCATTACACGTGCATTGTAAGAAATCTCTTGGTCTTCTTGACACAGAATACACACAGCTTTAATGGGGACTACATTGTTGGTGCTAGTTTGTCCACAACCCAATGCAACAGGGAAAGGAGTAGATGTAAGTTCACTGGAAGAACAAAAAACACTGTACCCAATAAATTAAAAAAATTAAAACAACAACTGAATGTACAAAACTACTTAGAGAGATAATAAATCTCTGAGCGAGGTATAAACAGTGGCTGCACAACATCGTGAAGTATATTTGCCACTTAAATGTGGCTAACCCTTAAGGGTGGATGCATCCACCCTTAAGGGTTAGCCACATTTAAGTGGCAAATATACTTCACGATACTTAGAGAGACTCTTTCACCAATTTCTACCAAATGGACTAAATCTATTTTTAGTGTCTGCTTGATTGGTAGTCTTGTAATTCATCAATTAATTATAACATTTTCAAATGGTCTATTCACTGAATTAATAATCTTGAAAGATTAATTATTATTAAACATTCGTGTTGTAGAATATCACAAGTTTTACATACTTCCTGTATCTTGTGACTTAACTGCACAAGGAGTTTGATGCAGGGAGCCTGGTTATGCATCTGAATATGGCTTCTAGTAGAACCATGTATGACTTCGGCATTATTTGGATGCACAAATTCTTACAGGTGCTTATATTTGTCGCCGCACAGGTGCTTTTACGTGCCACCACGAGTGCTTTTACGTGTCGCCACATGAGCGCTTTTACGTATCACCACATGAGCGCTTTTACGTGTCGTCGCATGGGCACTTTACACAACTACAAGGATAAGTGTTAACACTTCTGCTACGGGGTACAGGTCTTCTTGAGTACAGCCAGGTACCCTATCTTGATCCTTTCTCATCTCACTTGAAAGGTTCAGCTTCCTGAGGTCGTGCTTCAGTACTTCATCCCAGGTCTTTCTGGGTCTCACACTTTGAGAGATTGGCACCTTTTTTTATGGAGCTTTCAGCATCCCTAAGTAAATAATTACTACCCCAAAGGTAATAACTAATAAAGTTGCCCTCCAACAGCAGAACACAAAGCATCAAGCTAGCTAATATAACTATACCCAACACTACACCACCTCCACTATTGTACAAGTGTAAAAATAACAAAACCGAACCTCAAATCCATGTCTGACCAAGCTGAGGTCAGGCCGGATGTGGCCATCTCACAGAGAGTAGGATTGTCTTGAATAAAGCTTCGTTGCATTGCAGACAGCTGTGACATAATCCGTTGCCGCCGTTTAGCCGCCAACTCGGCCTTCTTCTTCTTCTCCTGCTCTCTTTTAACATCGTAAGTACTGCTCAGATTGTTTATACTGGAAATACTTTCAAATTCATTCTCCATTTTCCTCACAGCAGAAAATTTCTGCAAAAAAATTGAATAAACAAAGGATTCAGTTACCTGTCAGTTTACAACTCACAAGTAGTTAGAACAGAAGCATATATTGCAGGTTACAGGTTTTAGTCAACTGATAAGATCCCAATATTTTATTGGTCTTAAAACAGCGAAGTAGATCTAAGTGAGATTTGATCACAGAACCTAAACAAAATACTACAAGGTATTTTCATCCAGTATTTTACAGAGTTTATCGTTTGCCTAATGTACAATAAATATTTTGTTCCTCCAGGTTCAAAGCCTTATACAATTTAATCATTCAATTTTAAGAATTAAAGTAAACTTGTAAATATTTAGCAGAAGAATACATATTAATATGTATACAGATATATTAGTCTTTAATACTTTTGCCACTATATACTTCAAGTTTGAAAAAAAATTTGGAAGGATTTAAGTAAAATACCAAAATTTTTCATTTATTGGTGTATTAATCTGATGTTAGTGATGTAACTAAAAAAAACAATCACATATATTCATCATCATCATCAACGTTTAAATTCTGTTTTCCATGCTGGCATGGATTGGATGGTTTGACTGCGGCCAGGAGAGCCAGCGGCTGCACCAGGCTCCAATCTGATCTGGCAATGTTTCTACAGATGGATGCCTTTCCTAATGCTAACCACTCCAAGAGTGTAGTGGGTGCTTTTTACGCGCTGGATACTCTTCCTGGCACAGGAGCCAGTCAGCCGGGCCTGGCATCAATCACTTCGGATAGTGCTTTTTACATACCACCAGCACAAGATTTTGTATTGGTTTTATAAAATACAAAAAAGAGATGGTCTTATATGGGTTGGTATCAAAAAGGTTCAAAAGGTTTAAACTATTAATCCTTAACAGAAAAAAGTTGGCTCATTTCAGGAAGAAATGTTTTAATATCATGTCAATTTCTTCTAGCAGGTAAAAATTAGAACTGTTATTCTACTCACATTAAGAACCCATTTGAGGAGCTTGCTCTGATATTCATGAGTAAGATTCTCACTGCCAACAACACTATGTAATAACTTGAGAATATTCTGACCATCTGCAATAAAAATAAAAGACTTTATTAAAAATACTGCAACTAGAAGAATCGGAGGGGGGAAAAAATGTAATTACTATATTAGCAGAGGCATAAAAGCTACGTCTGGTTTAACCAGCTTACACACACACACACACACACACACACACGCAAATTTCTCGTTACATCACAAAAAATAAAAACAAATTTGGAATACCTTTTGTAGCTTTCGCAAGAAACTCAAAAGGCTCGTTGTTTTCATAGGCTGCCTTCTGTTCATGGAGAGCCAGTCCAATTAGATGCATTACCTGAGTAAAAATTGATAGCAAAAATGTATAACAACAGTAAAAAAAGAAATAGCAGATAAGGGGTAAAAATAAAGCTTGACAATGCAAAATGATATATCGTTAATAAGGGTCAACAGGAAAATCTCTACATAATCGTATGATTTGCCAAATACATTAGCCAAAGTTTTCTCAAATCATACCATAACATCTTAAAAATAGTATATGTTGAATAATGTAGTCTTACATGCACTATCTGAATTAAAAGGTGAGATAGTTACAACCAGAATATTTATGCCAGGTAACTGTGCCGCCACTGCCATCATCATAATAATCTAAAATTTGCTTTCCATGCTAGCATGGGTTGGATGGTTGGACAGGAGCTGGTAAAGCCAGGGTGTCATTGTCTGTTTTGACATGGTTTCTATGGTTCAATGTCCTCCCTAATACCAACCACTTTAGAGTGTATGGGGTACTTCTTACGTGACGCCATCACCAGGTGCTTCTTACGTGACACCATCAGCAGGTGCTTCTTACGTGACACCATCAGCAGGTGCTTCTTACGTGACACCATGAGCAGGTGCTTCTTACGTGACGCCATCAGCAGGTGCTTCTTACGTGACACCATCACCAGGTGCTTCTTACGTGACACCATCAGCAGGTGCTTCTTACGTGACACCATCAGCAGGTGCTTCTTACGTGACACCATCACCAGGTGCTTCTTACGTGACACCATCACCAGGTGCTTCTTACGTGACACCATCAGCAGGTGCTTCTTACGTGACACCATCAGCAGGTGCTTCTTACGTGACACCATCAGCAGGTGCTTCTTACGTGACGCCATCAGCAGGTGCTTCTTACGTGACACCATCAGCAGGTGCTTCTTACGTGACACCATCAGCAGGTGCTTCTTACGTGACACCATCAGCAGGTGCTTCTTACGTGACACCATCACCAGGTGCTTCTTACGTGACACCATCAGCAGGTGCTTCTTACGTGACACCATCAGCAGGTGCTTCTTACGTGACACCATCAGCAGGTGCTTCTTACGTGACACCATCAGCAGGTGCTCTTACGTGACACATCAGCAGGTGCTTCTTACGTGACACCATCAGCAGGTGCTTCTTACGTGACACCATCACCAGGTGCTTCTTACGTGACACCATCAGCAGGTCTTCTTACGTGACACCATCAGTAGGTGCTTCTTACGTGACACCATCAGCAGGTGCTTCTTACGTGACACCATCAGCAGGTGCTTCTTACGTGACACCATCAGCAGGTGCTTCTTACGTGACGCATCAGCAGGTGCTTCTTACGTGACACCATCAGCAGGTGCTTCTTACGTGACGCCATCAGCAGCAGGTGCTTCTTACGTGACACCATCACCAGGTGCTTCTTACGTGACACCATCAGCAGGTGCTTCTTACGTGACACCATCAGCAGGTGCTTCTTACGTGACACATCAGCAGGTGCTTCTTACGTGACACCATCACCAGGTGCTTCTTACGTGACACACCATCAGCAGGTGCTTCTTACGTGACACCATCAGCAGGTGCTTCTTACGTGACACCATCACCAGGTGCTTCTTACGTGACACCATAGCAGGTGCTTCTTACGTGACACCATCACCAGGTGCTTCTTACGTGACACCATCAGCAGGTGCTTCTTACGTGACACCATCAGCAGGTGCTTCTTACGTGACACCATAAGCAGGTGCTTCTTACGTGACACCATCAGCAGGTGCTTCTTACGTGACACCATCAGCAGGTGCTTCTTACGTGACACCATAAGCAGGTGCTTCTTACGTGACACCATCACCAGGTGCTTCTTACGTGACACCATCACCAGGTGCTTCTTACGTGACACCATAAGCAGGTGCTTCTTACGTGACACCATCAGCAGGTGCTTCTTACGTGACACCATCAGCAGGTGCTTCTTACGTGACACCATCACCAGGTGCTTCTTACGTGACACCATCAGCAGGTGCTTCTTACGTGACACCATCAGCAGGTGCTTCTTACGTGACACCATCACCAGGTGCTTCTTACGTGACACCATAAGCAGGTGCTTCTTACGTGACACCATCAGCAGGTGCTTCTTACGTGACACCATAAGCAGGTGCTTCTTACGTGACACCATCAGCAGGTGCTTCTTACGTGACCCATCAGCAGGTGCTTCTTACGTGACACCATCACAGGTGCTTCTTACGTGACACCATCAGCAGGTGCTTCTACGTGACACCATCAGCAGGTGCTTCTTACGTGACACCATAAGCAGGTGCTTCTTACGTGACACCATCACCAGGTGCTTCTTACGTGACACCATAAGCAGGTGCTTCTTACGTGACACCATCACCAGGTGCTTCTTACGTGACACCATCACCAGGTGCTTCTTACGTGACACCATCAGCAGGTGCTTCTTACGTGACACCATCAGCAGGTGCTTCTTACGTGACACCATCACCAGGTGCTTCTTACGTGACACCATCAGTAGGTGCTTCTTACGTGACACCATCACCAGGTGCTTCTTACGTGACACCGTCACCAGGTGCTTTTCACGTGACACCATCACCAGGTGCTTTTCACGTGACACCATCACAGGTGCTTTTTATGTGCCTCATATATAAACAATTGTGTTCTTAATCAACAACCTCATATCCATTGCTGACATTTACATAAACGGCAATGTTAAATAATAATACATACCCTTTCAAATTGAGTCTCGGACCATGATCTGGAGCGTTCAGCAGCTGTTCGAGACAGTACAATTGTCATTATATGGATCATTACATCACAACTCAATACATTCCGTACTCCAGCGAATAATTTACAGAACCGAGGAGGGGCTGGTGGTGGCAGAGCTGTTGAGAGAAGGTAAAACAAGATGAGTTGGCAGATTCCTTTACATGAAAGTTCATACAAACACAGTTCATTCTAAAACTAAGCTATCACTATTAATTTCTTTCACTGACTTAAAACAGCATGTTTTGGAGAAGAGTACAGTTGGTTACATCAACCCAAGTACTTGACTGGTACTTTATTTTATCAACCCTGAAAGGATAAAAGGCAAGGTAGAACCAAATAGGATTTACCTCGATCTTCTCCGGCTTGCTTCTTTTTCTTCATTTGGCTTTCTTCAGACTGCAAGAAATATATAAAGATTATTATCAAGATGTCCATCAATATTGTTGAGAAGGTTGACTAAGACTTCAGACAGTGTTTGTTCTACAGCAAGTATTATATTGATGTCAGTGATAATAAAATAAATGATAATGCTTAGTATTAAAAAAACTGATTGTCAAAGTAGTTGAGTGGCTATGTGATAAGTAGCTTGCTTATCAACCACATGGTTCTGGGTTCAATCCCACTGCGTGACACCTTGGGCAAGTGTCTTCTACTATAGCCTAGGGCCGACCAAAGCCTTGTGAGTGGATTTGGTAGACGGAAACTGAAAGAAACCCATTGTTTATATGTGTGTGTGTGTCTGTGTTTGTCCCCCCCCAACATTGCTTGACAACCGATGCTGATGTCGTTACGTCCCCGTAACTTAGCGGTTCGGCAAAAGAGACCGATAGAATAAGCATTAAGCTTACAAAGAATAAGTCCTGGGGTCAATTTGCTCGACTAAAGGCAGTGCTCCAGCATGGCCACAGTCAAATGACTGAAACAAGTAAAAGAGTAAAATAAATTTTCAACATGTTGAACAACTTAAATGACAAATGCTGAGGTCAGGTTTTTGTTATTTGTAGACAAAAGACAAATCAATTTCCTGAGAGGATCTCAGTATATTTCACATAAGAATTACAGATAACCTGTTTTAGTATTGTTTAACAGTCAGGCGAAATGAAGCCATAGAATTAAATGAACAGACAAAATACACAACTATGCATCTTTAATACATTTGAACTTCAGTTAATGCCCTAGCCATCTGTAATATAGAATTCAGTGTGTTTCCAGAGACATAAAGTCTGATGCAGACTAGCAACATATCCACCTGGTAACAATCTCACTATGCTGTAATTATACATTTATAATCGTTTTAACCCTTTCATGATCATGCTTCTAATGAAATTAACTCCTTATGGGCTTGAAGTGATTTTATAGAATAATTAAGAATTTTAAGGTATTTAGCAAAATAACATTGCCCATTATTAATCAGATGTTGGAACATAACAAAAGGTTCTAACATAAAATTATAACGGGTTTAAATTTAAATAAATACATTTTAAAAGGAATTTGTATCATAGAATCAGAGAAGGTCTCATTTGAGTTGATGTCAAAAGGGTTAAAGCCTCCTATGTTTTAGTACAGAGGGAGATAAAAGTGAAGGCACATGGCCTAGTGGTTAGAGCAGCAGACTCGCGGTCGAGGGATCGCGGGTTCGAATCTCAGACTGGACGATGTGTGTGTTTATGAGCGAAACACCTAAGCTCCACACGGCTCTGGCAGAAGGTAATGGCAAAACATCTGCTGACTCTTTCTCCACAACTTTCTCTCACTCTTTCCTCCTGCAGCTCACCTGAGATAGACTGGCGTCCCGTCCAGGTGGGGAACCTATACGCCAAGAAACTGGGAAACCGGCCCTTATGAGCCAGGCATGGCTCGAGAAGGAACAAACAAAAAAAAAAAGAGGGAGCTAAACCCTTCATTCTTGTAACAGAGATCTGTAAACAGAAGCAATCTGGCATTTGGGTTCTGAGATTGCGCTGTGGACAGCTGAACTACGACTTTACACACGAGTTGGAAGACTGAACAAAATAGAAACAATAAGCGGTTTGGTACTTCTAAAATACAATGAATGAGTATACATAACACTTACTTTAGATTGCTCTGACCTGCTATAGTGATAGAAATAGGGATTGTATTGCTCACAATACTCTGGTTTTAGCTCATAGTGTCCTTTGCCTCCAACTTGACTTTTCCTGAAATGATGGAAACATTTCAATTAAAAAAAAAACATACTTACAAATTCAATATCAAGGTCTATACATTGCCTTATGCTAGCTTAAGTTAGATAGATGTATCTATTTCTTTACAACCCACAAGGGGCTAAACACAGAGGGGACAAACAAGGACAGACAAACGGATTAAGTCGATTACATCGACCCCAGTGTGTAACTGGTACTGAATTTATCGACCCCGAAAGGATGAAAGGCAAAGTCAACCTCGGCAGAATTTGAACTCAGAAAGCAGCGCCAGACGAACTACCGCAAAGCATTTCACCTGGCGTGCTAACGTTTCTGCCAGCTCGCCGCCTTAAATAGTTAGAAAGATGTATCGTGCAAGCTCTCATTGTTCAGCTCTGCACTGACAACTCATCACAATTTTCATTGAAAATCAATATCAGAGCAGTTATTTCTCCAACACACTTTGGTAAATGCCTGAAGTCCAGGTGCTCCCTCAGCTCACATGTGCTCCACCATTCATGCAGGTAAGCAATACACATACAAACAATCATCCTTGCCTCAAATTATCTCACTACATGCAATGACAATATCACACTTATTCCAGAGAGACAGACAGAGAAAATGTTGTTGTCCCCTCTATGTTTAGCCTCTTGTGGGCAATAAAGAAATAAGAAAGAGATAATGTTGTTGTTGTTAACTTCTTCTACTCCTTCTTTACTCTAATTACAATAATTCTACTACAATCACCACCAGCACTAATTAGATAACCACATGGTTCCAGGTTCAGTCCCACTGCATGGCACCTTGGGCAAGTGTCTTCTACTATAGCCTTGGGCTGACCAAAGCCTTGTGAATGGATTTGGTAGACGTAAACTGAAAGAAGCCCATCACATATATGTATATGTGTGTATATACATATATGTATGTTTGTGAGTTTGTGTTCGCCCCCACCCCCAACATTGCTTGACAACTGATGCTGGTGTGTTTGCACCCTCATAACTTAGCAGTTCGGCAAAAGAGATCGATAGAATAAGTACTAGGCTTCCAAAGAATAAGTCCTGGGGTTGATTTGCTCGACTAAAGGCGGTGCTCCAGCACGGCCACAGTCAAATGACTGAAACAAATAAAAGGGTAACTGAAAGAAAAACTAGGGGTGACACGATTAACTAAAACCCTTGAAAGTGGTACCCCCAACATAACTGAAACTAGTAAAAAAGTATTTAGTAAATAATGTCAAAAGGATCCCTAAAGTGTAGCCTGAGATGGGGACAAAAACGAAACAATTACATTTCAGTATGAGATTAGGCAACACAAAATAAAAGATGAAACAAATATCTTACTTAAAATTTGCAACTTCATTCACCACAAGTTCAATTCCAGTCTCATGGTTCCACTGAAATAATTATTATCATAATTAATAATCTGCATAAGTTAGTAAAATTAAGCAAAGAAATTATAGATCTGTAGTAGAAAATGATGTTTGGCAGTTTGAACCAGACCTGCCTCAACTACTGTTAAACTTAAGTGCCAAAGCCCCCGACAACCCATATTAGACCTACCTTTGCCATTGTCCCAGTCATTCATGTTAGGTTCACAAAGTTATTTCGGCAGAAACAGGTTTAGCAGGTCTTTAAAAAATTCAATTTCTTCACAGTTTAACTTTCAAATGAAAATACTATTATCAACTATGACGTTACAAATGACAAACATTTTTAGAGTTGAAAATTTTATTTATTCCACAAGTTTTTGAACTAGAAATTTTTTTTTTTTTTAAAAAAGGTGACCTGGATTATTAGAGTCAGACTAGGAAATGTTAAACAGTTTCTGTAGATATTACACTGCTTTTGTAGTATAGGTTAATAAATAAAGGTTGCACTTACATCTTCGGGTAGGGCTTTTACAAGTTCACTGTGTGCCATTGGAGTAATGCACAACTGGTGGATAATTTCCCTCTTGACAACATCTTTGTGGGTTACTTGACCCACACCGACTGTGTAACGTTCACCTAAAAAAAAAAAAGGGGGGGAGGGATCAAACAATAGTTTACATTAAGCCCAATATATTTTTTAAACATTGGCCTAGTGGTTAGGGCAGCGGACTCGCAGTTGAGGGGTTGCGGGTTTGAATCTCAGACTGAGCGATGTGTGTGTTTATGAGTGAAGCACCTAAGCCCCACGCAGCTCCCGCAGAAGGTGATGGTGAGCTTCTGCTGACTCTTTCGCCACAACTTTTTCTCACTCTTTCCTCCTGCATCTTGCAGGTCACCTGCAACGGACAAGCGTCCCGTCCAGGTGAGGAACCTATCATCGTTTAACATCCATTCTCCATGCTAGCATGGGTTGGACGGTTCGACCGGGGATCTGGGAAGCCAGAAGGCTGCACCAGGCTCCAGTCTGATCTGGCAGTGTTTCTACAGCTGGATGCCCTTCCTAACGCCAACCACTCTGTGAGTGTAGTGGGTGCTTTTTACGCGCCACCTGCACAGGTGCCAGGCGAGGCTGGCAAGAGCCACGATCGGATTGGTGCATTTTACATGCCACCAGCATGGAAGCCAGTCAAGGCGGTGCTGGCATCGGCCAAGGAAACCGGCCCTATGAGCCAGGCATGGCTTAAGAAGGAACAAACATGCTAACCTGTGCCCCAATAGTTCTGGAGGTTTCTAATAGCCAAATTATAAAGTTCTTAAACTGACAAACACAGGAAACTGATGTAACTATATCTCAGATTAAAACAATGGTTATAGACAAAATTTGAACTATCAGTTTGGAACCTTAAGCCCATCTCAAAACTCCAATTAAATAAATTGTAATCGAGCAGGTTAAAAATTAACTTTCTTGAAGTGAGGAGAGAGAGAAAGCAGCTGGGCATGAAATGGTATCAGTTAATGCCTACAGGTATAAAGTGATACACAAGAATGACACCTGTTGGAAGAAAACCAGTTGAATACTGAGAACAAAGTAATTATGGTAGAGCAAAATCTAAGGTGTAGGAATAAGTAGTGAGGTTATGTCTGGGTCTCAGAGGTGAGATGAACAGTGTGAAATGGTGTGGCTGTATGTTGTTACATAGACTAGTGCAATATATGTATAAAAAAAAGCATTATGATGAACTAATAAGGAGGTGGTCGAAAAAGCCAGCTTCTATATATGGCTGAAGCGAGAAGACCAAAAATGGCTTGAAAGTCATAACATGCCGGCGGAAAATAACATCACTGAATTAGCTTCGCTGACTGACAGCTAAGACTATGCGCCTTCATCGGTCAGTTAAAGTTGAGACAGTGTCACGTGACAACTTGCTGGGGCTGCCTGCTGGAGCCTAGCAGCAGGTATTTAAAGGGAAAAAGATTTGACAAGTTAGTCAGTCACTCGCTGACGCTACATCGAAAAGGCCAGGGAACAGAAGAAAGAAGAAGAAATGCACCCAACACTAGAGCTGAAGACACCTCCGAAACAGGGGCCCCGCCACGTCAAAACGGTTGAGGAGTAGGGGCCGAAACTGGACGTGGTTCCTCCTGATGATGTCTTGAGCTAACTGGATCTTATAAAGGAGCTGTTGTGATTGCAGACCACGAAACACAGTTGAAATTCCTCAGATGATCTTGCCAAAATGATTACAAATATGAAGAGGTCATATAATTACCTAAAATTATAATTAAAAGGTTCAGAAACTCCTCAGCAAGCACACTGGTTTGTCTGACAGAATCTTCTTGGCCACCTGGATCATCGTAAGTAGACCTAGGATAAAATAGAAGCTAATTACAGAAAAGACAATTGTAATAATTATAATATGGACACATCAAATATCGGGTGTAGTTAAGTTAAAAATAAACTTCATCAACAAGAAAAAAAATAACAAAATGAAATTAATAGAGAGTCACTTACTTGACCCAAGCAAGTAAACCATATTTGTTCAACAAGTGAATGAGAAACTCATCAGGATTTAAAAGAGAAGCACCAATCTAGCAAAGTAAACAAAGAAAATTCTGTTACAAAACACTCAAAACAACAAAATCACAATTTTGGGTTGTGGAATAAAAGTGATTTATCATCAATGCATATATAGTATTCTAGAGTAGAATGTGCAGGTGTTATGCAAATAAATACAGCATAGTAGGTAAAAAGTGTTCCTGGGGTGATCATAAAGGAATTTAACATTTGGAGTAAAGTGGTTTGATTAGATTTTAATATAATAATAATAATAATAATATAATAATGTATATTATTGTATACAGTGCTCAGGTGTACCACAACTTGTCAAAAGTGCGTGTAAAGCATATGCAGTAATGTACAAATGTCTGGAAAGTGAACAGTGTATGAGTCAGATACATGCTTGCGTGTGTATGGAGAGGAGAAAATCAGGTGTAGTGTTGGCGAATCTCAGGAAGCATGGAAGTTTTGAAGGATGCAGTGCTCCGACAACTAACAACTGATGCCAACAGTTTGTTCCATGCTTCAGCAACTCTTAGTGTGAAAAAATGTTTCTGAAAGTCATGGGAGCTGTGGTAAACATGTCCACGGGTGTTAGACAGGTGGAGTTTGAAAAGGTACTCAGAGTTATTGTTTGTAAGATGGTTAATAATTTTATGGGTGTCTGCCAAGTCAGCTGCCAGACGTCGGAGTTTCAATGTATCCATGCCCAGGGAAGTAAGGCGTTCAGAATATGGCAACATGAAGTAGGTTATATCTAGGTCTCAGCAATAAAATAACTAGGATTGAGTATGGCTGTCTGTTGTACAGCAGACCAATTCAATGTATGCCAATATATAAAAAAAAAAACAAGTGTTAAATCTGATAGTGGTGGTGATATTTCCAATCTCATTAGAAACAGGACTGAGCTTCATAGATGAGACAAGACAGAATTGAGTTACATAGAAAGATACCACATGCAGTGGAGGTTACACATGGATGTTATACCAATATTATAGATGATGATGAGGGTGGAATATCCTGGCATGTAAAACTCAATCCAAGCAGCAACTTTATTGAATACACAGGACAGAACAAAACTTCCCACTTACAGGGAACATTAAGTATTATAATATAATATAATGAAATTATTGTATACAGTGCTCAGGTGCACCACTAACATCTAGTGGGAACCTAGAATTTCAAACATCACAAAACAGTAGAAACTAAAACAAACACAATCATAACAGATACCTGTGCATGTTCTCTACTAATATGTGAAATATTTAGTGAGCTAACACAATCAAAATGTCGTAAAACTTCCAAACAACAGTCAGCAACATCTACTCGCATGTGTCAGTGAGTCCTGACCTTTTAAAGTAGATCAATAAACCTTCACTAATTATCACTAATGGAACTGATAGTCATATCTACAGAAAACAAGTTTAAAGGAACACACAGAAGATGAACTATACCTGTAACATAACAATATCTTTATCATACATTTCTACACGGCATCTTACATTGTTATAAAAGAAGATCTGAAAGAGAAACAAAAAGAGAAGGTTACATCAAAAGAGAAAATTAATAACATACAAAATATTTATTTATTGCCCACAAGGGGCTAAACATAGAGGGGACAAACAAGGACAGACAAGGGGATTAAGTCGATTACATCGACTCCAGTGCGTAACTGGTACTTATTTTATTGACCCTGAAAGGATGAAAGGCAAAGTCGACCTCGGCGGAGTTTGAACTCAGAACGTAACGGCAGATGAAATACTAAGTATTTCGCCCGGCGTGCTAACGATTCTGCCAGCTCACCACCTTTAACATACAAAATATTATACATAATAAATATCCTTAATTCTTTTACATCAACTAATCCATCTTAATACACACCCCACTTAAAACTATATGGAATGTTTCTCATCTTTACAGCACACTTTCATCCTAACTACACATCTTAAAGAAAACACATTCATTTAAACTCATCACTTTTCCTTTCAATTAGATACAACCTAACAGTTTCAAATTGAAAATTTCAATAATCTGCATTTGCTATTTATAATTTGATAGAAAATAAATCATAAAAAGGAATAAAGACTTGAATTGAAATTGTGATTAATGCCACAAAATATAAAAAAATGAAACAGCTATTTCTGAAGAATAAAATAACAATCTTACCTGATTAAGAAGGGAGAAACCATTTCTTCTCCACATTCCAGCATAATTTTGAGCTATCATAACTTGAGTTCGCAGTGGCGGTTCTATCAAGTCAACAGGACTCATTTCAAACTAAAGAATAAAAACCGAACCTTAATTAAATGCTGATTAATATTTGAAATTGATATTTGACAAAATAATGAAAATAAAAAGGTATTCTTTAGTAATTATAAACCTTTATGTCAGTTGAAACTTACTTTAAGAAGGGTTTCAGGTAACAGATTTCAGTTTGTGATGAAGAAATGTGGATATAATAATAATATAATAATAATAATAATAATTGTGTACAGTGCTCAGGTGCACTACAACTCATCTAAAGTGTATATATAATCAGGTGTAGTTTCGGCGGATTTCGGAAAGCATGAGGGCCTTAAAGGATGCAGTGTCATGGCAGTCAACAACTGACGCAGGCAGTTTATTCCATGCTTCAGCAACTCTGAGCGTGAAAAAATGTTTCCGAAAGTCATGGGAGCTGTGTTGTTTTCTGACTTTGTAGGCATGTCCACGTGTGTTAGACACATGGAGATCAAAAAGGTGTTCAGTGTTGTTGTTGGTGAGGTGGTTGATAACCTTGTGGGTGTTTACCAAGTCCGTCGCCAGATGCCGGAGCTTCAGTGAATCCATGCCCAGGGAAACAAGGCGCTCAGAATATGGTAGGTGTCTGATGGAGGGTATGGGTTTGGTTTCACGTCTCTGGACAGATTCCAGGAGGTCAATGTTCTGAGCAAGATAGGGGTTCCAAACTGATGATGCGAATTCCAAGTGTGGTCGTACCATAGCTGTATACAGTTTTAAATAGATGGCTGGAGAGCGGCTAACAAAAGTCTTGCTGAGTGATGCCAAGACACCCTCGGCCTTCTTGACAATATGTTCTCAAATACAGGCATAAATATATCTCAAGAGACAAAGTGTCGTAAGTTTAATTAATGATGATGTGCCGGTGCCAGTGACATGTAAAAAGCACCGTCCTAACATGGCAGATGCCAGCGCCACCTGACTGACGTCCGTGACATGTAAAAGCACCAACTAATTGTGGCCGTTTGCCAGCCTCCTCTGGCCCCTGTGCTGGTGGCACGTAAAAAACACCCACTACACTCATGGAGTGGTTGGCATTAGGAAGGGCATCCAGCTGGATAGAAACACTGCCAGATCAGACTGGAGCCTGGTGCAGCCTCCTGGCTTCCCAGACCCTGGTCGAACTGTCCAACCCATGCTAGCATGGAAAACGGACATTGAACGATGATGATGATGATGATGGTGATGATGTAACAACTTATGAGAGACAACAATGGTAAGGATGACACGATAAAGTAAGCATCTGTTCAATCAAGTCTAACGTGAAACAAAACATACCTGTGAAATCATCTCTGGAGAACATATACCAAATTTGTCCATATGTAGATAAAGCCCTGGCAAGAATTAAAAAAAGAGGTAATCAATTCAAAGGAATTATGAAAAATATAAGATACAGATTATGATAGCAACAGTGTTTTTAATTTGGTTACAGAGAAAATCCCTTTTCTTCCATGTTTCACTATAAAGAATTTACTCATATAATCACCAATCAAGTAATAGCTCTAATATTCATAATTAATTTGTTTTAAACCTCAAGGTCAAATTCCTTCGTACATAAGTTAAAGTGTGTAAAACAAATTATATTGTGGAAAAAGCCATTTTAATCATTGAACAACAAACAAAACTGCTGAATTCACATTATATTTTAAATTTATTTCAAGAAGTGTCCAAACTTTCTTCATACAAATGCAACTTGGGTCAATGGCACAGTTCCTCTGTAACTCAGTTTAAATTTTAAATTAAAAATGAATCTAACAGCTTTGACGTTATTAAATGGTTAGAATGGTCCTTCCATGATATAACTGATTCACTTGCAAGAAATGCTTTCAGATCAAGTCACTTGCTAGACAAGTACAACTCCAAAAGTGTATAAAAACTTTTGGATCTTACATGGTCTACATGTGTGTACACACACACACACACACACACAATCACATTAATGTATGTATATATTCTTTTACTCTTTTACTTGTTTCAGTCATTTGACTGTGGTCATGTTGGAGCACAGCTTTTAGTCGAGCAAATCGACACCAGGACTTATTCTTTGTAAGCCTAGTGCTTATTCTATCGGTCTCTTTTGCCGATCCGCTAAGTTACGGGGATGTAAACAGCAGCATCGGTTGTCAAGCGATGTTGGGGCGACAAACACAGACACACAAACATATATATATATAAACGACAGGCTTCTTTCAGTTTCCGTCTACCAAATCCACTCACAAGGCTTTGGTCGGCCCAAGGCTATAGTAGAAGACACTTGCCCAAGGTGCCACGCAGTGGGACTGAACCCAGAACCATGTGGTTCGTAAGCAAGCTATATTAATTTTTGCTCAGATGATATGTAATTGTTTGTCCCAATAAATTCTTGACAGCAATTTTACCAAAATTCATTTTGAGGAGAGAATAATTGTTTATTTCATAATTGAGATTAGTTAATTTGCTTTAGGAGTCAAGCATACTGTTCAATGATGTGATAGGATATGATTTAATTCAAACAGTGTATTATCAATGTATGAATATATATATCTAATGACAAATAAAAAAGATATTGACAGATGGAGTAGAAGTTTAGGTGTATTTCAAGAAGGAAAAAATAGACAAATAAATAAAACCATATTAAGTACCGGCAAAGAGGCGAATAACTGGTAAATGGATACTGACAGGCTGGCTAGCAACATCATATTTTATACACTGGGCTACAATTCCTGCAACTGAAATAGATGAAAATATATTATCTTAAAGGGAAATGTTACAAAGAATTTTACACAAATCAGGTACTGACTTTACATAAGACAAAATTTTCACATAAATTTCACTTATATGTAGGACAAAGTTTTAATTTATATGTAGGACAAGGTTTTAACTTATATGTAGGACAAGGTTTTAACTTATATGTAGGACAAGGTTTTAACTTATATGTAGGACAAGGTTTTAACTCATATGTAGGACAAGGTTTTAACTTATATGTAGGACAAGGTTTTAACTATATGTAGGACAAGGTTTTAACTTATATGTAGGACAAGGTTTTAACTTATATGTAGGACAAGGTTTTAACTTATATGTAGGACAAGGTTTTAACTTATATGTAGGACAAGGTTTTAACTTATATGTAGGACAAGGTTTTAACTTATATGTAGGACAAGGTTTTAACTTTATGTAGGACAAGGTTTTAACTTATATGTAGGACAAGGTTTTAACTTATATGTAGGACAAGGTTTTAACTTATATGTAGGACAAGGTTTTAACTTATATGTAGGACAAGGTTTTAACTTATATGTAGGACAAGGTTTTAACTTATATGTAGGACAAGGTTTTAACTTATATGTAGAAGAGGGTTTCAATTTACACATAAGACAAGGCTCAAATCTAGAAATAACAATGGTTGAATTTACCATCACAATCTTCCATTTTATGGGCATCCAGTTTATCTCTACATTGGTAAAGGGTACAAAGAGTAGATCTAAAACAGTCACTAAAAACTGAAGCCTGAAAGTAGACAACAAGAGTTAGTGTGAAAGTATACAGTAGAAGGTGGAATGAAAGTTTACAGCATCACTTTACCTCTATTCAATCGAAATTACCAAAATGTTTTCAGAGTTAGTGTTTTATAGATTTGCATTTCCTCAAAACCAAAATATACTAAAGATCAATACCCACATCACGGCCCTGCTTAGCAGTGTGGCTTACCTGAGTAACACTGGCCCAGCATATATAATTGTAAATATGTACAACAGGTAAATACTGTTTCACAGCAAGTAAGTAAGTAAGTACAATACAAAGGACTAAAGTACTTTGTAGGCCAAGAGTGATCAGTTCAAATCCTCACCTAGATCCAATGATTATGGAAGTCATCACAGCATGAAGAAAATTTTTTCCACACTGCTAGACATAACTATATTCCTGTATGATCCATTTTACCTGACACAACAGCTATACACCCGTATGATACAGTTACAACTATAGCTGTTCACCTGTATAATTCATGTTATAATAAACGACAACAATACATCTATATGAGCCATATTGCAACACATGACAATTATACACCTGAGTGTATCCATGTTACAATTCACGACAAAAATACATTTGTATGATCCATGTTTGTTAGCCAATGTCACTATAAAAACTTCCTTTGGTCAAGAATGACCATGGGATTGCACCTAGTGGTTACCTTCCAAGGCACATGTTCAGGCAAGGTTGTTATTAGAAGACCAGCAGTCACCCATACATACAAGCCTCGCCTCTCCATGCCACCAATGTTATCCAAGGGAAAGGCTAAGACCAATACAGCTTGGTATCAGTGACATCACAACTCATTTCTACAGCTGAGTGAACTGGAGCAATGTGAAAAAGCGTCTTGCTCAAGAACACAGCCCTGTCTGAGAATCGAACTCACTACCTCATGATTGTGAGCCCGACACTCTAACCACTGAGTCATGTGCCTTCACAATGTTACAATACATAACAACTATCTGACAGCTTATACACCAGCATGATCCAACAGGTCAGACCCAAGTCATAATATCTTAAGTAACCCACCATAAGAAAACAGGTGTAAAATAATTAAAAACAAAAACAATTTTAATAAACTTCAAAGTAAAATTCTTACATTACTGCCGCACCAGTCCAAAAACAAAGCAATGTTATCTTGTAAACGAAGTTGAAGATTAAATGCACTTTCCCATTCTGGTTCTATTTCTAAATGTTGACCAGTTTTACGGGTGACAGAATCCATTCCCTGCAAAACAAGAAAAGAGAGATTGTAATGGAAACAATATTTAAAGAATTGTTGTTTGTTGATAGTTTGTTTGGTACCATCTAAATAGCTCTATTGATTTATCTCTTATAAGCCGACGAAGTGAGTTCACAGCTAGCAGGACGGCCTGCTGTGCTAACCTTGGATCATAGAGTGACCTGCTGTTCTTGAGGAGACCTACTGAGTCAAGTACGTCAACATCAAAATAAAAATCAAATGGAAATTGTAGTTAAGATACCTGTGCCGGTGACAGATAAAAAGCACCATCCGAACGTGGCAGATGCCAGCATCGCCTTGACTGGCGTCTGTGTCGGTGACACATAAAAGCACCAACCAATCGTGGCCATTTGCCAGCCTCCTCTGGCCCTCGTGCCGGTGGCATGTAAAAAGCATCCACTACACTCACGGAGTGGTTGGTGTTAGGAAGGGCATCCAGCTGTAGAAACACTGCCAGATCAGACTGGAGCCTGGTGCAGCCTCCTGGCTTCCCAGAACCCGGTCGAACCGTCCAACCCATGCTAGCATGGAAAACGGATGTTAAACGATGATGATGATGATGATGAATTGGTATAACTCAGAAAAATCAAACACTGCAAATTTTATGTTTGTGCCAATTTATTGTAGACAGAGTTTAGCATTTATTTCATCATTTGCTTTTTTTACCAGTTCAATCCCTTTACAAAATGAATGCACATGCCTTAACTATTTCTTCTTTTTTTACTGAATGCTCGCTTGATTGAAGCCTTCATTGAAGACACATAGTTGTGTTAGATATTGCTTCAGCTGCGCCATGCTCCAGCATGGCCACAGCCAAATGACTGAAACAAGTAAAAGAGTATAACTATTTTGCTGATGTTATTGAGCTGTGGAAGCTTCTTTTTGCTTACTAGACAGGTTCTTCAGTTTCAGAACTAACTTACTTGTATGCTTATCAAAAGATCAAGCAATGCATTAAAGCCATTGCAGAAGCTTTTCTTCAATTGGTCTGTCCACTCTTCAGCACTTGGTTTACACAGCAATGCATATCTGAAATGTATGATAATGTATACAATATTAAAACTGCTAAATATATATATATAAAGGAATGAGCCCCAAACATAATTAAATGGAAGCTCCTTGAACAACCAGGGACTCATATAAACAAGAGCAAACGATGTAAGCTTTAATTGGCAGAGAGCAAAAGAAGACTAAAAAAATTCACTTGACCTGGAGACCTTTTTAAACTCCAAGAAAGAAGTATTCAGTCAATGCCCTCACCTAAAACATTCCCTACTTCAGACTTGGTATTCCCCATTTGTTCAGTAGGCCAGCCACAGCTCATTTGAATATTACCACAGCCAAAGCCAGTGTAAAAGGGATAACTCCATCCCATCACAGACAATTATTTTTTGTTTACAAAACCAACTGATTATTACATATTTCTTCCTCCAGTTGCAGAGAAGTTATGCACCTTCAGCTATATTTGAGTCTGATGAGTCGCCTATACTGCTAAACATTTTATAGGTGCAAAACCAACGGTCATTCTTTGGCAGTGCGTAACTTTTTAAATATAAGTTCCCACCCACATACGATATTAAATAAGTTCACAAGTCATATATCATAATATCAAATACAACTTATGAAATGTAAACTAACAATCTGCATATTAGAAGTAAATAATGAATATAATTAAATTTTGTCAGATTTGTGATTTAAATATAAAATAACTCCAAAAAGTATTTCGTTTTTGGATTTGGTTTGCAAGATTCTTTATATGAGTCTGTGTGTTGAAGCATATTCTGTTGTGTTTGGGGAGAGTCATTTTCTTTTTGTGCCTTATAATGTAACACACTCACCGGTAAAATTTCAATTTATAGAAAAATAGGAAATAAGTGGAAATTTTACCGGTGAGTGTGTTACATTATAAGGCACAAAAAGAAAATGACTCTCCCCAGACACAACAGAACTCAAACAAGGCTCCACTCTAGTGATTCAAGCACTCAAAATCCTCATCATTATCATCTATGTAAAGTAATTTAAGTGATGAGGCTACAGTGAACTTACTGATTAATTCACATAAAATCCACCCCATGCATATTTACGTTTCACATATATTTAAGAATACTTGGATCCTTCTCCACAAAATAATAGGGGCAAACTGGCATTGGATAGAGTGTCTTGCAGTTTTTGATCTAGCTCCCTGCACCAGGAGTTCAAACCCCACTGAGGTCAACTGTGTTTCTGACCCCTTTTGGGGATCTATAAAGTACCTATTTCTTTACTACCCACAAGGGGCTAAACACAGAGGGGACAAACAAGGACAAATGGATTAATTCGATTACATCGACCCCAGTGCGTAACTGGTACTTAATTTATCGACCCTGAAAGGATGAAAGGCAAAGTCGACCTTGGCAGAATTTGAACTCAGAACGTAACAGCAGACGAAATACCTATTTCTTTATTACCCACAAGGGGCTAAACATAGAGGGGACAAACATGGACAGACATAGGTATTAAGTCGATTATATCGATCCCAGTGCTTAACTGGTACTTAATTTATCGACCCTGAAAGGATGAAAGGCAAAGTTTTTTTTTTAAAGGCACAGTCGACCTCGGCTCAATTTGAACTCAGAACGTAACGGCAGACGAAATACCATTAAGCATTTCGCCCAGCATGCTAACATTTCTGCCAGCTCGCCGCCTTGGGGATCTATAAGGTACCACCTCTTGACTGGGATTGACTCTCCCACAGGAAGAAAATGACTGATCAGACCTGGAGAAGGATGGGTTCTGCTAAATCCAGAAATGTCCAAAACACATCATGTCATGACAGTGCCCTTATACCTCTATCAAGAGTTAAGGATCCAATATGATATGGTTTCATTTATTGTCAGACCCCACAACAACTTTTATAAAATTAATTCACAAAAACTTCTGGGTTTTTTTTTTGCCTTTAATATTTTACAAACTTCTAATTTCCATATTTTGGAAGTTACCAAATCAAGTTAGCTTTATACACAAGAGCTACTTACTTTAGATCATATAGTATAAACCAAGCTCTCTTAAACGAGTTGCCATTTTCACTTCTTCCAAATGATAATTTTCCTCTCTCTGCAACACAAATGAAAACATTAAAAATTAACTCAAAATTAAACCATTAACTTTGATAAGTTAATCACAACATAAATATTAATCAAATTCAGTAACATAAACGAATATTAAACACCAATGCAATTAGTTAAAGAAACAGTATTAAATAAACAAAAGGTTACTGGATACTAGTTTTGAAAAGTGTTTGCAATGAAAGTTTTAAAAATGTACTTCAGGTAAAGGAGGGGTAAACAGGGTTTTTTTTTCAACCATTCAGTAGCAAAGAGAAATAATCCTATAGATTTGGATTTAAATTGAATAAGCCATTGGATTTAAACTGAATAATCCATTGGATCTAAACTGAATAATCCATTGGATCTAAACTGAATAACCCAATGGATCTAAACTGAATAATCCAATTGATCTAAGCTGAATAATCCAATGGATCTAAACTGAATAATCCATTGGGTCTAAACTGAATAATCCAATGGATCTAAACTGAATAATCCATTGGATTTAAATTAAATAATCCATTGGATTTAAATTAAATAATCCACTGGATTTAAATTGAATAATCCACTGGATTTAAACTGAATAATCCATTGGATTTAAATTGAATAATCCATTGGATCTAAACTGAATAATCCTATGGATTTAAAGAGTTAATGAATAAGAAAGCAAATGTGAAGTGAAAGTAAAACAACTTACTATTCTTTTTACTTTCACATTGTTTTAAGAAGGTCTGCAATATCACTCCCAACAGGTTGTGTTCTGTGATCAGGAAACGAGCCTATTACAAGGACAAAACAGTAGCATAATAATAATAGTTTTGTAAAGTTGTATAAGAATTAGAATTCTTATTTAAACATAAACCTCAAATAACAAAACATAACTTTCAATTAATCACTAATAATTTGATTTCTTTTAGTCTGCTCCAGTCATGCGAGATAAGGTTCCACTTCACAGTTCAGTGATCACAAATGGTATCCAGCAATAAAAAAAAACTATTTCAATTAATTAATTCCTACAAATTCCACAATTTCTATAAATATCTTCGTAGAGATATTTACTGTAATAAAATTTAACAGGGAAATGGTATGGGATAAGAGGAGGACAGACTGCTAAATCTTGCTGGGTTTTGACTGTCCATCTTACTGAGGAGGTTGATAACCTAAGGAGTTAAATACTGGAGGCTAATTTAATTCACTGTGCATTGTTCCTCTTTCAGCAATCAGTGACATTATGTCAAAGCTAGTAGTCTATGTAACGTTCTTGAATAAATTGTAACTGATACAAAGGAAATAAAGCCATAGCTATTATATAAACAAGTATTCAAAAAAAGATAATCAAATACATTTTTAATTACACCAATTATTTTGTAATAGAGGTTATAATGGATTTCATTTTAAAAGTTCTCAGTTAATGAGGATGCTATTTACCAAAAGATAAACTTCATCAAATAATATCTTTGACATTCTCTCATCATCGTTTAATGTCCGCTTTCCATGCTAGCATGGGTTGGACGATTTTGACTGAGGGCTGGCGAACCAGATGGCTGCACCAGGCTCCAATCTTGATCTGGCAGAGTTTCTACAGCTGGATGCCTTCCTAATGCCAACCACTCCGAGAGTGTAGTGGGTGCTTTTTACGTGCCACTGGCACGGGGGCCAGTTAGGCGGTAGTGGCAACGACCTATATCGAATCTTTTTCCACATGCCACCAGCACAGCATATATTCACTTATTTGTATTTATGTCTGTTTTCCATACTTGCATGGGTTAGATAAATATGCTGTTAAGGCATTGTTTTACAGCCAAATGCTTTCTGTTACTAACCTTTACTTTTTTACAATTAGGGGATCTCATATTCCACTGGGCTTTGAAGGCACAAATGATTTGTTGATAGAATAACTGACAACAGAGGAGGCACAATGGCCCAGTGGTTAGGGCAGCGGACTCACGGCCATAGGATCGCGGTTTCGATTCCCAGACCGGGCGTTGTGAGTGTTTATTGAGCGAAAACACCCAAAGCTCCACGAGGCTCCGGCAGGGGACGGTGGTGATCCCTGCTGTACTCTTTCACCACAACTTTCTCTCACTCTTACTTCCTGTTTCTGTTGTACCTGTATTTCAAAGGGCCGGCCTTGTCACTCTCTGTGTCACGCTGAATATCCCCGAGAACACGTGTCTGTGGAGTGCTCAGCCACTTACACGTTAATTTCACGAGCAGGCTGTTCTGTTGATCGGATCAACCGGAACCCTCATCTTCGTAACCGACGGAGTGCTTCCACAACTGACAACAACAACAACACACACACTCAGAGTAATTCAGAATGAATGGTAAAAAAAACCCAAAAAACATACAGGTGAGTGCTGTAATTAATATATTGTACAATACAGATATTCTTTTTTTGTATCACTCATTTTGAATTACCGTGTGTGTGTATATATATATATATATATATATATATGCACAGACAATAGTCTTTTTTCAGTTTCCATAAATCAAATCCTCTCACAAGGTTTTAGTCAGTTGAGGACTGTAACATGACACCTGCTCAAGGTGCCATGCAGTGAGGCTGAAACCCAAACCATGTGGTTGGGAAGTGAATTTCTTAACCACACACCCATGCCTGTGCCCTAAATATGCAATAACACTGATAAGCAGTACTTGGATGTCTATTAAGGACTTCCATAATTATATTTTATTAATCTCTCTCTCTCTTTCTCACACCTGGTATACGTATGTGTGAAAGACAGAGAGAGAATAACAAAATATAATAGTGAAAATATTTAACAGACACCCAAGTATTGCTCAACAATAGAAATACAAGATTAAAATAAGACTTTATAAATACTTTAAAAGAGGCAATACTTTAAAAATGAAGACCATTTAAAGTTATTCACAGGAATGCCAGATATAACACAGCTCCAACAGAGTTTCTACTTAACAAAAAAAAAGTTTTTTTTAATGATAATTAATGAAGGGAAAGCTAATGAATCAGTGAATTGCATTTTTTTAATGCCTTAGACAGAGGGGGAAAGGCAACACCAACAGCCTTTCTCAGGGCTTCAGGGAATGGTGAAAAGAAAAGAGGAAGTTAATCAAAGGCCAAAGACTTGATACAATAATTGCAACTGAATGCATTCTACTGAAAACAGTGAACTGGCAACTCCAAGACTTCAGACATGCTGCTTATTTGAAGTTTAGCTCTGTGCAATTAAATTTCATGATTATTCCAGTAATGATGTTAAATATCGATCATCATCATCATCGTTTAACGTCTGCTTTCCATGCTGGCATGGGTTGGACGATTTGACTGAGGTCTGGCGAACCAGATGGCTGCACCAGGCTCCAATCTCATCTGGCAGAGTTTCTACAGCTGAATGCCCTTCCTAACGCCAACCATTCTAAAAGTATTGTGGGTGCTTTTATGTGCCACTGGCACGAGGGCCAATCAGGTGGTACTGGCAACGGCCACGCTCAAATGGTGCTTTTTATGTGCCACCTGCACAGGAGCCAGTCCAGCAGCACTGGCAATGACCTCGGTCGAATGTTTTTTCAGTAAGGTGACGCAGGTAACGATCACGCTCGAATGGTGTTTTTTACGTGCCACCAGCATGGAGGCCAGCTTGTTTGCTCTGGCAACAATCATGCATAAAACAGAATTGTTATTTCCTACAAGTCATGTTATCTCAACAAACTTGACATGTCTCATCATAAAAATAGTTTCAAACATGACATTCCTCAAGAAAAAATAAATTGGTATATAAAATTGGTTTCTGAAGTTTAGGGAGTGGAAATATCTGATTTCTGCAGTAGAAGGGGTTAATAGCTCTTGCCACACTACAAAAAGCTTTTGTATAGCTGGTTCAAATTCTTGCATACTGATTGTTCGTAACTTTTGGGATTAAAATACCTGCAACATTTGCTGTGAATTCATTAATTCTTCTGCAAAACCCTGATCTGTTGCAAATAAGCAGCTCAAATGTCTTTTTCCAAACCTGTTTATCCATATCAGGAAGTAGGAATGTCAAGAAATATTCTGATGACATAACGATACTTCTCATTGGTTACTATTTACCATCAGCCTATGGTAAGGTTCTATAAATAATAGTTTAATCCATTTTGAAATAAGAATTAACTTATAGTTGTCAAAATATTTTAACTTTTTATTGACAAACTAACATGACCTATTTCAGATGGTCAGATGTTTAATATGTGAGTGAGTGAGTGTGTGTGTACACACACACATATATATATATATGCAGGGTGCGATGGATAAATTGTCACATTTTATATTTTTAATTTTGCACATGCACACCGTTTGTTTTTGATTTTGTTGACTACACAGTATAGTAGGGTCAGTTGGGCACCATCTGTAAGAAAAACAGCATCCTGATGCAATTCCCTTTGCCATGCTGTAATGCTTGGCATTCATGCCAGAAGCTCCAATATGAACATTTCAGAGTGTTTGTGGTTCAATTTGAGGACATGTACTGAGAGTGAAAAAAAAAAAAAAAATCAAACCTCCCATCAACATCATGGTGTTTGGAGTGATCACTAGTGATGGCAACACTATGCCTCCATTCGCCTTCGCACAAGGCCTCACACTCAACATGGAAGCCTACATCAAGTGCCTGGTGGAGGTAGTACTGCCCTAGGCCAAGAGGGTGGCTGCTGGAAGACCTTGTCTAGCAACAGGACTCTGCACCATGCCACACAAACAGGAGAGCCTAGTCATGGCTGTCAGACAATTTCTGCGACCACATCAACCCTAACATCTGGCTGTCTAACTCGCTAGACTGCAACGCCTTGATTATTACATGTGGAGTGCAGTTGAGCATGAGATTAGCAAAACTCTTTGTAACACCAAAAATGAACTGAAGGCAAGGATTATGGAAGCATTCACCAACTTAAACAAGGAGACTGTCCAGAAGAGTTACAGGAGATTCAAAAGTTTTTTGGAGGCCGTGGTTGGAGCCAATGGTGATTTTATTGAATAAATTTACTCTTTAGTATTTCAAGATATTTTTATGTAATTTTGGTAAATAGATCTTAAAATGAGATGTCAGTTATTTTTTATTTATGCGCAATTTAGACAACAGTTTATTCACTGCACCCTGTGTGTGTATGCTTCCCCTTTTTACTCTTCTACTTGTTTCAGTTATTTGACTGTGGCCATGCTGGAGCACCGCCTTTAGTCGAGCACATCGACCCCAGGACTTACTCTTTGTAAGCCTAGTACTTATTCTTTCGGTTTCCTTTGCCGAACTGCTAAGTTACAGGGACGTAAACACACCAGCATCGGTTGTCAAGCGATCTTGGGGAGACAAACACAGACACACAAACATATACATACATATATACGATGAGCTTCTTTCAGTTTCCGTCTACCAAATCCACTCACAAGGCTTTGGTTGGCCCGAGGCTATAGTAGCCACACAGTGGGACTGAACCTGGAAACATGTAGTTCGTAAGCCAGCTACTTACCACACAGCTACTCTTATGCCTATATATATATATATCAATAGTAATGTATTGCAAAATGTCTCAAATTATACAACTACAAGAAACATTTCTCAGATCTTTTAATGATGACATCTGGCAGCATATATTTCTGTGATGGAAATGGAAATTAGTCTAAAAACATAGGTTTAGGTAATTCCTTTAGATATGGAACACTGCTTAAGAATGAAACAGCAGTAGAAACAACCTACCACCTTAGGAGCTGTGAAAATCTGAAGGGAATCAGAGATAATGGAAACCGATCGTAAATGATCATCCTTGATAAAGTTCTGCATAAGTTGAGCATAGTGCTAAAATAAGAAACAAGAAAATCAAAAGAAACGGTAATAAAAAGGTTATTACATGGCAGTATTTTGCATTTACATAATCAATTACAACATATAACGTAAATAACAGCCATAAATATCAACTTTACTTGGTCATCCTAACAATATATAAACAGTTCTATCAAATGAGTTTAACTAAATTTTAAAATAGGTGAAAAGAGTACGTCGTTAGTGATATTTTTTTCATAGTTGAAAACAATTAGATATAAACACGTTTAGCTAATTCAGTTTTTAACAATCTAAATTTCTTTTTGTGGATAAATGCTTCAGTAGGTTGTACTTTCAATAAAAAAAAAAAGAATTTAACTGTAAAGCAATACAACTATTTAAAACTACTGCAGGGGAGTATATCAAATTTGATAAATTTCTGTTTCATGGTTATCAATTGTATTAACAATTACAACAATTGCTATTAAATTAGCAAATATTTGCTTTAAAAACGATAAAACAAATAGTTATGCTATTATTATAAAGCAATTATTCATGCAACAATAGCATTTGGTGGTGCTGCCAAGGACAAACAATTTCTTTAAAAGAATTTCTATTGTTTCAGTTGTTTTGTTACTTATTTGGCTCAGAAAATTATAAGAAAGTATATTTTTTTTAAAATAAATTTTAAGAAGTTTAACAAAAGCAAAAATGGAAATAAAAAAAAAATTTCTATATATGGAATATTCTCAGAGAAGCTTTGCAATACTGCATTTTAATTTTGATTTCATTTCTTTTTTTCTCCAGCATGTAGTTAAGCAAGCGCTAAAGATTGTTTAAAACAAGTAATAATTCAACCATTGAAACTTCCAGAAAACAATGAAATCTTCATTAAAATATTACTGTAAATCAATGTCACATGTTAATTAATTTAGATAAAGATAAGGCCAATTAGTGATATGCCTTTTTTCCCATCATTTTTAAAATGAAATGAAAAAGAACGGGGAGAAATGTTTGTAATAAGCAGAACACACTTCAGCTTTGTACACTTTCATTCAACTAAAAGATTTATGAAAACTGTCTTGTAATATTTGTTTAACCTGGTGTAATCTTTTTTTTTTTTTAATGGTAGCTAACCATGTAGACCAATCAGCAAACAAGTATTGCAACCAGTGCAATAGTGTGCAAACTATAAACAATATAGACACCAGGATTAAAACCAAGATACCTGCAATTCCTAAACGATTGCTTTCTCCGCTTAACAGTCAGTTGCAGCACCAATTTAAAGTTAGTTTTTAAGAAATGCCAGGAAACACTTAAAAGAAAATAAACTATATTGCATTACATAATTTGTTGCATTCAGCTACAAATGAAACCTGTCTGAACACCAAGTTTATTTGAAAATTAAATATCTAACCTAGAATATCAATCTCATTCTATTTGTCAATATTGCTGAATCCTCCAAGAATCCAACCAAGAATTTAAAGGATACCAAAAAGTAACATGTCATTTAAGTTCCTTGATAGGATCAGCACAATCGCTAGATGGACCTAATTATACCTACTTCTATACTAGTGTGCAGGTTAATTAATTTCATGTAACATCAAGTCTAACTGAGGCACAATAAAGTTGATGTTTGGCTGTGATTTATGCTCAGGTGTTTGAAATTGTTTATGCAATTGCACAGTGAAACTGCCATGTGCTTTCCTGATTAACATACCAGACTGGTCAGAGTAAAGATTTGGACAGAAAGGGACACGACGGACACTTCATGGTCGTGGTCATCTTGTAAAAAGTCTTCCATCAGTTGAGAATATTTCTGTGGAAATATAGCACAGTAACATTTCATTGACCTAAACACGGCCAACCAGACAGTAATTTGAAGAGAACAAAAAGGGGGAAAGAGAATAACTGTATTGATTTGTCAGGAAAGGATATCAAAGTGGAAAAGAAATTGAGGGACACCAATGACTTGGCTGGAATTTAGAACAGTTTTTATTATTAAAAAATATAAAATAAAAAATAAAATGGAACAGATCAATATACAATTATATATAGTTTAAAATTCAGATCAGGGAGAAATGAGCCAATATATGTGTGTCTACACCAAATTTAGAGGAATTATATAATACAATATTGTAGTGAACATTAAAAACTAATGCTAGCAATTTTTAATAGATTTAGAGCTGCCTAATTTTTAATAGACTCTCAGACTTTTGGCAATAGTTTTTTATACACATTCTTGTTCTGTCTATTGTTAAAAAATACTGTATTCTGGTACAAAATAATGAAGTTAGTAGTTTATTACTGGTAGAGTTGATAAACTAGAAATTAATTAAAAGCAACAGAAATTAATTTTAAAATGTGATTGGGGAAATGTTCCTTCTTCAAGATTTTCTCAGTATTTATATCTTTTACGACAGACTCATTCTATGTGATGCTCAGGTTTTTGCTATGAATGTTCTGTTATACAACTTCAGCACAGCATCACATTCACTTAACTTGATTCACCAACTGAGACACTAACTCCTTAGTGTATAAACCAGCCATATCTGGCCCAGATATTCTACATGTTTTATATTCAAACTGGCCAGGTCCAGCCTCTCACACCTAACCTACAGTGACATTCTAACGATAAACAATCACATCATTGAAACCTCAAAGCTATAAGATAATGCAGGATTAATTCAAAACAATTTGAGCGAAAGAGTATTACATTTAACAGAGTAATCTGAACACAAAAGGGTTAAGTATTATTTCACACTGAACATTCCCCTATTAACTAAAAGTTAACAAAGAATGAATTTTCTTTAAACTGAGATTTTGCAGTAAGAAATAATTGTGATCTACCAATTACTACACACTTCATCTTAAGTTTTCTTTATCCTAAAATGGGAGTACAATAAATTTAATCTTGATTTTTTTCTTTTCTTTTTACAACAATGTTTTTAATGTGTCTTGAACCTTTACTAATTTTATCATAATAATTATCACCATCATCTTCATCATCTGCCTTCCATACTGGCAAGGATGGGACTAATTATAAATTTACTAAATAAGCAACTAATTAAACTAAGCAGTTTTGTAAAGTATCTTTCCTGTCCTGTATTTGTAAATAATTGAGTAAACAACATAATCATATGAGGAATAGTTTAATATATTTCAGCACTATCCCCATTAAAGATGCTGGTATTTCTACTAAACTTAAAGAAAATCCCTGCTAAAAATATCTAAGGAGTCATAGTGGGGAAAAAAAAGTAAGGCTCTCACATTTACTCTATAAAAAATCAACCACTTAACCTGGTATTTTTTATCTTTTACTTGTTTCAGTCATTAGACTGTGGCCATGCTGGGGCACCACCTTGAAAAACTTTTAGTTAAATGAATCAACCCCAGTTCTTTTTTTTCACCCCTTTTTAAGCCTGGTACTTGTTCTATCAATCTCTTTTGCTGAACTGCGAAGTTACAGGAACATAACCACACTGAAACTGGTTGTCAAGCAGTGGTGGAGGTGGTGACATCACACACACACACACACACACACACACACACAATGGGCTTCTTTCTGTTTCCATCTACAAAATCCATTCATAAGGTTTTGATCGGCCCAAGGTTATAGTAAAAGACACTTACCCAAGGTGCCACACAGTGAGACCGAACCGAGAACCATGCAGTTGGAAAACAAGCTTCTTACCACAAAGACACACCCAGCATTATTATTATTATTATTATGAATTTTGTAAACGAATGTTCAAATTAGGCAACTAGATTCACCAGCATTAGGTAAAAAAATATTAAGGCCACTATTAATTTATCAATCAGGTAATCTCCCAACAATTTATGACAAATAGTTTTTATTATTAATATCCTTTTCTACTCTAGGCACAAGGCCCGAAATTTTTGGGGAGGGGGGCCAGTCTTCAGTCAAATCGTCCAACCCATGCTAGCATGGAAAGCAGACGTTAAACGATGATGATGATATGCCCAACCAGCCATATCTTAACTAATTTTGCATCCTTTCATATAATTTCCTTTTTCACAAACAGAAAGGGATGCTTATCTCATTTCTCTCTACAGATCATCTCTATTCAATGATGCTGACTCATGTAGCCTCATTCTCTCTGCACATGCATTATACAACCTATCTTTTGTGGAGAGAGAGAGAGAGAGGGGGGGGGTATTCTGTTGCTGGAAGTATTTCCTGAATTTCTTCCAACTGGCTGGGTTTTTTATTTTCCTTCTTTACTCCAATTGCAAAACTTTTACTATAACCACACCCATCAGTAACCAAGCTACCTTAGGTAACAGAAACTGCCTAGTATTATCCTGCAGTTTCAATATTGCTTGTAGCAAAACCTGAATGATAAAAGTCAGCAGTGTAAAGTTATCAAAGGATCTATGACAACAAAACAGAAATAGGTAGACTCTTTTAAAACTTATGTGAGAATGAACATAAAAGGCACTGAGTGATCTAGTGATATGGGCACTGGAATGTAAATGAGTGAGGATAGCTGAAGGTTAACAAGGTGCCCTTAATTCGTAGTAGAAGACACCAGTGTAGGAGTAAGGAGGCTAGAGAAGCGTTGGAAGTTCAGGTTAGATCTGAGAAAGTGAGATCCTACAAATGAGATTACACAATAAATATAAAGTAAAGCTTTATTACTGATATTTAAAGCAGGTTTCTCATGGGAAGAAGGTTTGCTGTAAAAGGTGAAACAGAGGAGGTAAACTGTCGTGTTTAATAGCAATTTGTCATCTTCTCAAACCTCTTAGTAAAAAGCACTATTTCAGCGTGATCGCTACCTGCACTGCCTTACTGGCACCTGAAAAAACATTCGGACGAGGTCATTGCCAGTGCCGCTGGACTGGCTCCTGTGCAGGTGGCACATAAAAAGCACCATTTGAGCGTGGCCGTTGCCAGTACCACCTGACTGGCCCTCGTGCCGGTGACACGTAAAAGCACCCACTACACCCTCAGAGTGGTTGGCGTTAGGAAGGGCATCCAGCTATAGAAACTCTGCCAGATGAGATTGGAGTTTGGTGCAGCCATCTGGTTTGCCAGTCTTCAGTCAAATCGTCCAACCCATGCTAGCATGGAAAGCGGACGTTAAATGATGATGATGATGATCTTGTGTTTCTGCCAAACCATAAATCTAAACTAGTAACCATCAAATACTGACACACAATCTGTACCAATACCAACACAACTTAGATGTATCTACAGACTAGACTATAGTAGCACTTTATTATTTTCAACTTACTTTTGTTAACTCTATGTAAACATACTCTCTATTCCATTCCCTAAAACATTGGTATATGAAATTATCATTCATACCACACAATCTTCTCTAAATTATATTTATTAACATTTTGATCATCTCTACACTTGTTCTGTAAGCATTTTGATTTTAATTCACCTTTCTAAATCTTAGCTGCATTTTTACTGAGACAGTAAACAATATAAATATTGATCACATCAATGTGATGGTTACTTAAACCTATTTCTTTACTACCCACAAGGGGCTAAACACAGGGAGGACAAACAAGGACAGACAAACGAATTAAGTCGATTATATCGACCCCAGTGCACAACAGGTACTTATTTAATTGACCCTGAAAGGATGAAAGGCAAAGTCGACCTCGGCGGAATTTGAACTCAGAACATTAGCGGCAGACGAAATACCGCTAAGCATTTCGCCCGGCGCCCTAACAATTCTGCCAGCTCGCCGCCTTAAACTAGATCGCTGCGGGCAGGATGGTTACTTAAACCTATTATATCTATCACTGATCTAGGTCTAACTTTTAAATGCTTAAACTTGTTTATATTCTGAAAATAATTTTTTAAAAAAATAAAACCTACAGAAATTACTATGAACAATACTACTAGATACTACATCAACAAATTGTAAAGATTTAGAGAAATTTTGAATTTGTTCATTAAAACAAGATACTGTGAAGTCTTAAGCCTTTTCCTAATTTAGTTAAAATACATTCACTCGTGTTGTCATTCTAGGGTTGAAAAGCTCTTGAGCAGGGGTTCCCAAATTAGAATTGACACCAATTTAATAATTCTGGATTTATACATTTTTGTTTTTAATTATAATTTTAACAATTCTGAAGTTAAGAAAATTTGAATGCGGCCAATTTTGTGAAAAAAAATACAAATTATATATTTTTTTCTTTCTACCATATTAGATTTAATGATCAGTATTGTATAATTCTTAATTACTGTGTTACAAATGGGGAAGTTAGGAAGACTAGTATATAAATGACATAACACTGCAATGTACTGTGTATTCTTTATTGTTATTTGAATAATGTCTAAGCCTTTTGTTACCATATTTCTGTTGGAATATGCTACTTTTGTTTCAACTGATTTCGAAAATGATGAAGAATTTAGTAAAATAACTCATTATTAAGCTAGTGTTTGGAACACAAATTAACATGAAAATTTGATGAAAGGTCTGTTGTGTCTGGGGAGAGTCATTTTCTTTTTGTGCCTTATAATTTAACACACTCACCGGTAAAATTTTAGGAAAATAAAGATGAAAAATAAGTGGAAATTTTACCAGTGAGTGTGTTACATAAGGCACTGAAAGAAAATTATTCTCCCCAGACACAACAGAATATGCTTCAACACACAAACTCATATAAAGAATCTTGCAAACCAAATCCAAAAACGAAATATTGATGAAAGGTATTAAGTGGGAAGTTTGTATCACAGAACAAAGGTTTCTCAAGTGGACTGGTAGCAAAAGGGTTAAAAACAGCATTTAAAAAATTCCTTTTTGTTGGTTGTTTTATGAAGGTAGAAGTGTAAATTCAAATTACTGAACTAAACAGAATTGCAGAATAAATTTACTTTGCAAAAATTGCAAGGGGTAAATAAATAAGTAAATAAAAAATGGTTGGGAACTCCTGCTCTACAGATTTAGAGAATTATATATATATAAAAAAAAAAGTGTTTTGATGTCAGAGAATGAAGAATTTCAACAGTCAACTCGAAGTTTCACATGGTTCTTAAACTGTACAATAAAAATATGAAACTTTTTCTATTTAAAAAAAAAAAAATGTAACATATTGCAATAAACTTATTTATAGCCCTATTATAATAATACTTTTAAAAAATTACAATGGAATAGTACTGGATTTGGCAATTCTGGGATTCAGATTAACACCAGAAGAAAAATTACAACTTTTTAAGAAAAGTTGGTGATTGATAATCATTAAAAAAAACTGGAATAATATTCAATTATAATTTTAGGTACTGTATGCTCTAATCTAATAATAATTAGATATTATCACATGTTTAATTCTATAATCAGGTACCATAAACTATAACCTAGAAACTGCTGCTATAAAATAAAACCAATTCATTGCAAACAGTTCATTCGTTTACTTGGTAATGTGTTATATACCATGTAGTTATTTTATATTTTGATCAACAGGCTTTCAGTTAAAGTCACTGTCTCATGAGATTTTGCTATATAAATTCCAACAAGTTTTACATTCTTATGTAATAATAGATGTGTAAACCTTGACACAGCAATAAAAACAGCAATAAAAAGCTATGTTCTGAACAGGGTCAGTAGAGTATAAGAGACTAAAATTAAAATTTAGGAGTAAGATTTATGGAACACTAAACTATCATTTGGATAACATTGTCTATAAATAGAGATAATTAAATGACAGCAATAGATCATAAAAAAACAATGTTGATTCTTAAACTGGGATAGTGGATAATTTACTGAGGACACTGTGGTAATAAATCTAGCATTTTTATTATTCGTGATTAGAAAACAAACAAAAAGCAAAATTATTAAAAAAAATTTTCCTATTGATTAAAAAAAAAAATGTTCTTACCTCAGTAAACATCACTCCAAACTGACGTTTACATTCCTGATCCCTCAGAACCCTTCAAAGAAAATAAACCAAATAATGGTTTGAGCACTGAACGTTCAAGCAGTGGTTATATAAAACACAAAACATCAGTAAAAGTACATCATTAAGAATATGACACCATGTTTTTAATATTGCAGTCTATCAACTCATTAAATAGTCACAAAGTTCGTTAAATGATGTATTTATCATCATCATCATTGTTCGACCGTGGTCGAGACAATGGAATTTACCATGCTACGCCAGACTTCATGGTCCATCATGGCATTACGGAGGTCCTGTTGCTGGATGCCTGTATCCCTGGAGATTACATCAGGGTAGGAGAGTGTGCGCCCTCTGGTATTGTGAGTAGATGGCTTCCAGAGGAGAAGAGTAGAAATTGCCTCGTTTTCAGCTCTACAACAATGTCCAGCAAACTGGACTCTTCTACCTTTCACAAGAGATGACACAGGTGGTAGTTTCCCATATAATTGTATTTTTTTTTTTTTTGCATGAGAGGCGGTTGGATGGAACCTACACTTGCCTCCTTATGAGAGCTCAAAATCTCTCGTGGAAGCGTCATCCAACCAAAGTGCAAATATGTGGGAAATATGTATTTATAATGTGATTTGATAGTCAAAAATTACTGATACCAAGTGTGTATAAACATATACACACACTGAATAAGTTGCTAAAATTTTAAATGTAAATATCAGAAAAAATATGAGAATCACTTTGAGACATATACAAAAGTGGGTGCTACTTTGGTAAGCAATCTACATAGCCAACATGGTCTACAAGAGTCAAATTCTACTTTAGGATGTGATCTACAAGTTTCATTTATTCATTATGACTTAAATAAAACATTCTTACATATTTATACATTTATTTAAAAAAATTAAAATGAAGCAGATTTGAAACAAGTTTACTAATTTTATGGGTGAATCGAATAAACGAACGAATCAAATGAATGGGCAAATCAAACAAACATCAGCTAGAAAAGTAAAAAGTAGATAATTAAAATTTTAATACATTTAGTATTTAAAAGAAATTAGAATAAAGCAAATTTAAACAAGTTTGCTAATTTTATTGTTAATACATTTATTATTAAAGTTTATGATTTAATACATCTTTATATATAAAATTCAAGTTGTGTGTGTGAGACTGTCTCCTCCGCTTTAGATTCCTAACTACTCTTACATTTTACGGTGCAGTTTAACCAAAAGCGGGCATCTTATAGTCGTCATTCATATTGAGCCCTTCTGGGTATTAGCGCACGTCTATGATGAGTCTATGATTTAAAAAAAAATTTACCATCATTTTTCCGCATTTTTAATGATTTTTGCTTGGGTTATATAAGGGAAGTAACTCTCTAAAAATGCTTATATAGTTGTTTCCCTTACAAACCTGAGCAACGCCAGGTGATACGGCTAGTTTATTAAAAAGAAATTAGAAAGAAGCAAATCTGACACAAGTTTACTAATTTTATCAGTGAATCAAACAAATGTCAGGTGTTTTCCTTGTTCTTACTAAGTATAACTTTTCTCGTTGTAGATCACAATCTAAAGTGTATTTCACATACCAAAGCAGTTTCATATGTAGACCACATACCCCAAAGTAGCACCCATATGTGTATATGTAAGCATATACCTACCCACTCATCAATAGCTGATGACTTTGTATTCTGGCAACTAGAAAAGAGAAAGAAAATTATTATACATTAATATAACTATTTGAAAGATTCATTCTACATTTACTGTTTCACTTACATTATTCTAGAACATAACTGGAACAGCCTATTTGCTGGGAAAACTGTTTTTATGTTGAGATATTAATTTACTGATAAGCACCGAAAGAATAGAATTTTGTCTTTTGTATAAAACTAGGGAACTGGAGCTAGCAGAGTTAATGGTATTGCTCAAGGAAGGTGGTGAGCTGGCTGAATCATTAGCACACCGGGCGAAATGCTTAGCAGTATTTCATCTGCTGCTACGTTCCAAGTTCAAATTCCGCCGAGATTGTTTTGCCTTTCATCCTTTCAGAGTCGATTAAATAAGTACCAGTTACGCACTGGGGTCAATGTAATCGACTTAATCTGTTTGTCTGTCCTTGTTTGTCCTCTCTGTGTTTAGCCCCTTGTGGGTAGTAAAGAAATAGGTATCTTTGGTTGGCCCGAGGCTATAGTCAAAGACACTTGCCCAAGGTGCCAGGCAGTGGGACTGAACCCAGAACCATGTGGTTCGTAAGCAAGCTACTTATCACACAGCCACTCCTATGCCCATAGGAAAAAAAATTTTCATTAAAAGATAACATTACTTTTAACATCATCTTACATATTAGAACATCTACAATATAGGTGTATAGTGTGGATTACATATGTAAAAATGTGTGTATTGAGCAACCTAATGATCTTAGATGGAATTGTCATCTGCGTAGTCTAGATCCTTGACAGAAAAGTTGTGCCCAACTCCCAGCTCCCCTTCAGGGTTGGCGAAAGCGATGTGGTGGACAATGAAAAACCTGGCTGATGACAGTCAAGGCTGATCTGGAACCCAACCTAGGCCTCCATATCTACAGCTTTCACCGCTGGAATAAGGAATGGTTGGAGATCATGCGGTCGTTAGCCTCAAATCGCCAGGTCCAGTCGGCGCTTGTGAGAGATGCAGCATTGAGGATGAATGAAGCCAGCTCAAACCACCCCAGGTGAATGCTGTCTCAAGACAAGAAGACTTAGATGGAACTACATTATGATTCCAAGTGGAATAAAATTTTTAAAAAAAAGCTGTAAGGATGTGTCAAGTGTAATAAAGAAAACATTACTAATTAATCAACTTACTTTTCCACAGCTTGGTATCGGCCAGAATCAGACGCTCCATCAGTGAACCACCTTCAGCAGGCTGCATGGCTAACTTACAAAATAAATATCGCAGCCCATCTACAGAGAAATAAACAAAAGATGAAAAATAGTTCATGACAATAACAATAAAAATAATTTTCAAAAAAGAGACCGTAAGTCTATATTTAAAATTTAAATGTTAAAATTCAAAATAAAGATTCTTTGTAAATAACCTTTTCTGAAATGTACATCGACTACCCTCAATCGACTTCCGGTACATCGACTACCCTCAATCATTATTCTTCATTCATTATATCCGCCTCCATTCACTCACTGCCCCTCACTCTCCCCATGCACTCTTGTAACCTCTATACTCAACCAGACCCACCATTCTTCTGCCCTCACTCACTCCTACCTTTGAGGATCCATCCTGACACCTAATCACCTTTATTTTTATCTCTTTCCAGCTCCATCCCATTTACTTTTATCCTCTCTTCTATCATGTGAGTGGCCATGTTGCTCAACAGCAAGAAACCTGTTCTTTTATGGCCCCTATTTTCATATCTCAATCTCTCATCTCCTACCATAAAGCCATTCCCTTTCTATTATAGCTCCAATCAGTCAAAGAGGATCTCAGTCTTGCAATCTGAAAGGCAACCTCACTAGTACTGGTGCTATATAAAAAAGCATCTGGTACAGTCTGTAAAGTGGCTGGTGTAAGGAAGGGCACCCAGCCACAGAAGCCATGCCAAAACAGACAATGGAGCACAATGCAGTCCTCAGATCTGTTGGATCCTAACAAACAGTCCAACCTATGCTAACATGGAAGCTGGACATAAAAACAGAAATGCTGATAGTGACAGATAATAATCTCAACTGTTACTATGTTTTTTTTCTTTTAACTGACAAAAACCTCAACAAAAAAGTCACAGAACTCAAAAAGTATCAAACCCAGACATGATTTAACTTCATATTAGTGAAATCATCATTGTTTAATGTCTGCTTTCCATGCTAGCATGGGTTGGACGATTTTGACTGAGGGCTGGCGAACCAGATGGCTGCACCAGACTCCAATCTTGATCTGGCAGAGTTTCTACAGCTTGATGCCCTTCCTAACGCCAACCACTCTGAGTGTAGTGGCTGCTTTTTACATGCCACCGGCACGGGGGCCAGTCAGGCTGTACTGGCAACGACCTATATCAAAATCTTTTTACACATGCCACCGGTACAGGTGCCAGTAAGGCGACACTGGTAAAGATCACGCTCGAATGGTGCCTTTTACGTGCCACAGACATGGAAGCCAGTTAGCCGCTCTGATGGTGCTCTTGGCACCCTACTATAATGCTAAATAAATAACATAAAACATCTACCACATTGACAACAAGAGGATAAATATGACATTGGTGTTTATACCATACCTGATTTAGAAATTATATACTGCAACCATTGAATAGATTTTAGCGCAAACTTCTGATGGGAAACAACAGTTGTATGCATAACCTGAACCTTGAGAGGCTTGGAGCTCCCTCGAGATGACATTTGCTACAAAAGAAAGGGCCAAAGAAGTCGGTTATTTCAGCAAATAGTTAAGCTTGTTCTCAATATAAGAATAATAACTGTAGAGACGAAAAAATTCCATAAAATTTGCTGAGCAATTACTGGCATACACCGCCAGAGTTTGAAACCTGCCACAGGCAGTAGAAAGTAAAGTTGGTGATGCCCTTTATTGGACTCGTCTCATCTTTTGTTTCCTTTCTTTTAATATTTGGCGTTTACCAATGTAAAGGCTATTTTTGTTGTTTGTTCCTTCCCGAGCCATGCCTGGCTCATAAGGGCTGGTTTCCCAGCTTCCTTGGCATATAGGTTCCCCACCTGGATGGGACACAGTCCGTCGCAGGTGAGCTGCAAGATGCAGGAAGAAAGGGTGAGAGAAAGTTGTGGCGAAAGAGTCAGTAGAAGTTCACCATTACCTTCTGCCGGAGCCACGTGAAGCTTAGGTGTTTCACTCATAAACACACACATCACCCGGTCTTAGATTTGAACCCGCGATCCCTCGACCACGAGTCCGCTGCTCTAACCACTAGGCCATGTGCCTCCACAAAGGCTATTTACAGAGGGAACATGGGAAAAGAGGAACATCTACAGAGTACAGGATGAAGGATTGCATGTCTTATAGTTAGGGAGTGTGCGTGTGAGAGGGAAACAGTGTCTGATATGCAAAGGTAATACAATGGACCAGTTTGAAAAGAAGCAGAGGCAGTTAACAGGTTTCTGGACAAAATAACAGGAAGAATAGGTAGAAAAGGGCAAAAGGCCATTTTTGTTAGATAAATTAGCTAAGAAGAGGTCAGTGGTTTCAAGGGAAACCAGCTGTGAAATGCTTTTTCCAATGATTTACAGTGAAATGCAAAATTGAAGAACACTGCAATACAGTAAGCTGATACAATTAAAATTTGGTTTAGTGAAATAATTCCTTTTGTCTTGGGTACATGACAATTTTATTGAAGAAATGAAGATACAGTTCATAAAACTGATCCTAGTAACATAATGAAGCTGATATTATCCTCGGAGAGGTAAAAGACAAAGTAGATAATGCAGACAATCCCAAACATTTTAAATTCAGAAACAAGAGATATGATACTGAATATTTTAAATCATTTAATTTGGTTCTCTATTTTCAAAAACCACCTCCACTGCCCTACTTTATCAAAAATTAAATTCAATACAATAACTAAAAATAAAAAGTATACATACTTCAATTTGTTTTCTTGCTTTATCACAAACGTTGAAACCTCCAGTTTTTATACCACTTCTTCCCTGAAAGTAGAAATGGCAAACACCAAGAGAATGAAATCATTTTTCAAGGCGTATTTCAAAGTGGATGATCCAGCTATAAATAAAAGCATGTTAATATATCTGGTTAAAAAAAACCCTTAAATGAAAAAGAAGAAAAAAAAACCCCCCAAAAAAAAAACCGGAAGACTACCTGCAAGAAACAAATCTTGCATCTTCTTTCCCATAAAAGATGTATTCACCAATTATACTAAAATAATCTACAGTACTTCCATCAAATTAAGCGCTTTGATCTGACAAGTATGAAAATAGGCCTGAGAAGCTTCGAGAAATATACTCTTTTTTACTCTTTTACTTGTTTCAGTCATTTGACTGCAGCCATGCTGGAGCACCGCCTTTAATCGAGCAACTCGACCCCGGACTTATTCTTTTTGTAAGCCCAGTACTTAATCTATCGGTTTCTTTTGCCGAACCGCTAAGTAACGGGGACATAAACACACCAGCATCGGTTGTCATGCACACAAACACACACACGCATATATATATACACATATATACGACGGGCTTCTTTTCAGTTTCTGTCTACCAAATCCACTCACAAGGCTTTGGTCGGCCCGAGGCTATAGTAGAAGACACTTGCCCAAGGTGCCACGCAGTGGGACTGAACCCGGAACCATGTGGTTGGTAAACAAGCTACTTACCACACGTAAATAAATAATTTTTATGATGTGGATACAATCAAAGATAATAAATTTGTAATATATCAAAAGAATGATTTAGTTTCGAGGTTTAATATCTCTTAGTACTTTTGCTCTTCAAAGTCATAAAAAAAAAACTAAAAGTTAATGAAAATTTATTACTGTTTGGAAACGAGAAAAATTCCTCCTCTGCTGAATATATTTATATAAATAAGAGAATGGGCATTTAACAAAACAGCTTCTATGAGTAAATAAATAATTTACATCATGAAACTGCAGCTAAGTTAAAGTAAAACGATCTGTTTAAATCTATGTCTAGATTAAGTGTAGTAACTCTACACTGCTAAATTGGCTCTACTTTGATCCTTAAGTCCTGTTTTGATAAACAAGAGCAAGCCTAATGCTTTATTTAAAAGGACACAATCCTATACCAACTCATAACTCTTCAAACTTTATTGATACAGTCATTGTAACTCCTCAGCCTCTCCTTGTAGGATGCACGTGAAACAGCTGGTGGAGGATAAGTATGTACTTGACTGACAAATGGGATGATTAGAAAAAGTGTCATGTAGTCTGATATTAAACACTACACCAAATTCATTCAGAAATTTATTACACACAGATTTCGGACATGCACACACAGCTGTTTGGCTGATGTCCACTTTGCAATCATGTGGTTTCAGGTTCAATCCCATGGGTCTGCGCCTCAGGCTGGTGTCTTCTACTATCGCTTTGGACTGAGCAATGCCTTGTGTGTTTGGTAGACAGAAACAGTATTAAGTCCACTGTGTGTATATGTTCATGTGCAAATATTTGGGCAAGTGTCTTCTACTATAGCCTCAGGCCGACCAAAGCCTTGAGTGGATTTGGTAGACAGAAACTGAAAGAAGCCCGTCGTATATATATATATATGTGTGTGTGTGTGTGTGTGTGTATGTTTGTGTGTCTGTGTTTGTCCCCCCCCCACCAACATTGCTTGACAACCGATGCTGGTGTGTTTACGCCCCCGTAACTTAGCGGTTTGGCAAATGAGACCGATAGAATAAGTACTAGGCTTACAAAGAATAAGTCCTGGGGGTCGATTTGCTCGACTAAAGGTGGTGCTTCCAGCATGGCCACAGTCAGATGACTGAAACAAGTAAAAGAGTAAAGAGTAAGCTCTTGTTTGAACCTACTGCTACCAACTTTGCACATCAAACTGGGTTTGATGAAACAGTTCGTTAAATCTTTGCCTGCAGATGAACCATGTTTGCAGTATCTCTCAAAAATAAATTCCCAAATATAACATCATCATCATCATCGTTTAATGTCTGTTTTCCATGCTAGCATGGGTTGGACGGTTCAACTAGGGTCTGAGGAGCCAGTAGGCTGTGCCAGGCCCAGTCTGATCTGGCAGTGTTTCTACAACAGGATGCCCTTCCTAACGCCAACCACTCTGAGTGTAGTGGGTGCTTTTTACGTGCCACCTGCACAGGTGCCAGACGAGGCTGGCAAATGGCCACGATCGGATGGTGCTTTTTACGTGCCACCGGCACGAGAAAATTAATGCAGGAATATTTGTTGGTCCTAACATTCATAATCTAAGGATAGACTCAGATTATGAGTTTCAAGTGTGTTGTCGAGAACTTTTTGAGAAACGATAAGTGTTCAAATTACAAGGTCAGCTGACACCATGTTGCAAAACTTCAAAAAGCTTGGGTACAACATGTGTTAAAATGCACTTCTTTCATCATCATCATCGTTCGACCGGGGATCTGGGAAGCCAGAAGGCTGCACCAGGCTCCAGTCTTATCTGGCAATGTTTCTACAGCTGGATGCCCTTCCTAATTCCAACCACTCCATGAGTGCAGTGGGTGCTTTTTACGTGCCACCTGCACACACCATAACTATTTCCCAGAGAACCTTGACAATCTAAATGAAGAACATGGTCAGAGACTTCCTCCAGGACATTAAAGGAATGGAGTAGAGGTGGAATGTAAACATGATGGCAGATTGCTGCTGGACCCTAAAGAGAGGAAATCAAAGAAAAGGAAGTTTGAAAAGGAGTAAAATTACTTTAAACCCATGGTAAGTACATTAAAGATATATACTTAGTCATTATGTAGGCCTTCATACTTTAATCATATCTTTTTTATTATTGTTCTAGTCACTCATTCTTAATTTCATCATATTTTTATCTAGAAGTCTTCTACTAGGCGCAGGAGTGGCTGTGTGGTAAGTAGCTTGCTTACCAACCACATGGTTCCAGGTTCAGTTCCAATGGGCAAGTGTCTTCTACTATAGCCTCAGGCTGATCAAAGCCTTGTGAGTGGATTCGGTAGACGGAAACTGAAAGAAGCCCGTCGTATATATGTATATGTGTGTGTGTGTGTCTCCCCAACATCGCTTGACAACCGATGTTGGTGTGTTTACATCCCCATAACTTATTGGTTCAGCAAAAGAGACTGATAGAATAAGTACTAGGTTTACAAAGAATAAGTCCTGGGGTCGATTTGCTCGACTAAAAGGCGGTGCTCTAGCATGGCCACAGTCAAATGACTGAAACAAGTAAAAGAGTAAAAAGGGAATGAATGACAAGAAAAATCATCATATCTTTGGCAGTCATTTGTGCAAAATCTGTACATGATACGCAAAAACTAAAAACATAGTTGAAATCAGCATTAAAAAAAAAAAAAAAACAGTTCAGAATCACCTGTAAGTAGACAATTATCATTTACTTCGTTTAAAAATGCAGGCTTGTGTAATTAAAACAACTTACTTCTCGGTCAACAGTTGTAGAAAAGTCTGCTGCTTGTTTTGCTGAGCAGTCAACTGCTTTTTGAAGTGTATTGATCACCTACAGTGGACAAGGCAACAAGAGGGAGGACATTAGTAAAATCGTAGACTTTTAGGCCACAGTTATTAATACAGTTTAATGTTAATCAAAAGATAAATTTGAAGAATTAATTACTACCATAAAGGAAACTTAGAAACATTTGAGTTTTGTAATGTTATTAGAACTTTCAGTAAGTTATCTGTCAAATACTAGACAGTAATCAAGTAAATATGTTACCTTAACAATGTCCCTAATGTTAAATCTACCATATGGAAGTATATACACAAGTATATTTTAATCTTACTATATTCCTTTATTGATCTTTCCAAAATGACTATAGCTCCATCAGTGATAACTAATTGTAGCTCTAATCCAGGCCTGGACAACTTGAATTACATTGTGGGCCACTTGTATACTGACAGAATTGAAAACATTTTGCTTTCTCATGTTATTATTACAATAATGAATGAATGCTTGTCACTTCAACATGAAATATTTTCATTGCAAAAACAGTAGTAGCTTTCTTTTTTTACTTTTCATTAAAATCTTTAATTTTTGATAAAATTGTTTAAATATTTCAAGAAAGTATCAAGTCAGCCACAAGATAAAAGTCTGCAGGTCACATGTGGGCCTCAGGTTGGCCAGCTCTGCTCTAATCCATACCATCAATTACATGTAGCAATAACTCTAAGCTAAATTGCCTGTAAATATCTAATGCAAGTTAGAGTCTATATCATCTTTGATCACTAATGATTCTTCTAAACCAATGGTATTCAACCATTTTTTCAAATGCTGCCGAGATCGATGTAATTGATTTAACCCTTCTCCCACAATTGCTGGTCTTGCAATTTGAAATTAATACCATGGAGCTGTAATGCATAGTGCCGTGGGTGTTAAGATATTAAAGACATAACCAAATTTCCAGCATTTTGAGCTACTTAACCTTTTTGTTACCATATTTCTTTTGAGATGCTCTGTGTTTCTTTCAATTAATTTTAAATATAACAAAGAATTTAGTAAAATAACTTAGTTATCATTAAGCTAGTGTTAGGAATATAAATTGTGAGTATGGTCTGGTGGAAGATTTTAATTCAAATCTTATGAAAACAAGACATTTTTATTACTGAGCCAGGGCCGGTTTAAGGCGGATTGATATCAGAAGGGTTGATTAAAAATATCATGGTGACTAACTCTTTTGTTACCATTGTTGAGATGCTCTGTGTTTCTTTCAATTAATTTTAAATATAACAAAGAATTTAGTAAAATAACTTAGTTATCATTAAGCTAGTATTAGGAATATAAATTGTGACTAAGGTTTGGTGGAAAATTTTAATTCAGAAATTTTGAAAACAAGACATTTGTACTACAGAGCCAGAGGCAGTTTCAGCTGGGTTGGTTTCAAAAAGGTTAAGAATTGTTTCTCTATTACATATTTTAACCCTTTTGTTACCATATTTCTGTTGAGATGCTCTGTGTATCTTTCAATAACTTTAGATATAACAAAGAATTTAGTAAAATAACTTAGTTATCATTAAGCTAGTGTTAGGAATATAAATTGTGACTAAGGTCTGGTGGAAGATTTTAATTCAGAACTTTGCAAAACAAGACATTTGTACTACAGAGCCAGAGGCAGTTTCAGCTGGGTTGGTTTCAAAAAGGTTAAGAATTGTTTCTCTATTACATATTTTAACCCTTTTGTTACCATATTTCTGTTGAGATGCTCTGTGTATCTTTCAATAACTTTAGATATAACAAAGAATTTAGTAAAATAACTTAGTTATCATTAAGCTAGTGTTAGGAATATAAATTGTGACTAAGGTCTGGTGGAAGATTTTAATTCAGAACTTTGCAAAACAAGACATTTGTACTACAGAGCCAGAGGTGGTTTCAGCTGGGTTAATATCAAAAGAGTTAAATCATATTAATTGTCCCAAACTAATAGCCGTAATTTTCTTCATTAGGATAACTACTCACTTTATCAGTTCATGGGAAAAAGTGCACACTTACTTGGTCGAATGTGTGCAACTCATCATTAAAGAGAATGGTGACAAACAAATCATCAGGCTCGCCATCAGGTCTGAGATCAAAGGGTAGACTGTCGTAGCTCTCCCAAGTCATCATATCTATAGCATACTGTAGCACAGAAATGAAGAGATCGCTGGCACGGGCTATTAGTTCATCAGGAAGAGAAGCAAGGCGATCCTAGAACAGAGGGAAAGTTTAAAAATGAAAAAAAAAAAACACATCAATGCTTTCAACAAAGTTACAGCAACAAATACATATTTCTTTACTACCCACAAGGGGCTAAACACAGAGGGGACAAACAAGGACAGACAAACGGATTAAGTCGATTATATCGACCCCGGTGCGTAACTGGTACTTATTTAATCGACCCCGAAAGGATGAAAGGCAAAGTCGACCTCGGCGGAATTTGAACTCAGAACGTAGCGGCAGACGAAATACCTATTTCTTTACTACCCACAAGGGGCTAAACACAGAGGGGACAAACAAGGACAGACAAACGGATTAAGTCGATTATATTGACCCCGGTGCGTAACTGGTACTTAGTTAATCAACCCCGAAAGGATGAAAGGCAAAGTCGACCTCGGCGGAATTTGAACTCAGAATGTAGCGGCAGACGAAATACTGCTAAGCATTTCGCCCGGCATGCTAACGTTTCTGCCAGTTCGCCGCCTTAGCAACAAATACAGCCAAATGGAGAGTATATGTGGTAGGTAAAACCTATCAGAAATAGGAGGTTGAACAATCAGCTTTAAAACAGGGAAGACAGAATGGATAATGTAGTTCTAGATGTGTTATGACTGAAATTAAGACAAGGTCTGCCAGTTGCGGGCAGTCCTATGGTTAAACAACAATGATGACAGTGTCTCAATTAGACTGCTAATTACACTAATTTATCTAGTAACTTTTAATACATGCAGTGATAAAAGGGGTGAATATATAACTCCAGAATCAATTTAATTGTTTGTGAGGTAGGATCGAACCGCTGGACAGGGGACTTGTCTAATCTGTGTCAGTGAGGATATGAGGAGAGGAGGGGGGGAACAAAAAAAAAATCCCGCAGAAGCAACAATGATAACGATGATGAATTACATGTTGTATTTGCAAAATGCAAGTGTGTCTAAGATATTCACCTGTGAATCTGAGGACCATAAGTTCAAATCCACTGTAATCTTTTCATTCTGTTTCTACACAGAATGCCCCCAGTTTACTTAACTGTAATAAAAACAATTTTCTGAGGAAGTTATCAGTGCTAGGTCAGGAACTTCAGGACTTAGAAGATGTACCTATTGACACTTTGTTTCTTTATGAATTAGAAAAAGATTACGTTTAACATATGTAGGCAGGTAGAGGTATGTGTGTGTGTGTGTGTGTGTGTGTGTGGGGAGGAATTACAACTGCGTTTCGTGGTCTGCTACCACAACAGCTCCTTTATAGGATCCAGTTAGCTCAAGACGTCATCAGGAGGAACCACGTCTGGTTTCGGCCCCTACTCCTCTACCGTTTTGACGTGGCGGCCCCACCTCCACTTTCGGAGGTGTCTTCAGCTCTGGTGTTGGGTGCATGTCTTCTTCCTTCTATTCCCTGGCTTCTTCGATGTGTCGTCAGCAAGTGTCAGCTGGTGACTGACTGACTTGTCAAATTTTTTCCCTTTAAATACCTGCCGCTAGGCTCCAGCAGGCAGCCCCAGCATCACACATTTTCTGCTTTAAAAGTTAATCATAGAAAAAAAAACCCTTTACCATCCCTGACTCTGACACAACAACCAGTTTTGTCTGAAAGCAGAAGAGATGCAATAGTAGCCAAGCAGATGAAGACTGCATTCATATGCAATCACTGGCTTTCAGATGTGATTTCAGTAGGACACTGAAAGACATCCTTTTGCATTTATTTGAGTGTATGTTTATGTGAAAGAGACAGACAGACAGACAGAAGAAAGAAATGAAAATGGTAGGAACAGAAGAGAAAAAAATGAGAAGAAAGGGGGGAAGAACAAGGAGAAGACAGAAAAGCAGAAGAGGGAGGAGTAAAGCAGAGAGTGGGAGGGAGAAAAGCAAAGAGAGGGAGGGAGAAAAGCAGAGAGAGGGAGGTAGAAAAGCAGAGAGAGGGAGGGAGAAAAGCAGAGAGAGGGAGGGAGAAAAGCAGAGAGAGAGAGGGAGAAAAGCAGAGAGAGAGAGAGGGAGAAAAGCAGTGATAGAGATAGAGAGGGAGAAAAGCAGAGAGAGAGGGGGGAGAAAAGCAGAGAGAGAGAGAAAGAAAAGTGAGAGAGGGAGGGAGAAAAGCAGAGAGAGAGGGAGGGAGAAAAGCAGAGAGAGAGGGAGGGAGAAAAGCAGAGAGAGAGGGAGGGAGAAAAGCAGAGAGAGAGGGAGGGAGAAAAGCAGAGAGATAGGGAGGGAGAAAAGCAGAGAGATAGAGAGGGAGAAAAGCAGAGAGAGAGAGAGAGAGAGAGAGAGAGAGAGGGAGAAAAGCAGAGAGAGAGAGGGAGAAAAGCAAGAGAGAGAGAGAGAGAGAGGGAGAAAAGCAGAGAGAGAGGGAGAAAAGCAGAGAGAGAGAGAGGGAGAAAAGCAGAGAGAGGGAGGGAGAAAAGCAGAGAGGAAAGAGGAGTAAAGAGAGGAGGAGGAGGAGGAGAAAGCACAAGGAGAGGGGGGAAGGAAGAGTAAATACCTTTACTTCGTCTAAAGAAGTTCCTTTGCCATGAGTTTCACAGTGAGGACCAGACTTCCAAGCTTCAACATCACCACAATCACAGTAACCTCCGCCACTGGAAATACTCATCTGGGGAATAAAGAGTTGGAGAAACAAATTAAAATTTTAAAACTGACACAAAAAAGGCAAGAAGCCTCCCACCCCCACCCAGAAGGGTCTATTAAAACAATTGTTTATAAATATTAAGTGTGAAATTAATAGAACAGACATAAGCAGGAGATTATGTCATCTATGCGTCCACCAAGCCTCGCCAGAAAAGTCAAAATTGGGTGCCATAGGTTTTACAGAGAATTTCCTAAGTCAATGACAAAACCTCCATGTGGCCATGTGATCTGCATTTGTTCATAGTCTGGGTCTGCTGATTCAGGACTGACCCAAGGCCAAAGACAAGTACCGATAACTTGCCAACAAATGCTGTATTTAGTTACACAAGTTGAGTAACATGTTATGTATGACTTATGGCATTTAAATATCGTGACCAGAAATGTTATAAGCTTTCACAGTCAAATATGAAAAAGAAACAGGTATATGTTTCATATCTGACTATGAAAGACAATGCAGAAAGGACCTAAAAAAACCCTAAGAATTTTGTCAGCCAAGGAGTTTTGTTATGGTTTACACCAAATAGCAACTAATTTTTCACAGTAAGAAAGAATAAAAGGCGATATGTAGGTCCAACTAGCATTAAAAAAATGACAATAACATTGATTATACTGATAATATTAATCTCTTTTCACTTCATGCAAAACAATTTTGTAATGAAGGGGATAAGTGAATTAAGCCAAGTATATTGTTGGTATTTCTTTGAATGGCATGTAAAAAGCGCCATCCAAACGTGGCTGATGCCAGCACCGCCTTGACTGGCTTCCATGCCGGTGCCACATAAAAAGCACCCACTACACTCACGGAGTGGTTAACGTTAGGAAGGGCATCCAGCTGTAGAAACACTGCCAGATCAGACTGGAGCCTGGTGCAGCCTCCTGGCTTCCCAGACCCCGGTTGAACCGTCCAACCCATGCTAGCATGGAAAACGGATGTTAACTCTTTAGTGTTCAGATTATTCTATCAAACATAATGCCTATTGATTCCCATTGATTTGAATTAATCATGCATTATCTCAAATCTTCAAGATCTTGATGGTGTAATTACTTAATGTAGAATAACATTGTAGGGTAGGTGTGAGAGCCTGGATCTGGTCAGTTTGAACATAAAACAGATTAACTATTTTGGCCAGATATGGCCGGTTTAAATACTAAAGGGTTAAACGATGATGATGAAAGCAATGTTAATATTAAGAAAATATGAAATCAGAGCAAAAAAAAAAACACTATCATAGGGAATGTTAGCCAGTGCTTTATTTCTGCCAGTTCACCAAGCATCTAATCTTACAAAGCCTATAAAATCAAATCCAGAATAGCACTGGTGCGTATTTTACCAACCTCATTGAGATCAGCAATATTGCAACTTAGAACACAGAAAGAGAAGTCAATACAGAAATGGATAATTGCAATAGAAATCAGTTTAACAGGATTAAGATGAAACAGAATAAATTTTATTTTGTTCCTCTTTTCATGTTCAGTACCATTTATATTCTTTTATTGGTATCAACAACAGGATGAGATATCTCTTGCAAAAAATTTAGACAATTATATTGGCCCGAATATCTAATTTGGTACGTATATTAGCAATCTCTGTTCATCAAATAATCAAGTCCATTAATTGGTGTAGAAGGATACGACATAATACTTTCGTTGAATGCACCAACACACACATGACGGGATGGGTTAACTGCAGTTTCCACTAACCAAATTCTTCCACCAAACATTAGTTCAATCCAAGGTTATGGTACAAGACACTTCCTTAACCCTTTAGCTTTCTCTGTTATATGTAACACTTGTTTATTCATATTGGTTTTAATCAATCTTGCATTATTTAGGCGTAGGAGTGGCTGTGTGGTAAGTAGCTTCCTTACGAACCACATGGTTCCGGGTTCAGTCCCGCTGCATGGCACTTTGGGCAAGTATCTTCTGCTATAGCCTCGGGTCAACCAAAGCCTTGTGAGTGGATTTGGTAGATGGAAACTGAAAGAAGCCCGTCGTATATATGTATATGTTTGTGTGTCTATGTTTGACCCCCCAACATCGCTTGACAACCGATGCTGGTGTGTTTACATCCCCGTAACATAGCAGTTCAGCAAAAGAGACTGATAGAATAAGTACTAGGCTTACAAAGAATAAGTCCTGGGGTCAATTTGCTCGACTAAAGGCAGTGCTCCAGCATGGCCACAGTCAAATGACTGAAACAAGTAAAAGAGTATCTCATATCTCTTAGGTTTCAATAATGTGATTGTTTTAAGAAATGACATTTATCAGGTATGGCCAAATATGGCCAGTTTGGATATAAAATGGGTAGAATATTTGGGCTGAACATGGGTGGTCTAGATTTTAAAGGGTCAAGTTGTGATACAGTGATATTAAATTCTGAATTGTGGTTGTGAACACACTTCTTGATCATTCATATAGCCATAAAGTAACAAAATCAAATTCACAGTTTAAAAGCAACTGTGATGTCTAAGAACATGTTATGTTGAATATACGCAAAAATCAAATAAGAGAACTGAAGTGGAGGAGCATTTTAAAGAGACAGTGCAAAATAAGAATTGAAACCCAAACTGGTCAAAAAAGGGGGAAACTCACCCGATAGCGGTGTTTCTTATGAACACTTTGTTGGAAGCAATTGATACACAGGACGCAAGTGAGATCATTTGCGCAGTCCCTGGAATTAAAAACATTTAGAAGGAAATAGAATTGGAACAATGTTTGTCTGTATGTAAGCTGCAGGTAAATAAAATATATAAGTAAATATACACACATCCATAAACAGTTGAATATATTTTCGAATGGATAAAAGGCAAAGCCGACCTCGGTGGAATTTGAACTCAGAACGTAGTGGCAGACAAAATACTGTTAAGCATTTCGCCCAGGGTGCTAATGTTTCTGCCAGCTCACCGCCTTTATAACAATAATGGTTTCAAATTTTGCCACAAAGGCAGTCATTTTGGGGGAGGGGATAAGTTGATTACATCAACCCCAGTGTTTCACTGGTACTTAATTTATTAACCCCGAAAGGATGAAAGGCAAAGTCAAACTTGACAGAATTTGAAATCTCTTTCTTTCTCTCTCTCTGTGAACATATTTCTTTTTACGTATATGAGGAGAGGGAAAATCGTTTATGTGAATTGTGTTCAATCAATGAATTGTGTTCAATCAATGGATTGTGTTCAATCAATGGATTGTAATGTCTCTCTCCCTCCCTCCCTTTTATTCACTCACTCAATCTGTATGTGTATATACCTATGCACGTGTGTGTGTTTGGCTCCAGTGCTAGAATGTACTGTCATCAAAATAGGTTGAATGCCAAGTCAGCCAGTGGCATTCATCAAACAACTGCCCCCTATCATCTCATTCCATTAAAATTTATCTATATATATATATATATATGTATATTTACATATAAGTGTAAACAAGAGAGACAGAGAAAGGCAGAAACAAGGAAAATGCCACTTATATTTGAACACTATACAAATATTCTTTTAAAAAAACTATTCTTTTAATTTTTCTAAATTTAATTATTTAATCGTTACAGTTGAAAAGGTCTCAAAATGACTGAAACAGGTACTGAAATGTTCTTTATAAAATTATTCTAGCATTTTCTATTTTGACTTGTTTTTTCATATATATATATATATATATATATAAAACTGAGAATGTGTGTGTCTGTGTGCATCCCTAAAACTCAAAAACTACCCAACTGATTTCTTTCAAATTTTACACATGCACTACTTAGGGTCCACAGATTGTAATGGTCCCAAAAAAATGTTTCAACTTCTTGCTAATGCGAGCGCAGAGCAATCTCTTACACTGTTTTGGTAATACATGCCAAAAATGAAACAATAACATCTCTAGTGTAATGTGATATAATAGTTTCATTTTTATTAGTTTCACTATGTATGTGTGTGTATATATATATATATATATACTTGTTTGTATATATGTTAATAGTTTTATTTCTATTAGTTTTACTATGGGAGTGTGTATGTGTATATATATATATATATATATATATATATATATGTATGTATATCATGGGTGCTGGGGCTACATAAAAAGCACCCTTGCTGGTGCCAAGTAAGACCACCCAGTACAATTTGTAAAGTGGCTGGTGTTAGGAAGGGCATCCAGCCATAGAAACCATGCCAAAATGGACAGGAAGCCTGGTTCTGTCAAATCGTCCAACCCATGTCAGCATGGAAAATGATGTTTGATGATGATGATGATGAACTAAATTGAAAAGGTAACAGGTCAGAAAAAAAAAAGCAAAAACATTCTACTCACCTGCAAGAATAACTTGGCTCACCATGTTTGAAAACATGTCCACAGATTTGCGATGGGGCATCTTTTTCTTTTAACTGTTTAAACTCTGTTTCTGGATCTCCACCACAAAGAAACGTTTCCAACGGATGAAATATTAACTTGTGAGAGAGCCTCTCTTCTTTAGCACTTTCCTGGCCAGGAGCATATATGACAGGTACAAAGGTTTTCCAATGTCTTTTCAAGGATGCCAATAATTTGCCATTCTTAAAGCTGTTAGACCAATCCTGAAACGACATATGACAACACGTAAGTACACAAAGCACACCTCTGTATAAATAATTACACATGCATACATACAAATAATTTCTAGCATTAATAATGCTTTCTAACATATAAGAGGCATAAAGCCATAAATTCCGGGGAGAAACGATCAATTACATTGATCTTACTACCCAACTGGTATTTTTTTTCTTCTTTTTTCTTAACCCAAGATTGATGAAAGTCAGCCTCAGCAGGATTTCGATGTTGTAAATTAAGGGACACAAAATACTGAAAAGTATTTTGTGCACATGCTTTACCATTTCTCAACACTTATAATACTATTGGCAATGATTAATACACTGGTTTCTAACTTAGGGTGAAGGTGTGTGTTTGTAGCGAGAATATCAATCAGTATAAGTAAGCTTTTAAAAAAAAGTCTTGAGGTCAATTTGTTCAACTAAAATAACTTCAAGGTGGTGTCCCAGCATGGCCACATTCAAATGACTGAAACAAGTAAAAGATAAGACATCGCACCATATAAGCTACATTTATATTATTTACTTTATGGCACGTCATTGAGGTCAATAACTGAAACTAAGAGGTTCAGGCATTATAAGCCCCATCAAGTGTAATATTTTGAAGCTTGACCACAGAAAGTGCAGCCAACTGTAAAGATACTAACTTGAAAAATATGAAAATACCTAAATTTGAGGAACTCACTCAAGTTACTGATTACTAGTGTGGAAAAAAAATTATAACTTCATGGTTGGAAGGAGTCAATAATATAAAGGGAACATCATATAACACTGATGTTTACAAACTACGAGGGGTGTTCAATAAGTAATGCTTCTGACCCACTTGCAGTTGTTTGATCTAGCTGAAATTTTGCATGTACAATTATTTATATCTTTATAGATTAAGTGGAAAATTACAGCTCTGGACTAATTGTGGTTTCTGATTTACAAGTGTTTGAACTGAGTCAAGTGTGAAATGGAGCCTGTTGAGTTTCGAGCAGTGATCCGGTTTTTGTATTTGAAAGAACGCACACCACGGGAGACTTTTGGTGAAATGAAAGTAACTTATGGTGATGATGCCCCATCATATGACCTTGTAAAACGCTGGCATCGTGAATTCAAACATGGTCGGAACTCTGTGGAAACAGCTCCCAGATCTGGTCGCCCCCTTCTGCCATTGATGAGGCATCTGTCCGTCATGTTGAGGCTGCCATTTTGGAAGATCGACGCATCACTATTCGCCAAATAGCCCATGAGGTCAAGATTAGTACCGGGTCTGTGGAAACTATTATTCATGACCATTTGCATATGCAAAAGGTGTCTGCCAGATGGATTCCCAGGTTGCTCACATCTTTCCAGAAGCAAGAACGTGTCGATTGCTCGAGGATGAATTTGGAGATGTGCCAAGAAGATGAGTCAAAATTTTTCAAAAGACTGATTACACAGGATGAAACCTGGGTCCATCACTATGATCCAGAGACCAAAGCCCAGTCAATGCAGTGGACACACCGTGACTCACCTCCTCCAAAGAAGGCAAGGGTGCAGCCTTCTGCTGGCAAGGTCATGCTCACAGTCTTCTGGGACCAGGACGGAGTACTGATGACAGATTTCCTGGCAAAGGGTGCCACAATTACAGGAGCCTATTATGCTTCACTTTTGAGGAAATTAAGAGAAGTTATCAAAATCAAGAGGCAGGGCAAGATCAGCAAAGACATCCTCCTCCTGCAGGACAACGCTCCGGTTCACAACTCGCTTGTCGCCGGATCAGAAGCACAGGCGTATGGCTATGAACTCCTCCCCATCCCCCCTACTTTCTTGACCTTGCACCCTCTGATTTTCACCTCTTCCCAGCCATGAAGTTGTTTTTGAAAGGAAAGCGTTTCCCAGATGATGCAGCCTTGATTTCTGAAGTCATGTCGTGGTTGGAGGACCAAGCTGGGGTCTTCTACAAAAACGGTCTTCAGAGCTGCATCAAACGATGGGAGAAATGCGTAACTCTGGGTGGTTCCTATGTAGAAAAAGATTAATAACTGTGCCAAGTTTCGTTGCTCTACTGCTATGGGAAGTGGGTCAGGGGCATTACTTATTGAATGCCCCTCGTATTTAACAGATGCTAACCATTAAAGGCAGCGAGCTGTCAGAAACATTAGCATGCCGGGCGAAATGCTCAGCGGTATTTTGTCTGCCGTTATGTTCTGAGTTCAAATTCCGCCGAGGTCGACTTTGCTTGTCATCCTTTCAGGGTCGATTAAATAAGTACCAGTTACGCACTGGGGTTGATATAATCGACTTAATCCCTTTGTCCTTGTTTGTCCCCTCTGTGTTTAGCCCCTTGTGGGTAGTAAAGAAATAAGATGCTAACCATTAAATTGTCTGCTGTTATATGCAATTCTCTGGGCTACAGGGAAGATTTCTAGGCATTATGTTGACTCACTGAAATGCAAACCTATACAAGTGGAAGATTCTCAAAGGCCTTGCTCTAAGCTTTCATTTACAATAAAGAAGAAATAAGGGGAATGAAAGGTGCTGTGTCATTGCAAAAATACCCTTCCTTGAAGCCCCTCAGCAACAGCTTGACATTTAAAAATTCATGATCATACAACTGTCTCCGAAAATATTCATAAACTTGAGCAAATTTTTCTTGGTATTTTAAAAGGAACATAGATGCTTTCTTCACATTTACAGAAAAACCTAACAGAGAAACCAGCTCCCTGGACACACAAAGATGACATAAAAGAAAGATCATCTAATTCTGAAGGTGGTGCTCCTGCTTGGCCTTAGCCATGATGGCTAAAACAAACTGAACTATTTTAAATATTCATTGACAGAATGTTTATTTTTATTAATATTAAATAATTTTTTTTTTTAACTAATTACATTAAGTGTTTTATATATACACAATCGTGCTTTTATACTATGGAATATAAAAATATATATATATTCATGAATCTTCCAAATCTAAACATCATACATTTATCAAGAAACAATGATTAGTAATTAATTTTTAAATAATAATTAGAGCAACATAAACATTACATTGAATAAAACATATTTTCATAATATATTTCGTTTCTGGATTTGGTTTGCAAGATTCTTTATATGAGTTTGTGTGTTGAAGCATATTCTATTGTGTCTGGGGAGAGTCATTTTCATTTTGTGTCGTATTGAAAAGGTTGCAAGACACAATGAAAATTTTAGGATAATAAAAATAAGAAAAACCTGGAAATTTTACCGGTGTGTTACATAATAAGGCACAAAAAGAAAACGGCTCCCCCCAGACACAATAGAATATTTTCATAATATTCATCTAAATTCCAGCCTTGAGCTCTTCTAACCTGAAGTCTTTACAATACAACAGTTTAACCTACTTCCAAAAGTGAGTTCATATATTGATTCACAAGGAATTGAGATATATTAATTAGTAAAGCAAATGAGTGAATCACAACAAAAACAGGAAAAAAGAAAAGAAAAAAAAAAACATCCTAAATAGTTGAGTCAGCCATAGATACTAATACAAGTCTTTGACAACTTATAATGGTAGAATGTACCATTAGTGTCAACATACAAGTCTTTAGAAAGTAAAAGGAATCTTCTTCCAAACACAGTTACTAATTAGTTCTGATAATTGGTTCTGATTCGTCAGCATAGTTAGTGAAAATGTTTTGAATAATTTACATCACTTTTAATATTACAGAGTCCGATAAGTCAGTGTCTAGTCTTTTATATATGTTCTGTATTTCCTGGCATTGATTGAAGTTACAACTTTTTAATGGGGTGTCTGTTCAGGGTATTTATTTGTGGAGGCACATGGCCTAGTGGTTAGAGCAGCGGACTCGCAGTTGAGGGATCGCGTGTTCAAATCTCAGACCGGGCGATGTGCGTGTTTATGAGCGAAACACCTAAGCTACACGCAGCTCCGGCAGAAGGTAATGGCGAACTTCTGACTCTCTCGCCACAACTTTCTCTCATTCTTTCTTCCTGCATCTTGCAGCTCACCCGCGACAGACCGGCGTCCCGTCCAGGTGGGGAACCTATACGCCAAAGAAACCGGGAAACCGGCCCTAGTGAGCCAGGCATGGCTCGAGAAGGTATTTATTTGGATGCCTAAAGAAAGGATCACTTGAAACATTGGAGAAACCAAAGGAACAAATATACAAAAAGTTCTAAATCTTTTGTTTGACAAGCATCTTTGGTACTGTACCTGTGTAAACAACCAGATATAACCACTGACTGAATGTCATTATCTATGCAGTGTATGTACACCATCTTTTATATATCTATTGACAGGATGACCTCCCAGCTTCTCAAAGGCTGCAATCACAAAGTTGTGAAAGAAAGCATGCTTCATTCACTGAAACAAGGGCTATAAAAAAACATGTACAAAATAAATAAATTAATTAATTAAAACAGAACAATGGCTTAGTTAAAGTTTGAAGATGTTCAAACTTCAGAGAAATCAATAAAGAAATAATAAAAATAATAATAATTATCTCTAACTTAGGATGAACAAGTCTGATGTCCAACACTTCCAAGTGAACTCAAAGTAGCTGACATTTATAGTATGTTTAGCTCATCTAGTCAAAATATAGTACCCTAGGTTCACTGGAAGATTCAAGTGTACCCTATGAAATCTCAAAAATCTAAATTTTTTCACAGATGTTTATAATATTCTCTTAGAAACTGTGCCTCCTTATTTGAACCCTGTACTAAACACTTTGCCCAATCCTTACTCCCTGGACTTCTGATCCGACAAAATGTTGATGTACAAATATTCAAGCCAAACATCTACTGTTTCAATTTCAAAGATTATGGGCACTATCCCTGCTTATATATAAACTTCAAAAAATTTATATGAAGTATAAGGCCAGTGGCAAAGAGCTGCATCTCTAATCTGGTGTAGGGCTGTAGTGAACTGAACAAGGTTTATATATGTGGGTATTAGAATCTTCCCTTGAATTTTGATGGGTAAACCCTTCCTCGACATTTAGAAAGAAAACATGGAATAGACGTCAGATGATGTAATTTGAAATAATGAGGAATTTAAAATGAATTTAGTAAAATAAATAGCTGTGATTATTAAAGTTTGGAACATGGCAAACAATCTTTCATAAGATCATTAAATACAAACACTTTAAAATGAATGGTTTTGTATTGTAGGGTCACGTGATATTCTACATTCTGCACAATTTTTAGCACATAGGACAGGTGTTATGAGGTTATTAGATATATTACTATATATTATTATTCTTTTTCTTTTCTTTTTCGCCCTTTTCAAGCCTAGTCAGGCTCATAGGCCTGGTTTCCCGGTTTCTATGGTGTGAAAAAGATTCAATTAGAACTTCTTTTTTTTTTTATTTGGCATGGATAAAGGTGAGGTTTCAAATATATATCATCGTCAATTAATTAACATCCTTTTTCCATGCTGGCATGGGTTGGACAGTTTGACAGGAGCTGGCAAGCCAGGGAGCTGGGCCAAACTCTGTTGTCTGATGTGGCATGGGTTCTTACAGCAGGATACCCTTCCTAATGCTAACCATTTTAGAGAGAGTACGTTTAAGGAACAAAAAAATGCAATTTTTGAAATTCCGTTGAGTATTCCCTTCCTTTACCAAACATGTCAAACATAAACATTCATAAACACCACTTTAATATCTAAAAACTTTCTGATAATTACATACATCAAGAACTTATACCATGCTTCACATGCCAACACGTTCATCCTCAAATCAACAATGTGCACTAAATGTTATTTTGTTGAGCTCCCTTTTCTGCTAATTATCAGAAACTAGTAACTGCAATACGGACATATATATATATATATAAAGTAAAAAGACCCCCTTCGGTCATGAGTGACCATGGGATTGCACCTAGAAAGTTACCCTCCTAGACACAAGTCCGGGCAAGGTTGTTTATGGAAGACCAGCAGTCGCCCATGCATACCAGCCTTCCCTCTCCACGCCACCAGTGTTATCCAAGGGAAAGACAAAGGTCGATACAGCTTGGCACCTGTGACATCGCAACTCATTTCTACAGCTGAGTGAACTGGAGCAACGTGAAATAAAGTGCCTTGCTCAAGAACATAACACGCAGCCCGGTCCGGGATTCAAGCTCTCAACCTCACGATTGTAAGCTCGATGCTCTAACCACTGAGCCATGCGCCTTCACATATATATATATATAATACTGACATATATATATATAATATATATAAGTGGAGGCGCAATGGCCCAGTGGTTAGGGCTGCGGACTCACGGTCGTGGGATCACAGTTTCGATTCTCAGACTGGGCGTTGTGAGTATTTATTGACCAAAAACACCTAAAGCTCCACGAGGCTCCGGCAGGGGGTGGTGGCGATCCCTGCTGTACTCTTTTGCCACAACTTTCTCTTACTCTTTCTTCTGTTGGCCTGCTTGCTTAGCCATCGGGGTGGTGTCATTTGAAGGGTAAAACAATGCGAAGTTCATTGTGACCAGCGATGTGTAGCAACATCTGATAGCCTGGTCGGTCACGGTCATATATATAATTATAGCATTTACTGAACACCATAATCACACATCATATTACAAAAGAATAACACATAACTGAAGTACCCTGGTAGATTGGTATCCAATGAATTAAAAGACTGAAGTAATTTAATTTAGGTATACAGTTACAAGGAGGTATTTTAGAAGATTGAATGCAATATTCAATATGGTATACAAAGAGATACACTTAGGGGTAATGGATTAAATTCACAACAAGGAGGCTTGTGGTGTAAAGACTGTGACCACAGCAACAGAATAAATTAAGGACCACAGCTCAACAGTTGGCATAAAATTGTTTGCAAATGGAGGATTAGCAATTAGCGATAAGATAATGATTATTAATGGCAACAGGAAGTTTCCAAGACCATTTTAGAAAGCAGTTCTTGATCAGTTGTCAGAGGGGAACATTTTAGAGTAACGAAAGCAAAATTATCACAAACTATAATTAGCTTCACCAATAGGCATAAATGATCTAATTAGAACAAGCAATATGCTAGATAGGTTGACTGTACTGCAGATAAAAAGTAATGACAGAGGTCAGAATAATATATGCCACATACACAACTGGCCAGGATCTTTCATTCAAGGATATACACAAAAACAAATTCACAAGACACAACATGCACCTAGGTCAGATTAACTTACATCTAAACACTCCAAACAACTCAAAAACAATGCCTAAAGTCTCAACTGGAACAGTATCATATTAGGTTGTCAAGAAAGTTCTTGTGGAATTTTAAATTTTGGTTTTAAATTATGTATTTTCAAATTAATTTTCGTTAAATTACTTTGACTTTATATATCATTTTAAAGCCCGTTTTCTGCTCTATCTAATCGTGTTTCTCTTTGAATAATTAGGCCATTTTTTCCAGAACATTGAATACAACATGGACAAAAAGCAAATTCGCACAATTTTCTTATTCCAGTTCAAGCTAGGCCGAAAAGTTGCTGAAAAAGCTCGCAATATCAATGATGCATTTGGACCAGGAACCACTAATAAACATACAGTACAATGGTGGTTCAAGAAATTTCATAGCAGTGATGAGAGTCTTGAAGATGATAAGTGCAGTGGTCGGCCATCGGATGTTGACAACGATCAAGTAAGAGCCTTAGTCGAAGCCAATCCACGCACAACTGTTCGAGAGCTTGCTTCTGCATTAGACGTAATGTATACGACAATTTCCAACCACTTGAAAGAGATTGGAAAAACAAAAATACTTGAAAAATAGGTGCCACACAAATTGAACGACAACCAAAAAAAAAAAAGCCATTTTGAAGTGTCATCTTCCCTTCTTTTATGCAAAAAGAAGGGCCTGTTTCTCGACCAGATTGTGACTTGTAATGAACAGTGGATTCTTTACGGCAACCAGCAATGCTCAGCTCAGTGGTTGGACGCCGACAAAGCTCCACAGCACTTCCCGAAGCCAAAGTTGCACCAAAAGAAGGTCATGGTGACTGTTTGGTGGTCTGTGGCTGGTCTCATCCATCACAGCTTTTTTGGATCCAAGCGAAACCATTACGGCGGAGAAGTACTGTCAGCAAATGGATGAAATGCATAAGAAACTCCGACAACAACAGCCAGCATTGGTCAATAGAAAAGGACCAATTCTTCTCCACAACACTCAGCCACACATTGCACAACTGACCCTCCAGAAGTTGAACGAATTGGGCTACGAAACTCTGCCTCATCCGCCATACTCACCAGACCTCTCGCCGACCAACTACCACTTTTTCAAGCATCTCGACAACTTCCTGCATGAGAAATGCTTAAAAAACCAAGACGATGCCAAATACGACTTCATCACGACCAGAACACAGGATTTTTATGCTACTGGCATAAATAGACTTGTTTTGCATTGGCAAAAGTGTGTTGATTCTGATGGTGTTTATTTCGATTAACAAAGTTTTATTTGAGCCGAGATATGCGCATCTGAATTTAAAGGTTAAAAACCGCAAGAACTTCCTTGACAACCTAATACATACCATGACTAGCTATGATTTCAGAGAGATAATCCTCACATGATATTTCCTTAACATACATTTGGTACAGATAACATCTAACCACAACAAACATGAGAGACAATCCCATCTATGTTCACTGTTGACCAAATATTAAAAACGAATGTAAAAACTACTAACTCTATGCAATCACTTGAACTGCTAGTATTAGCAATTAAATATCTCAAAATAACACCCTACTATCTTAATAAAGAAAAAAGGCATGTTTGATGATAATAATAATAATAATCCTGAATATACAAAGAGATGGGATGATCATCGTTGCCAAAATCTACCTCTTCACAGTCATAAAAACGCTTCAGCATACAGTTGCTGGCATTTCACAAAGCCAAAAAAGACCCACATTGGAGTGTTTCTCTCACACCCTGCACACATTCAAAACCAAATTGATCAAAGCACATTCCACACAAACACAAGCTTAGAAAGAAAGACACTAATTAAAACACTCACACACAAATAGATTATTATTTCATAAAGCAGATTTTGTAGCAAAGCCTCTCAGATCCATAATTTCGTAGAACTCAAGAAATAAATTGTTTGTTAGAGTCTACTAAATGTGGATTTGTCAGCATTTTACCACTTCTTGCATGATAATGACAGGTCACCCAAAATCAATTATGAACTTGATGGCACAAATTTTTGTCCATTCAGACTTCATATCTGTATCAACATTCAGGTTTTGTGTTGTAATTATTCAACAGGGAGCAGGAATAGTAACAATACTGGTTAAACAGTGTAACTTGTTTATTTTCTAATTCTTCATTGTTTAGCAGATTGTGAACAACCAGTGGTAGCTAGAGATTGTCATGACCATTGTCAAGGTGAACTAAATTAGAATGTGATAGCTTTAAATCCCAAAGATTTGGCACTCCAGCCCAATGTGTGAGTTTAGAGTCAACGTTCAGATTATTTTTAATGTGTGTGTGTGTGTGTGATACAGTGGGGAGGAGAGTATGAGTTTTAAGATGGCATTGTTTTAATCTCGTTTAAGACTGGTCAAACAGCTGAAGTTAAATGGATAAGAACCAGTTATAACAATAAAACCTCACGTGAAGGTCATCTTGCATTGAAGTATTTTAGTTTCACAATATCAGTGGTTCACTACGTAGGAGGGAATAGAATTCAAAATAGCTCTGGTTTATGGAAACGAGTTGACCTCCAGGACTGCTAAGTCCATAATAATAATAATAATAATAATAATCTAGTAGTAAATTGGTGTCAGGTTTGTTATTCATTTTTATAATGTGTCTTGAGTGTTCATTGGATTTTTATTTTTGTGGGTTATCCTGGTTTAGCATACTGTACATAAGGGGAAACTAAAAAGGTTGGCAACAGAAAGAGTATCCAGCTGTAAGTCACTGTCTCAGACATACTGTTCCACCCATGCCAACAAGGAAAATAAATAATGAAACCCAAAACCCTGATGATTACAATGATGAATGTTTACGTTACAATTTGATGAAATAAACAGCTTTTATTTCAATAAATTTTATACATTTATAGGTGTAGGAGCGGCTGTGTGGTAGGTAGCTTGCTTACAAACCACATGGTTCTGGTTTCAGTCCCACAGCGTGGCACCTTGGGCAAGTGTCTTCTATAGCCTCGGGCCGACCAAAGCCTTGTGAGTGGATTTGGTAGACGGAAACTGAAAGAAGCCCATCGTATGTGTGTGTTTGTGTGTCTGTGTTTGTCCCCCCAACATCGCTTGACAACCGATGTTGGTGTGTTTATGTCACCGTAACTTAGCGGTTCGGCAAAAAGAGACTGATAGAATAAGTACTAAGCTTACAAAAAATAAGTCCTGGGGTCGATTTGCTTGACTAAAGGTGGTGCTCCAGCATGGCCACAGTCAAATGACTGAAACAAGTAAAAGAGTAAAATAATGAAGAATTTATCTAAATAACCTTATCCTTATGAAGCTGGTGTGTGGATCAAAAATTAACAAGAAATATTGATTGAAGATTCTAATTTAGATCACTAAGAAAGGGAGTTTATATTTTAGATCTAGGGGTGGTTTCAGGTGGGTTGGTATCAAAAGGTTAAATATTCTAAGAATTTTTTTTTTATTTTGAAGGAAAGAGGTCAGCTGATATCACTGACTCCAAGACTAAAATGGTACTTTATTTAATTAACCTTGAAAGAATGGAAGGTAAAATTGATCTTGGTGCAATTTGAACTCACAATGTAAAGACCCAAAAGAAAAACATTTTTCTAATGCTCCTCCTTTCTCTAACAATTCTGCCAACTTGCTGCCCTCATCATCATCATCATCATCACTGTTTAACGTCCATTTTCCATGCTGGCATGGGTTGGACGGTTTGACTGGGGACTGGCAAACCAGTAGGCTGTGCCAGGCTCCAATCTGATCTGGCAAAGTTTCTACAGTTGGATGCCCTTCCTAACACCAACCATTCTGTGAGTGTAGCGAGTGCTTTTTACATTCCACTGGCATGGGAGCCAGATGGTGCTTTTTATGTGCCACCAGCACAGGAACCAGTCTGGAGGGAAAGGGGGGCTGGCATCGACCACATTTGGATGGTGCTTTTTATGTGCCACCGGCACGGGGAGCCAGTCAGGTGGCACTGGCATTGACCCATACTTGAATGGTGCTTATTACGTGCCCCCAGTATTGGTGCCAGTCAGGCGGCACTAGCATCAGTCACAACTACAACTTCCATTTTGATTTCAATCTTGATTTGATTTTAATTTTGACCCAAGAGGCCTTCTCAAGTACAGCATTTCGCCCGATACCAACAAAATTGATTTTGTCTCTTTTTCAACTTACTACTCTTAATTCTGGACCTACGAGAGTTTAGTACATATTCAAACTGCTAGAAATAACAGTCAAATAACCCTTAACCCTTTGCCTGCCCAAAGCATTTTCAGAAGTCTGTCTTAAAAACGTCCACGCTAATTTTCAGACTGTTAGTTAGCCCTTGTTTCATAGGTTTCTAAGTAATACAAAGCTTCCTTTCTGTAAGCCCCAAGTTACTTTGGTGGGTGAAAATGGGGTTTAAAATAAGACAATACACTAAATAACAAAGTCCTATACAGACTATGTCTGGAATAAAATATCAATGGTAATAAATGGAACGTTTTCAAATTCTAGATCAAGGCTGACAAGGTGGGTGGGGGAGGGACAACAATTTTTAATTCTTACATAAAAGGCTTTGGACAGTCTCTCTCTGGCAGGCTAGTTTTTTTTGGGGGGGGGGGTTAAAACAACAACCAGAAAAACAAACAAAACAACCAATTCAAGTTATTTCTACAATCAGAGATTGGACATCAGTTACAGATGATTTTTCATATTGCTGTTCAAGCTGGACATGCCAACCACATGTAAATTTCACCAGTTTGGGAAAACCTTCACTGAAAGTAGTAGCTACTACTTCACCTGTCCTAGATAATAATAATAATATTATCGACTCCATACAAAGTAAAACAAAACCTCGCTTTGTGAGCAATATCCACCTCAGCAGTTCACAGGCTGATTAACAACATAGAAGATGAAGAACATTTTGGAGAGAGAGTCTGCGGGTGTTGGTGGGGGTTTGTGGGTTCAGAAAACCTGGGCTGTGTGTAGTCAGGTAAATTATGAAAATGAGATGAAGCGGATACAACTAGGCATCCTGCCAGTTCTATAAAAAACATTCACTAGAACACTACATTCACAGTACAAAATACATAACAGACAGAATACAGTCACACAAAATACACATTTTCCCTCTCGTTTTAATTTTTCTCTTTTTTTTTTTTTTTGGTCAAGTGAGAAGGATTATGTCTGTGGCCTTTGTAGGATTTCCAAAAAACTGTATAATTCAATGTTGTTAACATTCTTCCTGAACACATGGAGTAGATGGCTACAGGAAAAGGAAAAAAAATAGCATGGAGAGAAATTCCTGAGGATCAATATTCAGAGGAGCAACTAGATTTAATGGTTAATGTATAACCAAAGAGTGGTGGACATAGTATAGCTGATGAAAGAAAGAAAAATCAGTTGGAGTGAGAGCCCAAACAAAAGTGGCACAAGACCATCCAACTCTGAAGATCACAAGCCATTACAGTAACAGTAAAAAAGGCAGAAGAGAGGAAACAGCAGGTCTGTGGCCAGAGGTTGGAGCATGTTGGTGACTTATTCTGAATATGGTCTAGGATGTCTATGCGTTTAACAGTAACACTAGTCTGCATGTGGGAGCAGTATTCCAGTGTGGGTCTCAGCTGAGCTTTGTCGAAAGTAAACAGTTATTGCTGGTTGAAATATTTTCTGGTTCTGAAAGCCAGTTTTTGAGATGCAGTTTCATCTATATTGAGGGTATGTGATCACCAAGAGATCCTGACAGATAAGGCTACACATTTGTAACAACCTTGAGGGTTCTGGTTGTGTACCATAATGTTTACAGTCAATAAGATTTTCCTGACATATGCAATAATTGTCTGCATTGTTAAAGAAATAAGAAATGCAAAACTATCACTTCTTTAACAGTGGCAGTATTCAAGGTCTCTGTTCATGGAGATTTTATACAAGATGTCTAGATTGCATGAGGATGATGCTGAGGTGGAGAAAACTTAAAAGGAATGATGGGTAGTGTATCATCTGTGTAAGAGTGGATGTTGTTGAAGATGACAGTATATATGCTGTTGATGTATAGGAGGAAGAGTGGGGGAGATGAAATGGAACCCTGTAGCACACCTGACTTGAGAAAAAGTGGGTCAGAGTGAGCTCCACCAACACAGACTGCAACGATGCAATCTGGCACAAAGCCATCAAGCCAAGAAATGAGAAATGGTTGGAGCCTATAGGCTGGCAGTTCTGCATAGAGATCTTCATATTAGATATGAGCAGAAACTACTAATAAAAGCATCAACACTATTACCCTCAAATTTTCTAAGAACAAAATTGATACAAGAGAGCAAGTCTCCAATAGCTTTGGCTTTACAAGAGCTGTACAAGAAATCATTAAGGAGAGATAGAAAGATATCCCTAGATACAACAAAAACATCTGGACAATTAATTTTCTCCACAAAATCAAGTTAACAACAGCAAAGATAGAAACAGGTGTTAAAATATCTATAAAGTTTTTGTAGGAATCCTTAATACATTGGAAATAACTTCAGCAGCAATCCACTTCAAAACATCAGAGACATAGAAAAGTACAATTTGTTAATCTAGAGCTAAGTAAATGCAATCAGGATAGACAAAGGATAAATAAGTTGACTCATTTCTGACTAATTTTTACAACAACCCCCAGCACACGCACACACACACACACACACACATGTATATATACAGGTCGTCGACTTACAACCACAATTGGTTCCAGTTGTAAGCCAGCCTATAGGCCTACATAGCTTTGTTATACATTTTTACATTCTCAGGTAAAAGTCACACACAGCATTCTGTATTATGCTGGCGTTAGTCAAAAATTTCAGAGTCTCAAGTAGCTGTCTTATAAACAAGTACAAGATTGCCTCAATGTCTCCATGACAGGATAGTCCATCCAACACAGTGGCGACCGATAACCAAACGTAGGGGATGTGCTTGTTAGCTGACAGGTTAATTTCTAAGAAATTAAACCCATTAGATTTCAACTGGACTATCTATTATTGCTACTGGGCGCTGGTGCACCAGTCGTCATAATTACAATGACCTGTAATCAGAAATGGATCACAAATCAATTAATAACATTGGACAACAAAGATTTTGCTACTAGAGTAAAAAGTGTTTTAGACTAAATCAAGGATTTAGGCGGTGAGCTGGCAGAAACGTTAGCGCGACGGTCGAAATGCTTAGCGATATTTCGTCTGCCGTTACGTTCAGAGTTCGAATTCCGCCGAGGTCGACTTTACCTTTCATCCTTTCGGGGTCGATAAATTAAGTACCAGTCACGCACTGGGATCGATGTAATCGACTTAATCCCTTTGTCTGTTCCCTCTATGTTTAGCCCCTTGTGGGCTAATAAAGAAATATAAATCAAAGATGCTGATCCTGAACCCACACTCAGAATTGTTCAAGCCTGTCAGGATTTTGAATTATGCACAAGATTATAACTATACTTTCAGCTAGATATCAGCCGTATTATAAAATTTGGTAAAATGAAAGCAGTCTTAATTCAAAATGAAAGAAATAACAGCAATAAAACAAACGATGAGAAAGTTCATTATTTAGTTTAGCAATAGGTGGTGCTGACGTATTGTGTGCAAGCACCAAATACCTCAGTTTGTTCTTGGTAACACTCAGTGTCATTGGCGCTGCTGTCGTGTGTGGTATGTGTACCTCTCGCTCTGCGTCATTACTGTTTTAACTGTATTCATTGTGTTAGATCATGAATAGGAGAGGCTGTGTCAATCACCCAGACAACTTTTGTTATGTCTGTAGAAAATTTGCTCTGCGTGACCAGTGGATGAACATTGCTACCAAATTAAAAATTGCCTGTAAATATTATTTTGGGTGTAAAGTTGGGGACCAATTGAGCTGACGTCATGGGATTCATTTGTGTTAGTTGTACAGAACTTTCTAGGGAAATCAGAGGAAAATTATACTGATTTAATAAACAATATGCTGACAGTGTATGAAAGAATGGGATGCTGAATGTCCCTTAAAAAGCACTTCTCAACTTGATTTTTTTCCAATGAACCTTGGTGCCCTTAGTGATGAGCATAGTGAGAGGTTCCACCAGGACATATCTGAGATGGAAATGAGGTATCAAGGCCAGTTCAATCCACACACGATGGGTGACTACTGCTGGTTCTTACAATGGAAGACCAGCACAATGCATAAGCGCAAGAGCAAGTGTCTCAGAGATTTCTGAGCTGAGCATATCAAAAATAAAGCAAGTACTCTCTTAATATAAATATAGGTGCAGGAGTGGCTGTGTGGTAAGTAGCTTGCTTACCAACTACATGGTTCTGGGTTCAGTCCCACTGCGTGGCACCTTGGGCATGTGTCTTCTACTATAGCCTCAGGTCGACCAAAGCCTTGTGAGTGAATTTGGCAGACGGAAACTGAAAGAAGCCCATCGTATATATGTATATATATATATATATATATGTGTGTATATGTTTATGCGTTTGTGTTTGTCCCCCCCAACATCGCTTGACAACCGACGCTGGAGTGTTTACGTCTCCGTAACTTAGCAGTTCGACAAAAGAGACTGATAGAATAAGTACTAGGCTTACAAAGAATACGTCCTGGTGTCGATTTGCTCGACTAAAGGTGGTGCTCCAGCATGGCCACAGTCAAATGACTGAAACAAGTAAAAGAGAGAGTATACTATGTACCATTATATGATGATACTATTTGCCTTGAACATAAATTTACTATATACAGTACTAATATACTACTATAATAATTATTTACCTTGAACTTAACTATTCCTGAATCTATTATAGCATTAATATATAATTATGCGCATAACTCAAAATCTTGACATGCTACAGTGATTCTGAGTTCAGATTCGGAATCGGCACACTCGATTTAATTTAGTAAGCACCATTTGTCTGGGTAGCAGACAATAAATCTTTTTTTGTTGCCCAGTGTAACTGAAATACATTTAATACATATAGTTCAAGTGGTTACATAACAAATTATGTAATTTCTGGTATAATCTTTGTAATTGGTTTGCAACACAATTTCTAATAATAATTGACTTTTGTTAATAATAATAATCTAGCCTGTCCCGATGGGAATGATACAATTATAACGCAATTTGGGAATACAAGTGGAATGTTTATCTGGAAACCGAGTCAAAACATTGGTAAAATGTACAGCATCAAGACACTACTCTCTCTCTCTAACATAACAATCATGTAACCTTTATATAATATATATATATATATGGTTCCAGGTTCAATCCCACTATGTGACATCTTGGGTGTCTTCTACTATAGCCTCGGGCTAACCAAAGCCATGTGAGTGGATTTGGTAGACAGAAACTGAAAGAAGCCCGTCGTGTGTGTTTGTCCCTCCACCATTGCTTGACAACCAATGTTGGTGTGTTTACGTCCCCGTCACTTAGCAGTTCAGCAAAAAGATACTAGGCTTACAAAGAATAAGTCCTGGGATTGATTTGTTCGACTAAAAGCGGTGCTCCAGCAGGGCCGCAGTCAAATGACTGAAACAAGTAAAAGAATAAGAGAATATATATACACACACACATTCATACATATTCTCTCTCTCTCTCTCTCTAGACAGATAGACAGACAGACACATGCTCGTGCAGAGACAGAGTTATATGGTTTAACCGGAACTGGTAAGCTCTACTAAGTACCAGTCTGATTCTGGCTTGGTTTCTACATTTTCCTTTTATTTCTCACTGGTTTCAGTCATTAGACTGCGACCATGCTGGGGCACTGCCTCGAAGGATTTTAGCCAAACAAATCAACCCCAATAATTGTTTTCCCTCTCTCTCCCTCCCCTCTCTCTCTTTCGGAGAGGCACTGAGCAGCTATACGCACACATACACACACGGCAGGAACTCCCGCCTACCGAATTCAATCACAAAGCTTCGGTCGGCTCGGGGCTATAGTGGAAGACACCTACCCAAAGTGCCACGTAGTGGGACTGAACCCGAAACCATGTAGCTAGGAAGCAAGCTCCCTAACCACACAGCCATGCCCAAAACCTGATACTCATTTTCTTGTTCCCTTTCACTGAAACGCTAAGTGATAGGGGCACAAACACACCAAAACCAGTTGTCAAGCAGTGATGGGGGACAAACACACACACGACAGGCTTCTTTCAGTTTCCCTCTAGCAAACCTACTCATAAGGCTTTGGTCAGCCAAAACTATAGAAGACACCCAAGTTTGGAAAGTAAACTTCTTATCTATCTATACATATATTCAATTAATAATTATATATATATTCCGACAGTGGCCGTTGCCAGCCTCGCCTGGCACCTGTGCAGGTGGCACGTAAAAAGCACCCACTACACTCACGGAGTGGTTGGCGTTAGGAAGGGCATCCAGCTGTAGAAACATTGCCAGATAAGACTGGCATGGAGAACGGACGTTAAACGATGATGATGATATGTATATAATTATATTACGGGAGCAAGGGCGAAAAGAACAACCTATCTCCAACCTACTTGAATGCTGAGGCATTCAGATACTACCAAAAAAAAACCAAAAAATATTCTAGTATCTATATATCTTATATATATCTTCTCTCCTTCTCTATTTATATCCGCCATATGTGTTTCCCCACTAAAATATTTTCTACCTCATATATATATATTACATATACATAAATATACATACATGCACACATTCATTATTAAAGCTCAGGTATGGCCACACAGCTTAAGAAGTTTGCTTTGTGTCCACTTGGCTCCAGGTTTGATCCCTCTGCCTGGTACCTTGGGCAAGTGTTTCCTACTATAGCCTTTAGTTAACCAATGCCAGGTGAGTGAAATTAGGCCGACACAAACAGTATGGAGTAAACCTGTCGTATGTATGTGTACATGGATGCGTGTGAGTGAGGAGTGAGTGAGTGAGTGAGTGAGTGAGTGAGTGAGGAGTGAGTGAGTGAGTGAGTGAGTGAGTGAGTGAGTGAGTGAGTGAGTGAGTGAGTGAGTGAGAGTGAGAGAGAGAGTGTGTGTGTGTGTGTGCGCGCGCGTGCGTGTGTCTTTCCATGACTTTGCATTGACACAGTTTTGGCAGCAGTGGTGGTATTTATGTCCTGCATAAATTATAAGACCAGTAGTTTGGTGGGTTGAAGTGCAGAGACATGGAATGAAGCACCTTGTGCGAAAATAAAGCTTGGTGTCAGTGAGAGCATATGATCACAGAATACTGCCTGCCACAAAAACTATTGTCCACCTCATACCAGCAAAGAGAGAATGGACATGTAAATGAGTTAATTACTCACATATGCATGCATACACACACAGTCTTATTCTTTCACTTGCTACAGTCAGTTGACTGTGGCCATACTGGAGCACCACCTTGAAGGGTTTTAGTCAAGCACATTGACCCCCCCCCCGCCTCCCAGGATTTATTTTTTAAGCCTAGTACTTATTTTAATTTTATTGGGCTCTTTTGCTGAACTGCTAAGTTACGGGGACGTAAACACACAAACACCCACTGATTGTCAAGCGATGACACACACACACAATGGGCTTCAATCAGTTTCCATCTACCAAATCCACTCACAAGGTATCGGTCAGCCCAAGGCTATAGTGACGACACTTGCCCAAGGTGCCAAGCAGTGAGACTGAACCTGGAACCATGTGGTTGGGAAGCAATACAAGAAAAAAATTTTAAGTAAATTAAAACAATGAACAAAAAACCAACCGCTATGCAAAACAGAGACAGACAGGGAGGGAGAAAGAGAGAGATAGAGAGAGAGACAGACAGACACACACACAGAAGAAGAAAAGAGACGCACAGAGATTTCAAACCCTACCAATAACAAGGGCTCGTTTACTCAATTACCTCCAAAAGCTGACCCACATTACAAATGAGAAGGCAGCCAAGTGTAAAACATTACTTGCTCCAGTAATTAATATACAGATTAGAATCTTCAAAGCTAATCCTCTCAGCAGTTGGCATTTGGTGAGAATCCAGTTGTAAAGATCTTGTGCCAAAGAAAACACCCATCTTACTTACTAATGTGCCATCAAGGAGGACACAAACTAGGATATTATTACTATCACGATGATGAAGGTGGTGGCTGTGCACTAATGTAGAATAAACAGTCTTAATAGAAAAGTTCAACACAATCAGATTGAGAGCTGAAATCTGCTGTAGATATTTTGGGTCCTTGGGAAGGACTTAATTCAACATGTTTCAGGAATAGGGATCAAATCATCTGGTAATGTCTAGCATCTAGCACTACAGACTAACATCTAACGAGTAAAAAAATGGGGACAAAATCATCATCATCATTGTTTAACGTCCGTTTTCCATGCTAGCATGGGTTGGACGGTTCAACTGGGGTCTGGGAAGCCAGGAGGCTGTGCCAGGCCCAGTCTGATTTGGCAGTGTTTCTACAGCTGGATGCCCTTCCTAACGCCAACCACTCCGAGAGTGTAGTGGGTGCTTTTTATGTGCCATCTGCACAGGTGCCAGACGAGGCTAGCAACGGCCACAATCGGATGGTGCTTTTTCGTGCCACCGGCACGGAGGCCAGTTGGGGCGGCGCTGGCAACGGCCACGTTCAGACAGTTCTCTTACGTGCCACCGGCACGGGTATCTCAGCTATAATTGTCATTGATGTTGAAAGATTTTGATTTTGATTTTCGAAATGAAACTAAAGACAACTGACGAAAACAGCAAATCTCACTCAAAGACACAGTGTGCCACCAGAAATCAACCAACGCTAACTACTAAGCCGCACGCCTTCACATTTATACAATAATGGCAACAATTTTGGAAACAAATGATGATATATCAATTCACCAGTAATATATTTACAACAAACCAAAACAGAATAACAAGAATGCCTATCTATTTGAATTGTAATTAATATGTCCAAACGATAAACAATAGTTGCTTCTTTGTACTGTTTTTGTTAATTACTAGGCTTTGTTTTAATCATAAATTACTAACTTTTTTTTACATTTCTTCTAAATGTTTTCCCTCTGTGTAGTGAATGTAGTGTGGGATATTTTTATAATTGTTTTTATTTTATTATATTAATTACTAACAGTAGAATTACGAAGTCATAAAAGTCCCATGCATTTGCGTGCCCACCACTTATTGTAAAGGGCAAGTGAAATAATGGAAGCATTTTAAAATTTCAAACAAATTTATTTTATTAAGGGATAGGATGGATTTTGGCAGTAATTACAGCTTGAATTCTACGAGGTATGGACTCATACAAGGTTTGAATTATTTCTAAAGGAATTTTTGTCCATTCTTCAACTAAAACAGTCTCCAGTTCTTGTAGTGTTGATGGTGGAGGATATCGACTCTTTACCTGTCTTTCTAAAATGCACCATAAATGTTCAATAATATTCAGATCTGGGGACTATGGTGGCCAGATAAGATGTTCAACTTTACTAGAATGTTCCTTATGCCATTCAGTAACAACTTTAGCTGTGTGAATTGGAGCATTATCATCCTGAAAGATTGCATTTCTCTCCAGAAACCGTTCCGTAACCACAGGATGAATTTGATCAGATAACATGCTTAAATAGTCTTGACTATTAATTCTGGTCATGAAGGGAAACTATTGGGCTGGCGGATTTCCAAGATATAGCCCCAGCAAATCATCACAGATCCTTCTAAATGCTTAGCAGTTGGAAGAAGGCAGTTTGAGTCAAATGCTTCAATTGACTGCCTCCTCTTGTATACTCAGCCGGTGGTTGGAAATAAGGTAAAAGATGATTTGTCCAAGAAAATAACATTCTTCCACTGCTCTAGGGACCAATTCTGTAGGTTTTTACTCCACTCTAAACGCTTTGCAACTGAAAGTGGTTGTTTTCTGATTGCAACCCTCCCGTGAAATCCGGCTTTGTGCAGCTCGCAGCAAACACTTTTTGTGGAAACTGGGTTCTCGAGGTGGTCATTAAGCTCTACAGTAATTTTGGGAGCTGTACTTTTGTGATCCTTTCTAACAATTCACATTAGAGTCTGACAGTCCCTATCTGAAAGTTTTGGTTTTCTTCCGGAGTTTTGTTTTGACAAGGAGGTTTTCCCCTCTTTCTCAAAAGCTGTCATTACTTTTGAGACAGTACTTTTTGATAGACCAAACATTTTCGCTGTTTTTACATTACGCTAGCGCCTGCCATATATGAGCACAAACAATTTGACCTCTTTGAAAGTCCGATACATCTATCATTTTAATGAATTTTAATTATCTATTTCTGATAATATCTGAAAAGAAACAGCAATTTTAGCAAAACATATTAAGCAACACTAACAAGGAATCAAAAAACAAAAATAAACAAACTTTTCACGGTTTTATAGATATTTCAAAATTATGATGCTAGGTGTTTCCATTATATTATCCAACATCTGTATATCAATACATACATAAATACATACCTAGATATATACATATATAAACATACATATCGATATATATATATATACACACACACATATATCCATTTACGTAAATGGTGGCACATAAAAAGCACCCACTACACTCTCAGAGTGGTTGGCGTTAGGAAGGGCATCCAGCTGTAGAAACACTGCCAGATCAGACTGGGCCTGGCGCAGCCTTCTGGCTTCCCAGACCCCAGTTGAACCGTCCAACACATGCTAGCATGGAAAACGGACTTTAAATGATGATGATGATGATGATGATGTATATACATACACACACACACGCACACACCTACATCCATATAATGTATACACATAAGCTTATATATACATTTATGCATATATATGTATAAGCATATACTTACATATACGAATATATGTACACATATGCATATATATATACACATATCTACACCATATATGCATATATCTACAAATACACACACGTCTACACATATATAGAAATATATATACATATAAGCATATCTTTATATATATATATATATATATATACATACTGCTCTCTTCTTCTCTGCTCACTCCTTTTCATGGGAGAGTTTAATTTTGTTTTCTATTTCTAACAGTGTTAGTTTCAATTTAGCCCTTTTCCTATCCCCCAGTTCTCTATTCAACTGGTTTGATTTCCCCCGTCTCTGGGAATTCTATTGGCATGTTTGCTGGCCTTTCCTTCTGGCACATATATCTTGTATGGTTGACATAAAATGACCTGGTTTGAGGTCATTGTCTTGTATAGAAAAGCTGTCATGCCAGTTTTGATTTACAATCTCTTTGCGAATTGACCTCCAGTCTGCCCTGTGGAAATTCAGGTTGAATATAGCTTGAGTCCTCCTGATGGGGTGGGTTGTCTAGGACCATCATCATCATCATCATTTAACGTCCGTTTTCCGTGCTAGCACGGGTTGGACGGTTCGACCAGGGTCTGCACCAGGCTCCAGCCTGATCTGGCAGAGTTTCTACAGCTGGATGCCCTTCCTAACGCCAACCACTCCGCGAGTGTAGTGGGTGCTTTTTACGTGCCACCTGCACAGGTGCCAGGGGGTTCCGGCATTGGCCATGATCGGTTGGTGCTTTTAATGTGCCACCGGCACGGAAGCCAGCCAAGGCGGCGCTGGCATTGGCCACGTTCGGATGGTGCTTTTTATGTGCCACCGGCACTGGAGCTAGTCGAGGCAGCGCTACATTGTTAATTCTATAATGTTATGATCTGAAAGAGATGTAGGTGTTACTTTCACATTATGGATTAGGCTCACATTGTTTGTGAAGCAGAGACCTAAAAAAATATTGCTTCCCCTGGTTGGTTGGAGTATCACTTGTTCCATGAAACATTATGTTGGAGAGTTCTAACAAATATTTTGCCTGGCTTTGTTCATGCAGTGACATCCCGGAGAGGATGTGACCTTCAGGCTATTTAACATTTGGGAGGTTAAAGTCACCTAGGAAAAGTATATTGATGTGTTGGTCCAGATTTGTCAAGACCTCTTCTTATGCATCCGAGGCTATCCTCAAATTTACCATCCTGCTTTGCAGTATTTGGCGGACGGTATCTTGAGCATACAGCTACATCAATTTGTTTTATGTGTACTATTAAAGTGTCACAGGCAGAGTTTGAGTGTGATATGAGTAGTAGGAGGGTGACATCTTCTCGGATGTACATAGCAACTCCCCTATGACTTCTATCTTTTCAGAGTACGGCATACTCTGGTATGTGGCAGAAACGTTAGCACGCTGGACGAAATGCTTAGCACTATTTCGTCTGTCGCTACGTTCTGAGCTCAAATTCCATCGAGGTCGACTTTGCCTTTCATCCTTTCGGGGTCGATTAAATAAGTACCAGTTACGCACTGGAGTTGATATAATCGATTTAATCCCATTGTCTGTCCTTGTTTGTCCTCTCTGTGTTTAGCCCCTTGTGGGTAGTAAAGAAATAGGTATGTTTATCTCCGCATCTGCTATGTTAGATGCGTTTCGGTAAGCACCATGCATAATGCTTGATTGCATGCAGCTAGGTCTTTCAGTATAGGCCCCGGATATTCAGTAGGAATATGGGTGTGATATTTGTGCAGGGGTCTCTGGTGTTAGTGGTGACCATCCTGGATCCCTCGTCTGTGGTGGTCTTGGATAGTGGTTTGTATGATGTTGACTCTGTACCCTCTGTATCCATGTTAGTTGATGCACTATTTTCTAAGCCATGCTTAAAAAAGTTTGTTGTTCAGATGCTGCAGTTCGCACAGCCTCTGCATGTAGCTTTTTGTTGGGAGCAGAAGGAATATGTGGACTTCTTTCCTTGTGAATCCTGTTGGTTCTTAGTGGATTATGGGTATGCAGGTTCAAGTTTTTTGGTCACCCTTTTCTACGCTCCTGCTTAAGTTTGTTGTGGGTAGTCATCAAGCATGTTTAGCTGCTGGTGTTTGGGATGGGCAAATTTGCAGTTTGCTCCCTTTTCCCGGTGCCAATAGGTATCATTTAGGTAGAATTTACAGATAATCTATTTCTTTGCGCAACATACTTGGGCTTCACACTTGTTAGTGTTCACCATTTCTTTGTCTGCAGTTTTTAGCGAAGCGATTAACATTTGATCCTCACGATCAGCTGACTTAATTCTACATTTCACTACTCAGTTTTGAACTGCTAAACATTATTATTGCACTTCCTTAATTTGAATCTTAAACATTAAAGACTTCATTCATACATTTCTATACACACATACTTTTTTGAATGCCCATTACTCCAATAATTCTGCATTTTTACAGTTACACTTTCCCCATGACAGGAGATAAATTTTTTTTCCACAGCATATTTGTAGTGGCATCATGCAGGTATAGCGTGGATACGATCCCCGATTGCCAAATTTCACTTAACACTTCAACAGCGCTTTTCTCAAGGTAAAACAATAGTTTTTCTGTGAACAACATCTCTCACCAACCTCCGACAACCTCTCTTCTCTAGCTAACAATTTTTGTTCTTTTACATGACAAAAAATACACCTTTTGTGGCAGTTATAAGGAAATTGCTTTCTTGTATAAGAGTAATAAGGCGTTTTAATAGAACATCTTTACCCCCAGGAATTACCGGGTACACCGGCTAGTATATACATTAGACCTCACAGATACTGAAAAAAGACTTTTGTCCATGTTTTTGTGTGTGTTTTTGTTTGTGTACCCCCACCATCGCTTGACAACTGATGTTGCTGTGTTTGCGTGCTTGTAACTTAGCAGTTCAGGAAAAACACTGATAGAATAAGTACTAGGCTCACTAAGAATAGATCCTGTGGTCAATTTTTTCAACTGAAGGCGGTGCTCAAGCATGGCCGCAGTCACATGACAAACAAGTGAAACAATAAAAAGCCATACTATTTTAAACCTAAGCAAAATCAGGTATCACATTTCAATGGAGAAGCTATTGTTTCACTTTGGCACGTAATACTGAAACAGCGCAAGAGATGGATCCCAACTCACATTAGGCAAGAAGTTAAAAATCTTTTTGGCACATGACACTTCATGGACCCTAAGTAATGCATGTGTAAAATTTGAATGAAATCTGGGTAGTTCTCGAGTTTTAGTGTTGCACACACAGACACATTCTCAGTTTTATATATATATATATATATATATATATATATATATATTACTTGTGCATTATTCTATAGCTTTGAAATTTTGATGATGTGGTTTGTCAATTTTTGAAATGGCATTGAAGGGTAAGTGTGATAGACTGGACCAGGCTGGTTAGAACACAAAAGTGGTTGTATACTTGGGCCACATATGGCTATTTTAAATGCTCAAGAGTTAACCTAGCTACCTTCATAGCTCTGTCTTTAAAAAAAATTTTTTTTATGTATCCCAGCAACCACCTCTTACAAAGAGGTCATATTTGACTGGTAAAATTCAGAATACAGATTAGTATCAAAACTAATATAATCCTGTTTTGGTGAACTTCTACATTTGCTGTTTAACCACAAGACAGACTTAAACAGAGCTATGATCAAAGAGTACCGACCACAGTTTAGTACATCCAGGAATACTTTATCCAATGCATCATACCTTTTTATTATTGTAGGGTGTAATTTGAGGGAGGTTTGACTATTATATCTAGCAGACAGAGCGACAAAGGCAGCAGAAGGTAAATTAATGAACTGAGTAGGATATTTAGTATGTTTATGTAACCTGAACTTTGAAGTCAGATTAAGTAACAATGAGTTTCATAATGTCAGACCAGTGAATAGAAGATAGCACCAACAAGATACAGTTGGGGTTGAAAACTGCAATATTATAATTAAATGTGTGAAGTAGATGAAGGTGAAATAAACTTAGTTTGAGGCAGATGGATACAATTTTAATGCCAAAATGCCACCTTTTCTTTGTCTCTTCGTTGCCCTATTCAAGCCTAGCCAGGCTCATGGGCCCGGGTTTCTGTGGCATATGTGTTCCTCCCCAGCTGGACGGGATGCCACTCCATTGCAGCGTTACTCAATAAACAGGAAGAGAGAGTGAGAGAAAGTTGTGGCGAAAGAGTACAACAGGGGTCACCAACCCCCACCACCCCCCACCCCGCAGGAGCCTCGTGGAGCTTTAGGTGTTTCGCTCAATGAACACACACAACGCTCGGTCTGGAAATCAAAACCGCGATCCTCCGACCATGAGTCCACTGCCCTAACCACTGGGCCATTGCGCCTCCACAAATAAATGAGCCCTTTTTAAAGCCTAGCCAGGCTCATGAGCCCAGTTTCCTGGTTTCTATGGTGTATGTGTTCCCCAGCTGGATGGGAGGCCAGTCCATCGCAGCGTTACTCATTTTTGCTAGCTGAGTGGACTGAAGCAACGTGAAATGAAGTGTTTTGCTCAAGAACACAACATGTCGCCTGGTCCAGTAATGGAAACCACAATCTTACGATCATGGTGCTGACACCCTAACCACTAAGCCACGCGCCTCCACTTGCCACCTTTTAGAAACCAGAAATTATGCAATTTCTAAGGTAGAAAGGAAAGGTTAAATGGTAAGACAACTAATGTCACACGTTATTAGGGCAGACTAAAATTAGAATACCGTATTATTCATACATTGCTTTTATTAACTTATTTCATCATCTTCATCGTCTAATGTCCACTTTCCATGCTGGCATGGGTGGATGCTGCGACATGAAGCTTGCCAGCTGGAGGCTGTCCCAAATCCAAGTGTCTGTTGTGGTATAGTTTCTACAGATGGATGCCCTTCATGTGCGAAAGAAGGTTCTTAAAAGAAACACTCAATCCACCTGCAGTATTAGCCCTCATGTTTCAAGACGTGATGGAAAGGTACTGGTGTTTATATAGTGTTGTAGTAGAAATACAAATGTTTTACACTCCAAGAATATTTCATAAATATACATATAGGCGTAGGAGCGGCTGTGTGGTAAGTAGCTTGCTTACAAACTACATGGTTCCGAGTTCAGTCCCACCACATGGCACCTTGGGCAAGTGTCTTCTACTATAGCTTCGGACCGACCAAAGCCTTGTGAGTGGATTTGGTAGACGGAAACTGAAAGAAGCCCGTCGTATGTATGTATATATGTATGTGTGTATATGTTTTTCCCCTCCAACATCGCTTGACAACCGATGCTGGTGTGTTTACGTCCCCGTAACGTAGCGGTTCGTCAAAAGAGACCGATAGAATAAGCACTAGGCTTACAAAGAATAAGTCCTGGGGCCGACTTGCTCGACTAAAGGCGGTGCTCCAGCATGGCCACAGTCAAATGACTGAAACAAGCAAAAGTGTTAAAAAGTATATATGTCGTATGCATACATATCAGATGGCATGTGACTAGGCAATCATTGCGAGCTAGATGTGAAAGTAAAAGGATAGTTTGATGCGTCATTTAAAGAAATCTTAGACATAAATCTGATCCAATCGGCTCGTGTGTGTGCATGTTATTTGTTATATAAAGCAAATGTTCCTGGTTGGGCTGTTTATCGTTCTATCTAAAATCCGTGTCTTCCTCAAATTACTCATAATATCCTCAAAGTTCAAACAAGTCAAGCCTGGAAATAGTCAAATGCTAAAAAACAATGAATTGAGTAGGTGTGACACAATGTTTACACTACACCATTGGCAGAAGAAGAAGAAAAAGAAGATCTCTGAATGAAAAAAAACAGGACAAATAGTCATAGTAAAATATGCCACCTTAACCCTTTCGTTACCAAACCGCCCAAAGCCGCCCGAACAAAATTTTGGTTTATGAAACCAAACCGCCCAAAGCCGCCCGAATTTACCTATTCATATTTAAATGAGAATATCAGAGCAAATCTCTTCAGTACATTCGTGAAAACTCGTATTATACTTCGTAAACAGTTCAACTACAGTTTTGTACAATAATCGAAGTGTAATTTTAATTCTGTGAATTTTGGGAGATTTTTTTCCGAAATTTGTTCCTATTGTGTTTTCAAAATTTGTAATTCTGACAAAAAATGGATACGAATATCAAGCAGCGAGTCAGAATTCGAAGGATTTTCTACTGAAGACCTTCATAAATCTAACTCTATGACTGAAAAAAAAAAGCATGTGGTATTTGATAATGAATCTGATGTTTCATTTTCCGAAAGTGAAAACAGTGAATCTGAGATCTCCGATAGCGATAAAGAAAACGAATTGGCACCTGAATGGAGTGAAAATTTAAAAACTGTTTCTTTCGGTGATTTCTCTGAAGAAACTGGAGCAAGCCACAGACTTTCCCAGAAGAGTAAAGCCTTAGACTATTTCTTTTTACTTTTTCGAATGAGCCTATTTGAAATCATTACAGCGGAGACGAACCGTTACGCTAAACGTAAATAAAGCAAAAGAAATGATAGTTTGTGGTTTCCCTCAACCTTAAATGAAATTAAGACTATTTTGCCGTAAATATTATTATGGGTATCAGAAAGTTACCCAGAATAACAAATTCTATCGTAAAATTTTGTTATATACCCAATTGAATATTAGCTAATAACCCATTTTCTATAGCGATGTTTGAACAAAATTTTAATAATTTTATATTTTGTGGAATTTACCTGTATCTACCTGCAATTAGAGTCACTTTGTAACAAAAATTATAGTATAGAATTGGTTGAGAATATTTCATTAAATTATCTTCCAAAAATCAGATTGATATATCGATAAATAAAAAAGTTATAGTTATTTAATGAAACCAGACTAAATTTATGATTACGTTAGAAATTAATTGAAACACATAAGGGGTGTAATTTGGTCAGAAATATAGTAACGAAAGGGTTAATACGCAGAAGATGACCATTCAAACTATGAAACTTTTTTTTTTAAATTCAAGCTGAAGGATATATAGGTAATCTTAAAAAAAGACAAAGTGTATTTATTATAGGCGTAGGAGTGGCTGTGTGGTAAGTAGCTTGCTTACCAACCACATGGTTCTAGTTTCAGTTCCACTGCGTGGCACCTTGGGCAAGTGTCTTCTACTATAGCCTCAGGCCGACCAAAGACTTGTGAGTGGATTTGGTAGAGGGAAACTGAAAGAAGCCCATCGTATTTATGTATATATATATATGTTAAACCATGATGATGATGATGTTTGTGTGTCTGTCCCCTAATATCACTTGACAAACGATGCTGGTGTGTTTACGTCCCCAAACTGAAAGAAGCCTGTCGTATATATGTATATAAATATATGTTAAACCATGATGATGATGATGTGTGTGTGTGTGTGTGTGTGATGTTTGTGTGTCTGTCCCCTAACATCATTTGACAACCGATGCTGGTGTGTTTACGTCTCCGTCACTTAGCGGTTTGGCGAAAGAGACTGATAAAATATGTACTAGGCTTACAAAGTCCTGGGGTCGATTTGCTCGACCAAAGACAGTGCTCCAGTGCTCCAGCATGGCCTCAGTCAATTGACTGAAACAAGTTTAAAGTCTATTTATTTAAAATTATATTAATAATAGGATGGTAATTAATGAAGAGATGACAACGCTTCTTTATTCGATTACCCCCAGCTCATTGGTCAGCAAGGTAAACAGCATGCCTTAATGACCGCTCGAGAGTAGAGTAATGATGTTAGAGGTGGTGATACAGAGTCATTCATAAAGGCGGCGAGCTGGCAGAACCGTTAAGCACGCCGGGCGAAATGCGTAGCCATATTTCGTCTGCGTTACATTCTGAGTTCAAATTCCGCCGAGGTCAACTTTGCCTTTCATCCTTTCGGGGTCGATAAATTAAGTACCAGTTACACACTGGGGTCGATGTAATCGACTTAATCCGTTTGTCCCCTCTATGTTTAGCCCCTCGTGGGTAATAAAGAAGCAGATATGGAGTCATGCTTTCACCAACCTCCCAAGGATGGAAGGCAAAGTAAACCTCAGTTGTATTTGAACTAAGAATGTAAAGCCAGAAGAAATACGGCAAGACATATTTTGTCTGCTCGCCTGGCCCCCGTGCCGGTGACACGTAAAAGCACCATCCATTCGTGGCCGTTTGCCAGCTCTGCTGGCCCCGTGTCGGTGGCACGTAAAAGCACCATCCGTTCGTGTCTGTTGCCAGCATCGCCTGGCCCCGTGCCGGTGACACGTAAAAGCACCGTCCGTTCGTGGCCGTTTGCCAGCTCTGTCTGGCACCTGTGCAGGTGGCACGTAAAAAGCACCCACTACACTCACGGAGTGGTTGGCGTTAGGAAGGGCATCCAGCCGTAGAAACACTGCCAGATCTGACTGGGCCTGACGAAGCCTTCCAGCTTCACAGACCCCAGTTGAACCGTCCAACCCATGCTAGCATGGAAAGCGGATGCTAAATGATGATGATGATGATTCTAATGATTCTGCCACGTTGCCACCATTGAGGAACTAGAAATTATGCCATTTCTAAGGTAGAAGGAGAGGTTAGATGGTAAGGCAACTAATGTCACACACTATTAAATCAAAAATCAAAATCAAATTCAATGACTGGCGTCTGTGCTAGCAGGGTGCAAAGAGCACCAGTGGGATCATTGGAGAGTGGCTAACCGGCTTCCGTTCCAGTGGCACATAAAAGGCACCATTCGAGCGTGATCGTTACCAGCATCACCTTATTGGCACTCGAGCCCCATGCTAGTAGGGTGCCAAGAGCACCATCCGAGCGTGATCGTTGCCAGAGCAGCTATCTGACCTCCATACCGGTGGCACGTAAAAGCACCCACTACACTCTCAGAGTGGTCGGCGTTAGGAAGGGCATCCAGCGGTAGAAACTCTGCCAGATCAAGATTGAAGCCTGGTGCAGCCATCTGGTTCGCCAGCCCTCAGTCAAATCATCCAAACCATGCTAGCATGGAAAGCGGACGTTAAACAATGATGATGATGATGATGACTATTAAGGCAGTCAAGAATTAGAATAGCTTATAATTCATACATTGCTTGTATTAATTTGATTCATCATCATCATCGGTCAACATCTGTTTTCCAAGCTGGCATGGGTTGGACGGTTTGACACGGAGCTGGCCAGCTGGGAGCTGTCCCACCTCCAATTGCTTGTTGTCACATGGTTTCTACAGCTGGATGCTCTTCCTAATGCCAACCACTTTACAGAGTGTCGGGTGCTTTTAACATGCCACCAGCAGTGGCGTGTGTATATAGCACTGGCATGGGTGCCTCTTGAGTGGCACCGGCACCTGAAAGGACAAGCTTGTATATGTGGAAGACAGTGATTTTACTTAGCTTGATGCACCTTCTGTATTCAGTGTCCAAAGATCCTTCCTCACCACCTCGTCCCATTTCTTCCTAGGTCTACCCCTTCCACAGGTACCCTCCACAATTAGAGCTCGGCACTTCTTTATGCTGCCGTCCTCATCCATACACATCACATGACCAAACCAGCGCAGTCTTCTCTATTGCACAAAACATCTGATGCGTCTTATACCCAGTTTTCCTTAGTTGTGCATACACACTGGCATATCAGTTCTTCAAAGACATTGATTAGTACATAATAAAACAGGGTGCTCCGAAGGTCTCGTTAACCCCTTCATCATCATTTAACGTCCATTTTCCGTACTAGCACGGGTTGGATGGTTCGACCGGGGATCTGGGCAGCTAGGAGGCTGCTCCAGGCTCCAATCTGATCTGGCAGTGTTTCTACAGCTGGATGCCCTTCCTAACGCCAACCACTCCGTGAGTGTAGTGGGTGCTTTTTACGTGCCAGGGGAGGCTGGCAGTGGCCACGATCGGTTGGTGCTTTTTACGTGCCACCGGCTCAAAAGCCAGTTAAGACGGCGCTGGCATCGGCCACATTCGGATGGTGCTTTTTACATGCCACCGGCACAGGTATTGTTTATTATTGTCATTATCATCATTTTTTGTTTTAGTACAACCACCCCTGCCCTCATGCAATGATTTAGGCCACCATATTGAGTAAGCATCTGATAGGAGCCTACTTCTTTGAGGGCACTGTTAACCAGCAATCTTACTTGGCCATGTTAAGGGAGTAGTTTGTTAAAACTTCTACATGTAAGTAAAATTATCGCAAACATTTGGAACAAGAGACAAAAAAACACGAATACACTCCGTTGTGATGTCCTGTAGTTGTTATGTGATATTTTGGTATCTTGCTAACCCTATAAACACAAAATGAGTATATCTAGAAGTTTAGAAAGGAAAGAAAAATATGGTGGTAGTGAGCATTTCAAAATTGAGAAAAATATATGTAATAGTCAAATATGTTGAAAGTTCTGTCATCATTTGGTACTTAAAATTGACTTTAATGCTCACAACTCTTCTTAGCTTTCAAATACATCCCATACAAATAGTGCTAGTGCAGATAAATGAATCTTCATCTATCTACAACACGTCTCACTTCACACTCACATCCCTGAGTGATGCAGATACTCCAAACACCTGCTGATCCCTTTCTCATTTCCAAACCTAACTTCCACCAAACCAATATCCCCTCTACTCCATAGTTTTAATCCCAATGACTCACCACTGGTGAACTGGCAGAATTGTTAGTGCTTAGAACAGAATACCTCGCAGTATTTTTTTTTCTGGTTTTCTGCACTCTATGTTCAAATCCCACCATGGTCAACATTGCCCTCCATCCTTTCAGGGTAAAAAAAAAAAAAAATTTTAAGTCAAATGCCAATTCAGGACAGAGGATCAGCGAGATTGTTAGAAAGTCAAGAGGCTCAAGTTATTTGTCGAGGCTCTTTGTTTCCAAGTTCTTGGGTGGTAAGGCTTAAATCTACCTAAATCTAATACCTGGTTCAATAGCATCAGTTGGTCCTTGGGTGCCCAAAGCAGAGTTCTTTCTCTTTTGCAAGCATTTGGAGTAGGACCAACTTCACTACAAGTTAGATAACATCTGTCTAACGTGTAAGTGGAAAGAAACAGGAATGGCTGCATGGTTAAGAGGTTTGATTCCCAGCCATGTGGTCTTGGGTTCAGCTCCACTGTACAGCACCTTGAGTAAGTATTTTCTACTACTGCCCCTGGCTGACCAAAGACTTGTGAGTGGATTTGGGAGACGAAAACTGGAACAAACTTGTGTGTGTGTGTGCATTCTTGTTTTGATATTACATGATGTAAATGAGCATTGCTGTCACACAAGCGATGTGTGTTGTTTCCAGTCTTCCATGAAAAAAATGTGCCTGGCTATGGGGAAATTTACCTTGCTTGGTAAGCAGGTGAGGAGTAGCAGAAATAAGGGCACCTGGCTACAGAAAATCTGCCTCAACAAATTCCGTCTGACCCATGCAAACAATGGAAAAGTGATCATTTAATGATGATGAGACTGGTAGTGCACACTGGTCGACCAAAACCTCTTAAAAGCCACCTATAACATTGACAGGTTTAGGGGTCAATAATTAAAAACTCGGGTCTTCTTTGGAGACACTCCAGAAACAGGCAGGCAAATAAGGTTTCAGATTATACCAGTGGTGGTCACAGGATGTGATAGTAGTCATGGTCTTACCGAACCTGCTACTTTAAATATTACTTTCTGGCACTGGCACAAAGACACTGATGTACTAAACATTGATGGAACTTAACAACCTGACAATGTCTGACATTGAAGATACTGGTATGCTTAAATGTTGCAAAGAATTGAATTGGAAGAGAATGCACAGCTTTTGTAGTTTAAATCTCATTAGCCTCTAAATCATGTTTTTCAAACAATAAATGTTAAGTTACAAAAAGAAAAAAAATTCTAAACAGGAATTGGCACAGTTAGAGTGTTGGATGGTAGAATACTTCACGGTATTTACTGCAGCTCTCTGAGTTCAATTCCTGAAGTCAGCTATGCTTTTCATCCTTTCAGAGTCAATGAAATAAAAGTACCAAATCAAGACAATGGACTGGCAGAACTGTTACAGGATTGGGAAAGATGCTTTGATCCTTTGCATTCTGATAGCAACGCCTGCGGTGATACAGGTGCCAGGCTGTACCAGTCCAGGTCAGCAGCTTTTCCACTGAATAAACATTGGCATTGTGGAGAGTACAGAGTTGCATATATGGGCAAATTCTAGTCTTCCTCAGAAAAAAATCTGGCCCAAGAGGTCCGCATATACATGCGAAAATGCATGAGCAGCATTAACCAGTAGGGACCCTACCTGGTGGTAGCAAGTGAGCATCATTTATTACAGCAGCACAAAAACAAGACAGATTTCATGTCAGCAGTGACTACAAGGTAGGTATTATCACGATTTGTTCACACTGCTATCCAACTTCTAACATTAAATCTACCTATTTCTTTACTACCCACAAGGGGCTAAGCACAGAGAGGACAAACAAGGACAGACAAACGGATTAATTCAATTACATCGACCCCAGTGCGTAACTGGTACTTAATTTATCGACCCCAAAAGGATGAAAGGCAAAGTCGACCTCGGCGGAATTTGAACCCAGAACATAGCGGCAGATGAAATACAGCTACGCATTTTGCCTGGCATGCTAATGTCTCTGCCAGCTCACCGCCTTAACATTAAATCTACCTTTCACTAATTAGCTGTCATGGACTTTTTTTTCTTTTTCTGAAAAATCCAGTCTCAAAGGTTTACTACTACCATTAACACCATTGTTTTATTGAGATGAATGAACATGGATGCATTTCAGTATAAAGTTGTCCTATTTTTTAGTATGCAATGGAAAAGACAGAGATTATAAAAAAAGTAATCTTTAACAGAACTAAAACTGTATATCAAGATAATACTGGATTGCCTGACAGACAAAATATGACTAATCATTCAGAGTAGGGACAGTCCATTTCAAAAGAAGGTCTTTATCAAGTTTTTGACATTTGGTTCAGAAAATATTGGATGTGTTTATCCACCTTCTAAGAAGAAAGAATTGGAATCTTCTTCAGAATCGGAAAATTTTTATGGTAAACGTTTGCTAAAGTATTCTGCAAAGACCAAACCGTTTGCAAATTTGAGCAAGAAAAAAAATGTTGAATTTGGTGGGACTAAAAATGATGCTGGATGAAGTTTATATCAGGAATTTTATCACAGTATAACCACCCAGTTTTGTATTTATCAAGAAAGTAAAGTGTTATTGAGGTTTTAACAATAGTATGAACTACAAAACATGCCTGTCTTTTTCTATCTGGTAGAAAATTTTTGTTTAGATCTGTTGACAGATGCCTTGAATTTATCTTTAACCCATACAAAGAACTTTGATAACTAATGTGTGAGAATGTTGAGGTGTGCCAAAGATTACAGCATTTGGTTTTTATTTACATATATCAAGAGACACACCACTCCTGATGTTCATGAACTCTCTTAACTATATTTTAGGCCACAACCACAGGATACCAGCTGGCATCATACTGATAATTTCATATACTGGATATAAACTGTCAGGTTACATCTTGAAAGAATTACTGTCTGATCCAATACTAAGCAAGTTACTCCACATGAGTAGCTCTTACAAGCATGTCTAACGGATTGTTTGTTCCTTCTTGAGCCACGCCTGGCTCATAGGGCCGGTTTCCTTAGCGTATAGGTTCCCCACCTGGACAGGACGCCGGTCCGCTGCAGGTGAGCTGCAAGAGGGAGAGAAAGTTGTGGCGAAAGAGTCAGCAAAAGTTCGCCATTACCATCTGCCGGAGCCGCGTGGAGCCTAGGTGTTTCGCTCATAAACACACACATCACACGGTCTGAGATTCTAACCCACGATCCCTTGACTGAGAGTCCGCTGCTCTAACCACTAGGCCATGTGCCTCCACGGATTAACTCTGGAAAATGATACTCTTTAACTTATGATCTTACTGGTCTGCCTTAAGTATCCAAAAGGCAAATAATCCAGTGTTCATGATGTCCATTGTACCATTACTGCTGTACACAATCACCTAAACCTTGAAATATGGTAAATTCCTTTCCAGAATGGCCAAGTTGTATTCATGTTCCTGATAGAAAAGCTCAACAGCAAAAAGAGAGGCTTTGTATGTAATTTTCACTCGGAATGAGTGTACTAAAAGGTTTTGGGATGAAGCAATGTCCCCAAATTTCATTCCTTAGAAAACATCCCCATACCAACTACAATTACATGGTACTGCAAAACAAAGGGTTGAAAAAATAGTATTGAAGGCAATCTTCACCCAAAGAGGAATATTTGTATCATTTCTGCCCCAACTATAGCTCACTTATCTTTTTCCCGTGCTAATAGGTTATTAGAACTTTCTGCATTTGAGGGACATTAAATTTGTGCACACATGGCCATGTCCTGTATTATAGAGAGGAGCAGAAATTATATATATGATTTCTGCGCCTCTCTATAATCATATATATATATGTGTGTGTGTGTGTGTGTGTGTATATATATAAAGCACCATCCGAATCGTGGCCAATGCCACGTAAAATGCACCAACTACACTCATGGAGTGGTTGGCGTTAGGAAGGGCATCCAGCTGTAGAAACATTGCCAGATAAGACTGGAGCCTGGTGCAGCCTTCTGGCTTCCCAGATCCCTGGTCGAACCGTCCAACCCATGCTAGCATGGAGAACGGACGTTAAACGATGATGATGATATATATATATATATTCACTCAACACCAGAAATTGTAACCTTTGTCAAACAAGCTATAAACAACACTGCTCCGATTACAAGGATTGTGATTAGAAATTTAGCTCGTGCAAACCAAAATCAACATAGGTGTAACTCATGTACACATGAGCCCAGAGATTTAACTTCTAGAACCAGATATCAAATCTGTTCTTTAAAAAAAAAAATTTGTTATTTACACACATTCAAAACGAAAGCAAAGGTGATTCCCTTGGTTTGAGAAGTAACCCTCTCTTCTCTACTCTGCTGGTAGTGACATAGAACAGCAAGATGAAATCCAAAGTGAAAGAGGGTTCTCAAAAGAAATACTCGATCCACCTGCAGTATTAGCCCCCTCGTGTTTCAAGATGTGACGGAATGGTACTGATGTTTATATAGTGTTGTAGTAGAAATACATAAGTGCTGACTCCTCTTCATACTCCAAGAATATTTCATAATTTCATAGATATATATATGTATGTATATATCGTATGCATACATATCAGAAGGCATGTGACTAGGCAGTCGTCGTGAAGGTAAAAGGACAATTTGATACGTCATTTAAAGAGATTTTTGACGTAGACCTGATCCATCAGCGTGTGTGTGTGTGTATGCGTGCGTGCGCGCGTTATTTGTTATATAAAGCAAATGTTCCTGGTTGAGCTGTTTATCGTTTTATCTAAAATCCGTGTCTACCTCAATTTACTCATAATAATATCCTCAAAGTTCGAACAAGGCCGAGCCTGGAAATAGTGAAATGCTAAAAACAATGAATTGAGTAGGTGTGACTCACAAACGTTTACACTAAACGGTTGGCAGAAGGGGTGGTGGTGGTGGTGGGGGGGGTGTGAGAAGTCTGAATGAAAAAAAAAAAAGGACAAATAGTCATAGTAAAAAAAATGTCACCTTAATACACAAAAGATGACCATTTCCAAACTAACGAAACATTTTTTTTTCTTTTTTAAATTTAAGCCAAAGGATATATATATATATATATATAGGTAATCTTAAAAAAAGAATAAAGTGTATTTATTTATTTAAAAATTATATTATTAATAATAGGATGGTAATTAATGAAGAGATGACGACGTTTCTTTATTCGATACCCCACCAGTTCATTGGTCTGCAAGGTGTACCAACACAGTACGACTTAATGACTGTTCGAGAGTAGAGTATAATGATGATGTTTAGAGGTGGTGATACGGAGTCGCTTTACGTAACCAACACGCTCGCGCACACACACACACACACACACACACATACACAGACAGACAGACCAGTAACAAAGATTTCAGGGGAATAATGGATAAACAAGAAACAAACGCAAATGATTTGCTTGCTTATGCCGTTTTAAAAAGTGGCAGCAATTCCAGTCTTCCTTCCTTCTAGAAGCATCTACATTTCAGAAGACATATTTTGTCAAGGTGATTTCATCATTAAATATTCATTATGTATATATACCACAGGAATGAAAAATGCCAGAAAAAAAAATATATACATACATATATATATATATATATATATATATATATGTGTGTGTGTGTGTATGCATAATTATAATATATTCATAAAACAGGTGTTACTTCCCCTCCCCCATATATTATACTAGAAAGATCGACTATTTTGTGTTTACAAATGTAAGAAAAAGTAACACAATACACTTTAAAACAAGTTTCAGCTTTTCCCTTCTCATTGCCAACGAAAGTGACTATCTTATATATATATATATATATATATATATACATATATATATATATATGTGTGTGTGTGTGTGTGTGTGTGTGTGTATCCAGCAGCTAAGTGAGTAAGGAGAAAAATATGGGGAAAGTGGTGGATATACTCAAAAATGGAGATAGTAAGTCAACACAATAGTAAAATAGTCCGACAATCGTCAGCTAAAAGTAGACTTTTTAATTAATTTTTAATTATTAAAAAGAAGACTAAGTGAACAAAGAACTCCGCCGAGACTCCATAAGACCATCTACAATGGACCAATGTTTTTTTGGGGGGCTGAATTGAGCAGAAAAACAGCCATCCCAACCAACATCATAAACCTGACGAAGTAAATTTTGTAAAGGTAAGTCAGTAGCGAAGAGTACCGCAGTAATGGTAGAGGTCAACACACAGCCCTGACCACACACAGACATACATACATACACGTACATTTGCACGAATAGACACACACACACAGACACACATCAACATGCACATACAACACAGACATCGATATATTTCAGTAATAGAGGGGAGACATCGTATTATTATATACACAAATCAATTGCACATCGACAACTACAACAACATGAATAAATGTACAGGGCAATGCATACATCAGCATATATATATATATATATATATATACACACACATCTGAAATAAATAGCAGATGAAGCACCATTTCGACCGATTCTAGCCACCATCAACGCAACCCCCCACTCTCAAAAGAGCTTACCTCTGAGCTTTATGTAACTGTTTATTTTCCACTCTACCCTTCCTTGTACGCGCCCAATCCAGTGGAAAACTTATAGAACAAGCCATCCCTTAACTCAGACATCTTCGTATATATATAAATATATATAAGATAGTAATTTGTGGTAAATCATTTTACCTTTGCCCATATAATACAGTAAATGAATTGATTGCATCGCAATCATTAACATTTATGTATTAACTTTGTTGGGTACTTCACTAGCAGTATATTGGATATATGTTATCCCATGGAGGGTTGCATTTACAACCCCTATCTCAATTTGTAACTATATAAATATATGTATATATATATATATATATATAAAGAATGGGTAGGATTAAATTTAGACAAGAATACTGTCCAACAAATCCTAAGGTAATGTCTAATCAAAGGGGTTGATGAAGGTAACTGGAATCACACACAACAGTTGTATCTGAGAGATTCCACAACAAATAGTAAAGACAGTTTATAGTTAGACTTTTACTACACACCACAGTGAATGAGTGAGTGAGTGTATAGGCTCTGGGAGTATTTTGATATTCTTGGAAAGCAGGCCTGTTTGGGTAAACATGTTTTAAATATAAACTAAACGGCATTGAGCTGACTGTCTTTCATCACAGTTGGAATAGTATTATTATTATTATTGATGTGTCTGACAAAAGTGAGGCGTTATGGACTGGGAAACTTAATTCTTGAAATTACACCTACCAGACAAATTACCATTATGTTTGCTAGTAGTATAATAATAACACCGATCAATGTATGGTTACGTTGATATATATATATATATGGAGTAAGGTAGGGAAGCAAACGAAAAGCTTTTTTTTTTGTCTTCTTTTTCTTCATATAGTAATAATGACAAGCAGGAGAAATAATAAGATCCATATGCTAGGCGACATTTTCCTAAGCAAAAAAAAAAACACATCGAGCCTGACGATGTATTTTCCAATATTTCTTTCGTTTTTTTCGTAAGCGAATCTTTTTTTGTCAAATGCCGATGTTATTATAAAGGAAATGATGTCAGGGATTTTCAGCTTATGAGAAAAATTACACCTCTCTGTGCTGTAGCGATATAAGGATAAAGGGACGAGACGGGTTTCAAAACATCTGGACCACTCTTCTTCACAGATACTTAATTACAACACACACACACGAGACACACATATTTCTAAGCTAGCTAGCAAGCTGGCTGTCTTATCTAATCACTCAGTCAATAGTTTTCTGTCTGCTCCGTTTCAAATAATCACTCGCTCAATAAATATCAGTCTGTCTGACTCCAAAAAACACTAACACTAAACACTAACACCACCATTTTTATCAAACTCACACAAGTGAGACTCCTCTGCACATTTTTCTTTGTATATAAATATTCGTATCAAAGACGGGCTTTGTCGGTAATGAAATATACAGGAGTGTAAAATAGAGAAGAGAGAGAAACGGACAGTGGGGAAAAAAAAAGGTGTTCCTTGACTCACTTGTACTACAGCTTTGTGTTCGAATTCATGAGCTATAAGCAGACAGGAGGGCAGTTGCGCCATGAGGAGTAGAGAGTGTCTGATGGAGGAGGAGAGTAACACTTGACCTCATCCAAACCTCGTTTTCGCTCCAGCAGGAAACCACGTCACATATATAAGTTACCAGTAAAATCAGTTACAGAGAGAAAGAAAGAAAGAGAGAAACAAGGAATGAAGGCGGGGGGAGTGTTCGTTTCGTTCTTGTTTTCTTCTTACCTTCTCTTTTCTCTTTAAGTAATTAATTTAATGTTATTATTATTGTTATTATTATTATTATTATTATTATTATTATTGCCCCGATTCGAGCCGTGGAGGGAAAAGCATGAACACCACGATTATGGAATATAAGTTAACAGTAAAATCAGTTACAGAAAGAAAGAAAGAAAGAATGAAGGAAGGAAGAAGGGGGAGTGTTCGTTTCGTTCTGTTTTCTTCTTACCTTCTCTTTTCTCTTTAAGTAATTAATTTAATGTTATTAATTTAATGTTATTACCCAGATTCGAGCCTTGAATCAAAATCATGAACACCACGATTATGAATTATTTTTTTTTGTTTCTCAATAAAAAATATACGATTCCATGCATTTTAAATAAATATTCTAATAATTATTTAGCGTGTGTCACAGTTTAACTCCACTTCCTGAGGGCGCCTAGGGGTGACTGGTTCTTTTTAAGTAGAATTTCGGGAAGTTCACTCGAATGTTTCTCCACTCTAGGGTGAAAAATAAATTGTCTGTATATAATTGAGGCGATAGATAATTTACAATGCGTTATTATTTCTCTTTACCACTGGTTTTTCCCAATCTTTCTCTGTAGTTATCAGACTCTTCTCCATGTGTCTTACCAACAAAATTGTGTTCTGTAGCCATTCAATTTTTTGAATTGTGCGTTCAATTTGAGGAAGAATGTCCAACGTAAAAATGCGGTTCTGCTCAGTAATGCTAGTTTTGCTTCTTTTTTTTTTTTAAATAAATATACCTAAACACTAATACTTGTAAATCTAAAATATTGACTTTATTTCTCTCCTTCCTTTTTCCTCTATTCCATAGGATCCTATTATGAGGAACGAGTGATTTTAACATTTATTTTCCTCATACACCCGACTTCTCTTTCTTGGTTTTCTTCCATGCCTTCATAAATATGCGTCTTCTTTTCGAGAAATGTTCCGGTCAGAAGAGGTTTATATAAAACAAAAAGAAAATTCTCTTTCCTATGTCCTTTAATTATGATGCAATAGGCGTTTCTTTCAATTTCCCTACCAGTTTACATAGGGAAATTCTTGAACGATGTGACCTGCTTCTATTGCTGTCTTAAACTAAACCTTGTGCACAACTGCTATCCCCTACCCCTTCACCTGTCGAACCAGCAAAAATTTAGGTGCCACTGTTTTTTCAAAAATCTCGTTTGTTTGCTAGATTGTACACTTCATGTCTCAGAAACAACAAAAAATAAGTTTGCAATTATTTTACAATATTTAATAACCAAAATTTAAAAGTATGTTTCTATTTTATTGTTTTACCAAATTTGCAACAATCTTAGCCAGATATATCCACATTAAACGTGTAGCTCGAAATTGTTCAACATGTCATAAATTTGGCGAGAATTTTTCTCCAGAGAATTTTAGATGAAAGATAACAAACATTTCCAAAATTCTTCATCTGGTGCTGGAAAATATTTTTGGATTGTAAATTTTATTTTTCTTGTAATTATTTTTTTTTTATTGATATTTGTTGTTAAACACTAAGTTGGGACGACTCAATGAGACAACCTCTACATGATTGCTTGATCTGGAAGAAATAGCAGCTAAGTTCCTCTTATAACACACCCGGACTTCTTTTTTTTTTAATCACGTTTTCAAAAATGTTCTCTTTAGGCATGACTAAATATAGAATAATTATTAATGTGTGAAATGTATCATCATCATCATCATCGTCATCATCATCATTTAACGTCCGCTTTCCATGCTAGCATGGGTTGGACGATTTGGCTGAGGTCTGGCGAACCAGACTCCACTCTGATCTGGCAGAGTTTCTACAACTGGATGCCCTTCCTAACGCCAACCACTCCGAGAGTGAAATACGTATATGAAACTAAATAAATGTATTCTTGTGTATTAAAAAAAAAAAACTTTTAAACTTTGATATTTTCTTTGTGTGTAAAACAAAACTTAAAAGAAATGTGATGTACCTCCATAGATATTTTCAGTTATATCTACAATACATTTAATCATGTCAAAAGATAACATTCAATGCACTCCACTTTTGTTCATGGGTCTACTCAATCAGGATTGGCCAAGGGCTAAACAACAAATTGTAACCGCTCGAAAGAGCTGTTCTTCACTCCTGCTCCAGAGCGTCGGCTGCGGGGTCACTCCAAAAAGCTCTATCTGCGACGATTTCATCTCAATCGAAGGAGAGGGGCTTTCTCCGTCTGGGTTGCAGATCCGTGGAATAAGCTGCCGGACGAGATAGTGAAGATGCTGACGACCACTCGGTTCAAAGTCTCTCTTGACCAGAAATGGCCTGAACTCTTTGCATGAACACCCTCCCTGTACATAACTCCATGTCCCCCTACATGGCCTTGCGTTTTGCTTTTTGAGCCAAAAAATTAACTTAACTAACCCACATCAGTTTACTTTTCATAGGGTGCTATGTTATGTATTTCACCTACAGTAAACCTGGAATCTCTGTACCTCATTTCTTCTAACAGGTCCTCTACTACACACTGTGTTTCTGCCAATAGCATCAATGTTGTTGGGTGGTCATTGCCTTCTATTAGGGCACAGAAGTTTCCAAAATATAACAACTGGCAAGACATGGTATTCAGCATGGTGGCAGTGACCACCAAAGCCTATTTTGCATTAGCAACAATAGAAAGAGATGGGTAGGATGTGTCTGTAAATTTTCCCTTTGGTCTTGTGCTTATGCTATGAGATGCTTTGGGGCCTCATGAGTATTAACGCTTATTTTCATTGGTGATATCCATAACATACCAAACTCAATGTTTGGTTGTCAGATGGGGTTCTCAGCTGTCACTAGGGAGACTCTGAAAACTATTAAACAATAGCTCCATACCTCTAGTGGTTTCAAATTTTGATATAAGACCAGCAATTTTCTGAGGAGGTGGGTTACTTGATTACATCAACCTTTGAACTCAACAGGTACATATTTCTTTGATCCTGAAAGAATGCGAGGCAAAGTCAACCTCAGAAGAATTCCAAGTGAGAACAACTGGAAGAAATGGTACTAAGCACTTTGCCTGATGTGCCAACAATTCTACCAGCTTACCACCTTCACTTTGCTTTTAATGAAAACTTTATTCAAGATTCTGTTGTGTCTGGGGAGAGTCATTTTCTTTTTGTGCCTTATAATGTAAGTGGAAATTTTACCAGTGAGTGTGTTACATTATAAGGCACAACAAGAAAATGACTCTCCCCAGACACAACAGAATATGCTTCAACACACGAACTCATATAAAGAATCTTACAAACCAAATCCAAAAACGAAATATTTATTAAAGATATAATTTTATTAAAAACTTTATTCAAGATATAATATAATTTTCATTTTCTAGTTATAGACCTTTGGCATAATGTTGTGCTTGAGAGAAGGTGGCAAGCTGGCAGAATCGTTAGCATGCCGGGCAAAATGCTTAGCTGTCTGTCGCTCTGTTCTGAGTTTGAATTCCACCGAGGTCGACTTTGCCTTTCATCTATTCAGGGTCAATAAATCAAGTACCAGTTAAGAACTGGGGTCAATGTAATTGACTAGTTCCGTTCCTTCAAATTTTTGCCTTTCATCTATTCAGGGTCAATAAATCAAGTACCAGTTGAGAACTGGGGTCAATGTAATTGACTAGTTCCCTTCCTTCAAATTTGAGGCCTTGTGCTCCCAGTAGAAAAGATGATGTTGTGCTTGAGAAGACCAATTAAGCCTTGTAAAATTGCAGTCATGGCAGATATTGGTGTCACGTAAATGGCACCCATGTTGGTGGCACATAAGAGCACCCACTACACTCTCAGAGTGGTTGGTGTTAGAAAGGGTATCCAGCTGTAGAAACCATGCTGAATCGGACTGGAGTCTAGTGCAGCCTCTCAGTTTGCCAGCTCTAGGAGCAATGTGAAGTGGAGTGTCTTGTTCAACAATACGACACCCTACCTGGTCCTGGAATTGAATCTATGATCTCATGATTATGAGCAGAACACACTAAGTGCTAGGCCACACATCTTCATGTCACAACTCTATATGGTGTATACATAGCCTGGTGTGATGTATATACAATTTAATGGAAACAGACCCATGCCAGTGCCACATGAAAAGCACCCAGTACACTCTGTAAAGTGGTTGGCATTAAGAAGGGCATCCAGCCATAGAAACCATGCCAAACAGGCAACTGGGGCCTGATGCAGCCCTCCATCTTGCCAACTCCTGCCAAACCATCCAACCCGTGCCAGTATGGAAAATGGGTGTTAAATTATGATAATTATGAGACATTCTGCTAAAAAGCATAAAATAGTGCTAAAATATTTCTCATTGAAACTCACAATAAGAGACAGTGCATGTAAAAGTGTGGAGGTGAACAGATAATGTCTGGCCTGGTATCTGTAGATGAAAAATTTGCCCACCAGTCATCATCATCATCATCATCGTTTAACATCCGTTTTCCATGCTGGAATGGGTTGGACAGTTCAACCGGGGTCTGGGAAGCCAGGAGGCTGCACCAGGCTCCAGTCTGATCTGGCAGTGTTTCTACAGCTGAATGCCCTTCCTAACGCCAACCACTCAGTAAGTGTAGTGGGTGCTTTTTACGTGCCACCGGTACAGGGGCCAGAGGAGGCTGGCAAATGGCCACGATCGGTTGGTGCTTTCACATGTTACCAACACGGACATCGGTGAGTACTGGAAAACTACAAGGGTTGTCTGATAAAAGTTTACATGTGATCAGAGATAATCCATGTGCATGTGGACAAGGTCAAAAGAAGCTTACCTACCCCAGTGAATAAGCCTCACTCATTGGGGTCTTATAAAGTGTGTCATATGTTTTTGTTGAGGTTCTGTGGATGGTGAAAGGCAACAGTACCACTCAAATAGATGTTTCTCTTCTTGGCATTATGACTTACTGGGCAACACCTTACAGACAATCCCTACCAAGTCTGGAATGACAGCAGTATATCTGTCTAGTTCATGTGATGAAGGAATACAAGCAAAAAGATGACATTAGCAATATATTCTTTCTCAAAGGCGGTGAGCTGACAGAAACGTTAGCACTCTGTGCGAAATACTTAGCGGTATTTCGCCTATCTCTACGTTCTGAGTTCAAATTCCGCCGAGGTCAACTTTGCTTTTCACCCTTTCAGGATCGATAAGTTAAGTACCAGTTACGCACTGGGGGCGATCTAATCGACTTAATCCCTTTGTCTGTCCTTGTTTGTCCCATCCATGTTTAGCTCCTTGTGGGCAATAAAGAAATAAGAAACATTAGCACACCAGGTGAAAAGCTTAACAGTATTTCATCTGTCCTTACGTTCTGAGTTCAAATTCCACCAAGGTCAGCTTTGCCTTTCATCCTTTCGGGGTTGATAAATTAAGTACCAGTTGCATACTGGGGTCGATCTAATCGGCTGGCACCCTTCCCCAAAAATTTCGGGCCTTGTACCTATAGTAGAAAAGAATATGTTCTTTCTCACTTTGGGTCAAACTGGAACTTTTAAAGCAGGTTCTGAACATCGTTACTTCACTCAGGAGTTATTTGTTGTGGCATGCAATATAGGAATTTGACCAGTTGCTTTTACATGAGCCTATGTCTAAGAAGGCTCAGAGTTGAGAGTAATTTACAGCAGTTAACAAAGAAGTCCCTTCCAAGTACCTTGAAAAATTTCAAGTTATGTTTAAATCTGTACTATGGCTGTTTGTAACATCATTCACACAAACTTTCTTTGCAAAAGAACATCCTTCATATCCCAATGACTGGTTTTCTCTTCAAAGCCAGAAGATACTTTAGCTCCAAACAATTATGTACACTCTACAAGACTCCAATGAAGCATTGCTTTTGTCCGGAGCTTGTTTATGGTGTGCGTTTGCTGAAAACTATCATTGCATGATTGGTCCTTAGGAAGAATGATGCCGTATCCTTAAGTTGAATGTAAGATCAGGCTGGCAGCATGTAACGAAATAAGAAAACTCACAGACATTCAACTATATTTTATTGATAGGCGGCGAGCTGGCAGAAACGTTAGCATGCCAGGCGAAATGCGTAGCCGTATTTCGTCTGCCGTTTAGTTCTGAGTTCAAATTCCGCCCAGGTCGACTTTGCCTTTCATCCTTTCAGGGTCGATAAATTAAGTACCAGTTACGCACTGAGATCGATGTAATTGACTTAATCCGTTTGTCTGTCCTTGTTTGTCCTCTCTATGTTTAGCCCCTTGTGGGTAGTAAAGAAATAGGTATTTTGTCTGCCACTACGTTCTGAGTTCAAATTCTGCCGAGGTCGACTTTGCCTTCCATCCTTTCGGGGTCGATAAATTAAGTACCAGTTACGCACTGGGGTCGATATAATCGACTTAATCCGTTTGTCCCCTCTGTGTTTAGCCCCTTGTGGGTAGTAAAGAAATATATATTTTATTGATAGAAAACTGTGCATATAAATACACAGACTTACTGGTTATCAGAATAGTAAGTAGGAATAGATTTATAGCATTGGCTGAGACATTAGCTATTTGGATGAGATAAATGCCGATACAAATACCGCAATACATTGTTAAAGCTTGGAGAAGAGAACTGCACTGTGTCTTGTTGTGGTTTGTTGTGATCTGTTATCAAAGAAGCTTGAGAGGCGGTTGGATGGAGCTTACACTCGCTTTCTTATGAGAGCTCAAAATCTCTCGTGGAAGCGTCATCCAACCAAAGTACAAATATATGGGCAACTACCACCTGTATCATCTCTTGTGAAAGGTAGAAGAGTCCAGTTTGCTGGACATTGTTGTAGAGCTGAAAACGAGGTAATTTCTACTCTTCTCCTCTGGAAGCCATTTGCTCGCGATACCAGAGGGCGCACACTCTCCTACACTGATGTAATCTCCAAAGATACAGGCATCCAGCAATCCGTAATGCTATGGACCGTGAAGTCTGGCGTAACATAGTAAATTCTATTGTCTCGACCATGGTCGAACAATGATGATGATGATGTGATCTGTTCTTCTTGAAGGCTAATTGTTGTCTGCCTTGTTTGAGTGCCCAATGTGGTCTGTTGTGTTTCAGGTGCCAAACGGTTTAACTAAGGTAAAAGGGTGCAAAACTAGAATATTTAGTACCCGCTGACTGGCCCCTATGCTGATGGCATGTAAAAAACACCCACTACACTCTCGGAGTGGTTGGCATTAGGAAGGGCATCCAACTGTAGAAACTGCCAGATCAGAATGGAGCCTGGCGCAGTCATCTGGTTCGCCAGCCCTCAGTCAAACCGTCCAACTCATGCTAGCATGGAAAGCGGACGTTAAATGATGATAATGATGATGATGATGATGATGATTGTCATAGAGTGCTGTGATACTTAAGAGAGTAGTGGTTAGTAGTGAGTGGCATTGTGAGGTTTTAAACATACGTAATACATACAATTGGCAAAATGCCAACAATGATGTCACATACCTTAAATGTGCCAAGATAGGGTGATGAGGTCATAGAAACAAAGGGAAAACAATATTAGATATTTGATACCTGAAACGAAAAACTAGATAGGTTGGTCATGGCTGGAATATTTTACGTCGGGTAGGTTTGCTCAGTCAGAGTCAACCTTCACCTCACTGTCTTTCTGTCATCCTCCTTTAGCCTCTTTGAAATGAACACCGTAAAAGAAGCCCCTACGAGGAGATGTTTATCTAACGTGAGGGAGACATTAATGATGTGTAACATTAATACAGACCCTGTCCCTTGTGAAATTAAGTTATTTCTAATAAGAATTAGGCTGAAATGCTAGATGTGTGTGTGTGTGTGTGTGTGTGTGTGTGCATATATACATAAGGTACATGTGTGGCTGCATGGTAAGAGGTTTGCTTCTCAGTGAAATGGTTCCAGGTTCAGTCCTCTGGGTGGCATTTTAGGCCATTACCTTCTATTATAGATCTAGGCCAACCAAGGCCTCATGAGAGGATTTGGTAGATGGTAACTGAAAGAAGCCTGTTATGTGTGTGTGTTTGTGTTTGTGTGTGTGTACGTCTTTGTGTTTGTGTTTGTCTCCCACCACTGCTTGAGAACTGGTGTAGTTGGTTTGTTTATGTTTCCATAACTTAGCAATTTGGTTTAAAAAAAAAAACTGATTGAATAATTACCAGGCTTAGAAAATGTAAGTACAGGGGGTTGATCTGTTGGACTAAACCCTTCAAGGCAGTGCCCCAGCATGGCCACAGTCCAATGAGTGAGACAAGTAAAAGATAATACACACACACACATATGTATGTAAATGTGTGTGTGTGTGTATATATATATGTATTCTTTTATTTGTTTCAGTCATTTGACTGCAGCCATGCTGGAGCACCACCTTTAATCGAAGAAATCAACCCCAGACTTATTCTTTGGAAGCCTAGTACTTATTCTATCGGTCTCTTTTGCCAAACTGCTAAATTAAGGGATGTAAACCCACCAACATCGGTTGTCAAGCGATGGTTGGGTGACAAACACAGACATACACACACGCGCACACACACATACATACATATGCCAGGCTTCTTTCAGTTTCTGTCTATAGTAGAAGACACTTGCCCAAGGTGTCACACAGTGGGACTGAACCCAGAACCATGTGGTTGGGAAGCAAGCTTCTTACCACATAGCCTGCACCTATATGTGTATGTATATGTATATATATATATATCAATATATGTGGGCAATAAAGAAATATATAACAAGACATTTGTTTGTGTCCTATCATACTTTAGCTTCTCAAGACTTGACATAAACCTACCTTCCTCAATACAGTACTCCTGCCACCACTAAGTCAAGGGATCTTGTCTTGCAAGTGACTTAGTAACCTCACTCGTGCTGGTGCCATGTAAAAAGCACCCTCTACACTCTGGAAAATGGTCTGCATCCAGCTACAGAAACCATGCTAAAGTAGTTTGGCCTTTACAACCTGTTAAATTGTCCAACCCAAGTCAGTAGGATATATAGTAGATGATAATGATGATATATATATATATATATATATATATATATATATATATATATATATATATACACACACACACACATACATATCTATCTATTTATGTGTGTGTGTGTGTGGGGGGGGGTTCACTGGCTATTAGGGTCTGAAGAAACACCATAAAGTTAAGTACTTTACGGACGTGAAACCCAGGCTAATCCCATAGACTGGCAATAGCTAGTGTGCTTCTCTTTCGGATTTATGATTTACTGACGATATGTGTTGGTGTGTGTGTGTGTGTGTGTCTCAGCATGCTAAACATGTGTGTCCCACTCCTCAGAACTTTATTAAAATGGATATTTTTAATGAAATTTTCTACAAGTACCTTTCGGATGATATAAATTACGATTATATCAGAATGTAATGAGAACCGCCCCACACCGCAGCCACAAAAAAACCTTGCTGTGAGCACAGACATACAGACAGACATACATCACATATATCTACAAAATAAACCTGTAATTTTGAAAGATTACTTGATGTGTGTCAGTAATGTATCTGTGCGCAGCCACCAACGTTCTTTGTTTTCGCTGGAGTTTTACCGTAATCTACATCTTCTGAAAAGTATTAATAGAAAATTTCATTATAGAATGCCAAATTTTCTTAAAGTTATGAGGAAAAAAAGTCGATAGAGAACACTTATGTAGGTGTGTCTATATTTGGATGTATGTGATTACGTCTCTACGTTTTTATTTTTGTTTCTCATCGCCTAACAACCATTGGGGTACTACTTGAGAACAGTGGTCCCGGTGCGCGCACTCGCATAGTCGCGCATCCTAGGTGGGTCGTCGTGACTAGTCGATCCTACAACGACGACCTAGCAAAGTAAATAAAACACAAAATAAATAATTTTTTAAACAAAGTAAATAACACAAAAACTCAAAGTAAGGATCGACTAATCACGACTAGCTGGCGCAGATGCGCGAGTGCGCGCATAGGGACCACTGTTCTCTAGAAGTACCACCATTGGTTATTAAGTGACATTGGTTTGTTTATAGCTACGAAAAGACCGATAGAATAAGTTGTTTAGAGCTACAAAATGACCGATAGAAACAGTTTTGAAATATGAACTGGGATTGGTTTTGTCAACTTAACCCCATTCAAGTATAAGAATATAAGAATATAAGAATAAAAGAATAATAAATACACTGATTGATCTTGGTGACGTGACAGTGTAAGCTTTGGCGGGAAATACTGGTTTCATGCCGTGGGAAGTGGCGTGTGAAAAACAAATAAAGAATTTACAAACATTTTCTATTTTAAAGAAATTAGTCGTGTAAGGATGGAACAATGTGGGAAGGTAGAAAGTAAACTACAAAAGGCAGGGACTGGGCCACTAACAGCGAAGTTCTTGTCAACATTGTTAGCTCGCCGGATCTTTTCGGTTTGAACGGCAGTTTTTAACATAATTTCCACGTAACTAAAAAATTTTAAACTTCGTATACTGGTAGAATGTGTTTATAAAACATCTTTTTCTCTTGGCTTTATTGAGAAAATTCTATAGTTTGTAAGATATTTGTCGTTTTTTTCTCTTCAATTTCTGCAATTTCAACCAATCAATGACATCTATTGAGGTAAAAAAAACATTCTGTGCCGTATGAATATGTCCCTTGTTTCAGAAACAGATTGGGTTTATTTACATTTGTGAAGAAAAAAATCTACCCTTAACCCTAAAACTGATTGGAATGCAATAGATCGATACTAGGGTCATAATTATGGGTGACAATTTCATATGATACCGCTAGAAGAAACTGCCGTTCAAATCGAAAAGATCCAAAATTTCCAAAGAGAAAGATCCGCGGACGGGTCACAACTTCTAACTCATATATCTATATAAATCTTCTATATATCTATGCATAATTCGATATACATTTATAAAGATAAGTTTAAGACATTAAATTAACACGTAACATCTTCATTAACGACGCCACTGAATTTAGGACGTTTATATTACACTAGCAGTATCGCCCGGCGTTGCTCGGGTTTGTAAGGGAAATAACTATATAAGCATTTTTAGAGAGTTATAGCCAAAAAATAGCAAAAAAATGCATCAAAAATGGAAAAAAAAATGATGGTAAATTTTTTTTAAAAATCGTTGACTCATCGTAGACATTTTTAGAGAGTTACTTCCCTTATATAATAGCGAAAAAATGCCTTAAAAATGGGAAAAAATTATGGTAATTTTTTTTTTAAATCGTAGACTCATCGTAGACGCGCGCTAATACCCAGAAGGGCTCGATATGAATCACGACTATAAGATACCCGGTTTTGGTTAAATTGCACCGCAAAATGTGGGAGTAGTTAGGAATCTAAATCGCAGGAGACAGACACACAACCTCTCTTTTATATATAAAGAAGATATGATGAATTCTGTATTTTTCAGCTAGATTGTAGTTGGGTTTCAAAGGGGTGATATAAACATAACAATATGTTTTATAGTGAAAACGAAATTTCCATTCAAATGGCAATTACTCTTTTACTTGTTTCCGTCATTTGACTGTGGTCATGCTGGAGCACCGCCTTTAGACGAGCAAATCGAACCCAGGACTTATTCTTTGTAAGCTTAGTACTTATTCTATCGGTCTTCTTTTGCCGAAGCGCTAAGTTACAGGGACGTAAACACACCAGCATCGGTTGTCAAACGATGTTGGGGGACAAACACAGGCACACCAACATACATATATACGACGGGCTTCTTTCAGTTTCCGTTTACCAAATCCATTCACAAGGCTTTGGTTGACCCGAGGCTATAGTAGAAGACATTTGCCCAAGGTATTCTTTACAAAACAAGGAACATAGGCCATGTCAGATGAAGGTCAACTGTGGTTCTGAAGAACCTGGTTTTGCATTGTATTTGAACGTTTGGTGCTTTAATAATAATAATAATGAAATTATTGTATACAGTGCTCAGGTGCACCACAACTTGTCAGAAAGTGCATATAAAGTACATGCAGTAATGTAGAAATGTCTGGAAAGCGAACAATATATGAGTCAGATACATGCTTGTGTGTGTATGGAGGGGAGAAAATCAAGTGTAGTGTTGGCGAATCTCAGGAAACATGGAAGTTTTGAAGGATGCAGTGCTCCGACAACTAACAACTGATGCTGGCAGTTTGTTCCATGCTTCAGCAACTCTCAGCGTGAAAAAATGTTTCCTGAAGTCATGGGAGCTGTGCTGTTTTCTTACTTTGTAAATATGTCCACGAGTGTTAGATGGGTGGAGTTTGAAAAGGTGCTCAGAGTTATTGTTTGTACGATGGTTGACAATTTTATGGGTGTCTGCCAAGTCAGCTGCCAGACGTCGGAGTTTCAATGTGTCCATACCCAGGGAAGTAAGGCGTTCAGGATATGGCAAATGCCTGATGGAGGGTATTCTTTTGGTTGCACGTCGCTGAACAGCTTCTAGACGATTGATATACTGGGCAAGATAGGGGTTCCAGACCGGTGATGTAAATTCCAGGTGAGGTCTTACCATAGCTATATAAAGCCGCAGATAGATAGCCGGAGAGCGGCTCACAAAGGATTTGGTGAGTGATGCCAAGACACCCTCAGCCTTCTTGACAATTTTAGCGATGTGTTTTGTCCAACGCAAATCACTGTCGACAATAACACCCAGGTCACGTTCACATGAAGACTTTTAGAGACTAGTGTTGTGGAGGGAGTAGGTGGGCGCTGGGTTTCTCCTCCCAAAATGCATGGTGGTACATTTGTCTACAGCACCTACAAAAAACACCTGCCATTTTATAAGCTTACAGATTTATATGTGTGAATTAAAGTTCAATAAAACGAAATATAACGAATGGGAGGAAAACAGTGGAAAAGTGGTTGAAGAAGATGCAGAATTCTGCTTTAAGAACCCCATATAATCCCTCGTAACCGTTTTTTTTTTTTGAATTTTCAGAAATATTTTGCGAATTTGTGTACCGGAATTCATACGACTATGAAAAAACCCCCAAAAAACCAAAAAAAAATTTAAAGAGAATTTTTTAAAACACACTTCCCCATAGATCTTAAAATTTCTACTCTTTTTCGAATCAGAGTTTAAAATACGAACAGTCGGAATTATTTGCTTAAATCCCAGCAGTAGACCAACCTTGGGTGCATCAGGATTCCATTAAATGTGTTCAATATAGCAATATATGCCAGAGTGGCAAAGAAACGAGGAATGTATCAGGTGGTCGTGGGATGTGCTAAAAACAACAGCTAAATCACCTTTAAATCATACACACACACACATTTTTTTTCTTTTACCATAATCGTATGAATTCCCGTGTGCAGAACACAAATACGTAAAATTTTTTTTGAAAATTAAAAAACAAAAAACAAAAAAAAAGGTGCAAAGAGTTATATTGGTTGCTTAAACCAGAATTTCATCGAAGGAGATTAAGAAGAGGAAAGATAGATAGATAGATGGATAGATAGATTAGATGGATGGATAGATAGATAGATAGATAGATAGATAGATAGACAGACAGACAGACAGACAGACAGACAGACAGACAGACAGATAGATAGATAGACAGACAGACAGATAGATAGATAGATAGATAGATAGATAGATAGATAGATAGATAGATAGATAGATAGATAGGTAGGAAAAATACAGAAAATAATGAGAAATGGGCGAATGGAGTGAAAGAAAAACAAGTAAAGAGGAAGAAATGAAAATAATCGATGAAAATTGATTTTTCCAACGTGCAAATTTTAGATGTTTTGATTATTTATTTATTTCCTTATTTTTCTCACCATTATCTTATTGTTTACTTTTTAAATTATCATTTTCGCTGAATCATAATATATAATATAAATACATACATGTAAACTATTTATACGAAGGACTGCGTACTGAGAAGTAGAGCTCTCAGATACGATCAGAAAAAGCTAAAGGAAGGCGGGCGACACGGAAAGCAAGAATCCCACCGGGTCCCGATTTTATGAAGTGTCCCCCACTGTAACCAGCGAACCTCTTACCAAAATTGGCCTAAGTTATTACAGAACTCACAAAGTGTAAAGCAGTTTTAACCTATTTCTTTACTACCCACAAAAAGCTAAACACAGAGGGGACAAACAAGGACAGACAAAGGGATTAAGTCGATTACATCGACCCCAAGTGCGTAACTGCTACTTATTTAATTGACTCCGAAAGGATGAAAGGCAAAGTCGACCTCGGCGGAATTTGAACTCAGAACGTAGCGGCAGACAAAATACCTATTTCTTTACTACCCACAAGGGGCTAAATACAGAGTAGACCAACCTTGGGTGCATCAGGATTCCATTAAATGTGTTCGATATAGCAATATATGCCAGAGTGGCAAAGAAACGAGGGGCTAAATACAGAGGGGACAAACAAGGACAAAGGGATTAAGTCGATTATATCAACCCCAGTGCGTAACTGGTACTTAATTTATCGACCCCGAAAGTATGAAAGGCAAAGTCGACCTCGGCGGAATTTGAATTCAGAACGTAAAGACAGACGAAATACCTATTTCTTTATTACCCACAAGGGGCTAAACACAGAGGGGACAAACAAGGACAGACAAACGGATAAAGTCGATTACATCGACCCCAGTGCGTAACTGGTACTTAATTTATATATACTATTTATATATACGTGTTGTGACATAATGTCTATATATACCTATTTCTTTATTACCCACAAGGGGCTAAACACAGAGGGGACAAACAAGGACAGACATAGGCATTAAGTCAATTACATCGACCCCAGTGCGTAACTGGTACTTAATTTATCGACCCCGAAAGGATGAAAGGCAAAGTCGACCTCGGCGGAATTTGAACTCAGAACGTAACAGCAGACGAAATACTGCTAAGCATTTCGCCTGGCGTGCTAACGTTTCTGCCAACTCGACGCCTTGATCGAACCTAATAATATACATACACACGCAGAACCATTTACGTATATATTCTGCGCCCCCCCCCCATTTTGTGGGCGTGTCACAGAAGAACCAATCACAATCGCCCACAATGCAAATTGATCCTTTATTGATAATTTATTATCTTCGAGAATTGAAGAATTTTGCCGCCTTTTTTTTTCCGTGTTTGTTTTTAGTTATAGTTACTTCCCTTACATCGTTGAATTATTTACATGTTTCACGACTTAAACGTGAATTCTTTGTTAGAACAGATTATACCACGAGAGAAATTCTCATATTGGCTTTAAGGGCAAAATGCACTCTTATTTATCATTTTTTTTTATTTTGCACTAAAAGCTAGTATGAGATTTTATCTCATGGCATCTACCGCAATGTAGTTAGTTCTAACCACATCTACATTTAACTGGAGATAAATATTACCTCTCTGTCGCTAATATATATATTTTTACATATTTCATTTCCAATTTGTGTAATTTTTCTTATATATTACGTGTAATTTTCCTTTATATCCTCTATTTGTCTAATAGTACTCACTCGCTCAGTAAAACTTCGCCTATTTCTTTAATTATTTTATCGTAATATTACGGAGATGTACTTGCATAGCAAGTGACCTAATCTGAGATGGTGTGCAGCACGGAGTTTTGTCAGTGAACAGGTCGCAGTCTCAAAGCGACGAAAATATTTCGACAAATTAAATTTAAATATTGAAGTGAATCTAACGGTTTTTGTGTGTTTCTTAAATGGCTTATAAACACCTTCCACGCTGCAATTGTTTATCATAATAAGTCGATGTAATTGATTTACCCCCTCCCCGAAATTGCTGGCCTTGTGCCAAAATTTGAAATCATTATTTTATCGCAGTCTAAGGCGACAAACTGGTAGAATCTTTAGCATACCGGACAAAATGTATAGTGGCATTTCGTCCGTCTTACCTTCCACGCTGCAATTGTTTATCATAATAAGTCGATGTAATTGATTTACCCCCTCCCCGAAATTGGTGGCCTTGTGCCAAAATTTGAAATCATTATTTTATCGCAGTCTAAGGCGACAAACTGGTAGAATCTTTAGCATACCGGACAAAATGTATAGTGGCATTTCGTCCGTCTTTACGTTTTGAGTTCAAATCCTGCTGAGGTCGACTCTGCCTTTTATCCTTTCAGGGTTAAATAAGTACCAGTCAAATACCAGAATCTATGTAATCGATGCCACTTCAAAAACTACTGGTCCTTCGCTAAAGTTTAAAATCATTTTATTTCTGTTTTCATCTCTCTTTTGAAGAACGTCAAAGTTAGCCCCATTGTACGTAGTTTTTTAATTTGCTAGAAATAGCAGGGATCACGATGGTATATTTCAAGACCTACTGCATACTTAACTGTCATACCAACAAATTCACCTCATATTATGCCGGTACCTACGTTCAATTCCATGTTCGTTTACGTATATTTTTAAAAGCCTTTCTTATCTATTTGCTTTATATTTTAAATTTGCTCCTTTGCATATGGTCGTAGCTTCCACACCATTGAATAATCTATTTCTTCTTTATTTCTTCCTCTTAATATTTTTCTTTCTTCTTTTTCCCCGACTTGTCTTCACTTTCGTTGATCTCGCTCCCGCCCTAACGATTGGGCGTGCTCACGATTCTGCCAGCTCACCGCTATCCTATTTTCTTTTAACGATGTTTTCAAATTTTGGCACAAGGCCAGTAATTTCAGGGAAGTGTTAAGCAGATTACATCGACTTGGGTGTTCAACTGGTACTTATTTAATCGACCCCGAAAGGATGAAAGGCAAAGCCGACTCAGGCGGCATTTGAACTCAGAACATAAAGACGGACGAAATACCTATTTCTTTACTGCCTACAAGGGGCTAAACACAGAAGGGACAAACAAGGGATTAAGTCGATTATATCGATCCCAGTGCGTAACTGGTACTTAATTTATCGACCTCGAAAGGATGAAAGGCAAAGTCGACCTCGGCGGAATTTGAATTCAGAACGTAAAGACAGACGAAATACCTATTTCATTACTACCCACAAGGGTATTTCTTTACTACCCACAGAGAGGACAAACAAGGACAGACAAAGGGATTAAGTCGATTACATTGACCCCAGTGCGTAACTGGTACTTAATTTATCGACTTCGAAAGAATGAAAGGCAAAGTCAACCTCGGCGGAATTTGAACTCAGAACGTAGCAGCAGACGAAATACCTATTTCTTTACTACCCACAAGGGGCTAAACACAGAGAGGACAAACAAGGACAGACAAAGGGATTAAGTCGATTACATTGACTCCAGTGCGTAACTGGTACTTAATTTATCGACTTCGAAAGAATGAAAGGCAAAGTCAACCTCGGCGGAATTTGAACTCAGAACGTAGCGGCAGACGAAATACCTATTTCTTTACTACCCACAAGGGGCTAAACACAGAGAGGACAAACAAGGACAGACAAAGGGATTAAGTCGATTACATCGACCCTAGTGCATAACTGGTACTTAATTTATCGACCCCGAAAGGATGAAAGGCAAAATCGACCTCGGCGGAATTTGAACTCAGAACGTAACGGCAGACGAAATACCTATTTCTTTATTACCCACAAGGGGCTAAACACAGAGAGGACAAACAAGGACAGACAAACGGATTAAGTCGATTACATCAACCCCAGTGCGTAACTGGTACTAAATTTATCGACTTCGAAAGAATGAAAGGCAAAGTCGACCTCGGCGGAATTTGAACACAGAACGTAGCGGCAGACGAAATACTGCTGAGCATTTCACCCGGTGTGCTAACCGTTCAGCCAGCTCGCCGCCTTTAAGTGATTCGATACCATGAGAAGCACGACGTTCAAGAGATAGTGACAGACGAAGGGGATTCAAGAGGATTCGTCTGGTTGTACGCCTGGACAGCTTACGTAGATCGACAATCTGGACAAGATGGGGGTTCCAGAGAGGTGATGGGCGCGAAACTAATTGAAGATGTACTGTAACCATATATACGAGGCCGTGCTGAAAAGTTTCCGGCTTCGGGTAAAAGAAAATACAGGAGGATCACTTACTTATGATATTATTCAAAATATTCCCCTCTCAGATTCACACAGGCCTTTCGCGACTCCCTTAAAGCCAGGCACTTTTCAACACCCCTCGAGGCTTCAAATAGATGAACGGTGAATGGCTGACAACGGCCTTACTGAATGAGGCTAAGACACCGGCCTTTTTTGGGCTATTTCAAAAATTTATTTCATCCAATGCAGATTGAATGTGGACGATAATGTCAAGATCCTGTTCACCAGCACATTTCATAAGGTTGGTGTGGTGTTGTGGAGGAAGCAGGAAAATTCCGGGTTTTCTTCCACAAATATACAGCGGAGAACCTGTCTACATCCTATTTCTGTAGTATTTCATTACAGATATGTTGAAGGAGGCGAGCTGGCAGAAACGTTAGCACGCCGGGCGAAATGCGTAGCCGTATTTCGTCTGCCGCTACGTTCTGAGTTCAAATTCCGCCGAGGTCGACATTGCCTTCCATCCTTTCGGAGTCGATTAAATAAGTACCAGTTACGCACTGGGGGCCGATGTAATCGACTTAATCCGTTTGTCTGTCCTTGCTTGTCCCCTCTGTGTTTTAGCCCCTTGTGGGTAGTAAAGAAATGGGTATTTCGTCTGCCGCTACGTTCTGAGTTCAAATTCCACCGAGGTCGACTTTGCATTTCATCTTTTTGGGGTCGATAAATTAAGTACCAGTCACGCACTGGGGTCGATGTAATCGACTTAATCCGTTTGTCTGTCCTTGTTTGTCCCCTCTGTGTTTAGCCCCTTGTGGGTAGGAAAGAAATAGATATTTCGTCTGCCGCTACGTTCTGAGTTCAAATTCCACCGAGGTCGACTTTGCATTTCATCTTTTTGGGGTCGATAAATTAAGTACCAGTTACGCACTGGGGTCGATATAATCGACTTAATCCGTTTGTTTGTCCTCTCTGTGTTTAGCCCCTTGTGGGTAGTAAAGAAATAGGTATTTCGTCTGGTTTTACATTGAGTTCAAATTCCTCAATGTTGACCTTCATTTCATCATTTCGGGGTCGACAAAATAAATACAAATTGGGGACTGGGACCGATGTAATCGACTTGTCCCTTCTTCCAAAGGACCAGACCCTTGAGCTTATGATAAAAAGAATTATAGACATTCTTTTATTCTTTTACTTGTTTGTCATTTGACTGGGACCATGCTGGAACACCGCCTTTTAGTCGAAGAAATCGACCCCTGGACTTATTTTTTGTAAGTCGGGTACTTATTCTATCGGTCTCTTTTGCCGAACCGCTAAGTTACGGGGACGTAAACACACCAGCATCGGTTGTCAAGCGATGGTGGGTATGTGGGTGGGGTGGGGGCAAACACAGACACAAAGTCATACATAAGTATATACGATAGGCTTCTTTCAGTTTCCGTCTACCAAATCCACTCACATGGTTAGGAAATTTGCTTTACAGTCATGAGGCTCCGGGTTCGATCTTATATATGCATAAAGATGCACACACACACGCGCGCGCGCACACACACACACACCACACACACACACACACACACACCACACACACACACATATATATATAGTGTGGGCGCAGGTAGTGTATCTATGTCGAGTGTATTCAAGAACTTCAGCATCCAGTAAGAATGCCCCGTTTGCAAAGATCCGTTATATTCCAAATCCTGAAAACCTACTCCTCTAAATGGCGTATATTTTTCGTTACCTCTTGCATTTTAAACCATTGTATATTAGGATCAATATTCCAATTCGACCCATCCCACTTCCAGGAAAATACAAGAAACACTCTCTCGTTATTTAGCAATTCCACTTTCATTTACTTGAAACCGAGTTGTCTAAGTACTTCGGAAATAAAACAATATTCAAACCGGACTTTGTGAAAGTCTACGGTCAATTAAAAAGTCTTTGGTGTCTACTTGGACAAGTTGATGTCTGAAACAGTTAAAATACTAATTGTGTCATAAAAAATATCACAGGAGCCGTGCGGATGTAACGAAAGCTCAAGCTGAAAAGTTATCAAACTATTTGTAGTGAATCTTGCATGCATGAAGTGGATTCGATCTACCATAGCCAAATTTAAATTAACGCTGCCACAGAACTGTTCCCGTGATGGAACAATGGTTTTTCTCTGACAGCAGTTTTACATTTTCCAGATGCCTTTAGCTAGGCCAAAATAATGTTTTCGCTACTTGATCCTTTCTAACCTCTTCTACTTACCCAAAAGCTAAAGTAAAGATAACAAGACCACCAACTAAATCTATTGTTCTCAATGATATATCTATCCTTCTGGATCTTTATATAAGCAAGCACACCCCAAGCAAAAATCAGTTAGTCACTTGTCGATAACTGAACGAGGCAGCTCGTAACGACCCAATTAGTTAATGAAAGGACTGCTAGAATATAAAGGTCAGCGAGAGAAATGAAAATTCCTGCCAGCAGCTGTGAGACAATACCATACAATTCTCTTTAACTCTAATTCAACGTCTTACACCGAAAAATACACCGTCGATAGTTGTTGTTGACAAACAACAGCAGTAATTTTATTCAGCTGAATACACGTCATTGATTGGTTGAAATTACCGAAATAGGACTACTTTAACGCGAAATTACTTCGTAAATATAAGTTTTTCTCAAAAATGCTAAGAGTAAAAGATGTTTTATATGACACATTCTACCAGTGTCCGAAGTTTGAAAGTGTTTAGTTACAAAAAATAATTTTTTAAATCTGTAGGTCAAAAGGTAAAGATCCCTTGGGCTCACTTTGAGTTGATTCATAACGAAAGTGAGCTTATCATCGGTCACTTACCCCCTCCTTTTAATTCACACCTGTCCAACTTGACAAACATCTCTCACAGCTGTTTCAATTCTAGACCTTCAGAAAATTAATTAATAAAATTTAAAATTATTTGAAAGTCGAATCTCGTCAACGGTAATTTAAGATATACAAAACAGGTGTCAAATTCCTGCATGTTGAGTATACACACATGAAAATATACATACACAAACCTACATTCAGATACTTAGATATATGTATAGCGTTTTTCAATGCTATATATATACACTCTCTTCCTCAGAGTGAATATATATATATATATATATATATATATATATATATATATATATATACACACATACATACACACTGTGTGAATATATATGCACACGCATATACGGGCGTATACAGAATAGCATTCACCAAATGTATACACACCTAAATATGTATGTACATGTTTATATGATACTATGTATCTGTATATATCAACTAGCAGTACCGCCCGGCGTTGCTCGGGTTTGTAAGGGAAATAACTATATAAGCATTTTTAGAGATGTAAAATATAATAGCCATCTCAATATGGCTAACCACAAAGGGGGGGGTGTTACTGTAGCTTTTTACGTTCTGAGATTTAATAATACATTTTTAGAGAGTTACTTCCCTTATATATGCCAAAAATGCATTAAAAATGGGAAAAAATTGATGGTAAATTTTTTTTTTAGTCGTAGACTCATCGTAGACGCGCGATATGAATCACGACTATAAGATACCCGGTTTTGGTTAAACTGCACCGCAAAATGTGGGAGCAGTTAGAAATCTAAATCGTAGGAGACAGACAGCACACAACCTCACTTTTATATATAAAGATATGTATGTATGTACAAAGAATGGAACTGGTAAAATACGGACAACGAGCCAATAGTGTGTATTTCAGTAAGCTTGTTGTCCCATTTTTACCTAAATTCGCATGAATGATAACTTTTTAACTTCTAAAAATAAGGGAAGAAGATCAATTGAGAGCTAAAACAGATCATTTATCACGAAATAATCAAAAACTAATACATCCTATTTCTTTACTATGATCCTTTATCTTCGCCTTGATTTAAACGATAACGAAATTGTTTTTCCAGGAAAATAAACAAAACCGGAAAAGAGAAAGAAATAAACGAATTCATTGACGTTCACAAATTCCGCATTCATTCTTGACTATTTAATGTTGATATTATATTTTACTAGCAGTATCGTCCGGCGTTGCTCGGGTTTGTTTCGACCCTTTAGAATTGGAATTTTTGAAAAGTAAAAATTTTGCATTATGTAGTTTGTTATTCTCTTTAAGTGAACATTTTTCTGGTTGAAATACACCGAAAAATGGCGACACAGCAGTCTAAAAATCATTAAAAAAATAGGGATTTTCATAGAAATAAAAGCACCTTTTTGATGTAAATAATTTCTGGTGTTAACATGGTTCGATTTGAATTTTTTTCTTCTACGGAATGAAGACCAAGCCTTCTTCTATCATACTCTCAATTTTGGTCAACTTGCGCCGCAGGGTCTCGGAGGAGATAGTGTTAGTTGAAGGCTACCAAACCTGCCATACACAGACAACTTCAGCTTTATATAGAGAGAGATTATCTTAAGGTGGAGAACTGGCGGAAATCTTAGCACACCGGCCAAAATGTTTAGCGGCGCTTCTTCCGTCTTTATGTTCTGAGTTCAAATTCTGCTGAGATTGACTGCCTTTCATTCCTCTCGGGAATCGATAAAACAGGTTCACCAATGGGGACGATGTTATTGACTTACCCCTTCCCCCGATCTTGCTAGTCTTGTGCCGAAATTTGAAATCATCTGATTTCATTATCTTAAGGCGGCGAGCTTGCCGAACCATTAGCACGAAAAGTACCTCAGAACGCGCCTGCGTGACCATCACAATATCTTTTCCAAACACGGTGTACTTCTGACATTATATCCTTAAAAAAAAAACAAACAAACAAAAAAAAAACCTTTAGGGTGTGATTTGAGGGACATTTTAGCTGCTAAATTTAGCAAGCCGTTAGACCATGTGCAGGATTCTTTGCTCGTATGCTGTGTTTATTTTATGACAATTGGACAATGTTCTGATAATGATCAGTCGTAGGAGTAACATATAAGACAATAAGTAATACATTGAACTCAGTAAAAGGTGTTGGCTTTTCAAGAGAAGTCGGCAATTACAAACCGGATCCAATTATTGTGAGTCACTGAGGAGAGTCTCGTCTAGTTGAAACACTCAACACTTTCCGGCTTTGTTAAAGATTCCAGGAAGGGATTTCTGTGGCGGGCATAGTGATATTATGTACCATGTTAAGGTGGTGAGTTGGAAGAAATGTTAGCATGCGAAATGCTTAGCGGTATTTCGTCTGCCGCTACGTTCTGAGTTCAAATTCCGCCGAGGTCGACTTTGCCTTTCATCCTTTCGGGGTCGATTAAATAAGTACTAATTACGCACTGGGGTCGATGTAATCCACTTAATCCGTTTGTCTGTCCTTGTTTGTCCTCTCTGTGTTTAGCCCCTTGTGGGTAGTACAGAAATAGGTATTTCGTCTGCCGTTACGTTCTGAGTTCAAATTCCGCCGAGGTCGACTTTGCCTTTCATCCTTTCGGGGTCGATTAAATAAGTACTAATTACGCACTGGGGTCGATATAATCGACTTAATCCGTTTGTCTGTCCTTGTTTGTCCCCTCTCTGTTTAGCCCCTTGTGGGTAGTACAGAAATAAGATATTATGTACGATGTAGATCATTTTCTTTTTTTACCTATGGCCCCAGGAATATTTCGAAGGAAGGGCACAAGGTCAGAAGGAAATACAATTCCAAGAGAAAAGGGCATAATAACACTTAGAAGGGCGCACTTCTTTTCTTGAGAAGTGTGTGTGTGCGTTTGGGGGAGGGGGGCTTCCCCTCAGCCCGCCCCTGGTCACCAATGGAACGCTTTTGGTCGTAGATCTGCTTCAGCTCGGCTGACTTGAGAGCTAATCAACAAATATAACAGGTTTTATAGAAATATCAATATTAGATATTACATCCAAGCCAACATTTTCTTGTTTCTTTATTGCCCACAAGGGGCTAAACATAGAGGGGACAAACAAGGACAGACAAACGGATTAAGTCGAATATATCGACCCAGCGCGTAACTGGTACTTATTTAATCGACCCCGAAAGGATGAAAGTCAAAGTCGACATCGGCGGAATTTGAACATTCCAAGCCAACATTTTCTGGCAACTCTTTGATTCCTGTTTTACTGAGATGGATTCTCCTAGCCATTCGACGAAGTATCTAGAAGGAAATTGTTAAAATATTTTATAATGTAGAAGTATAACCAATTTATTGAAGATAAAGTTTAACAACAAAATATTATATACAGTTCTATAGTTATGAGAGTGGAGGCGCAATGGCCCAGTGGTTAAGTCAGCGAACTCGCGGTCGGAGGATCGCGGTTTCGATTCCCAGACCGGGCGTTGTGTGTGTTTATTGAGCGAAAACACCTAAAAGCTCCACGAGGCTCCGACAGGGGGTGGTGCCGACCCCTGTTGTACTCTTTCGCCACAACTTTCTCTCACTCTTTCTTCCTGTTTCTTGATTAACGCTGAGATGGACTGGCGTTCCGTCCAGCTGGGGAGAGGACACATACGCCACAGAAACCGGGCCCATGAGCCTAGCTAGGCTTGAAAAGGGCGACGTTTTTTTTATATTTAAGAGAAGAGGAATTATGTACAATATTTACATTTGACGGATATTTGTCCTCATCTTGTTGTTAACACAACGTTTCGGCTGATACATCCTCTAATCTTGATGAAGGCTGGAGGGTATATCAGCCGAAACGTTGTGTTAACAACATGAGGACAAATATCCATCAAATGTAACTAATGTAAACCTTATATAGATATCGGATGAGGACCACTGATGCAGAATTATTATTTTTTGTTTTTTGAAAAGCGGAAGGGATCTTTTCACTTTGACCGGCAGATTTTTAAAATAATTTCTTTGTAACTAAACACTTTTAAACTTCGTATACTGGTAGAATGTGTTACATAAAACATCTTTTTCTCTAGGTTTTCTTGAGAAAATTCTGTAGTTTGTAAGCTATTTCTTGTTTAATTTCTTGAACAGCAAATAGCTTACAAACTACAGAATTTTCTCAAGAAAGCCAAGAGAAAAAGATCTTTTACGTAACACATTCTACCAGTATACGAAGTTTAAAAGTGTTTAGTTACTAAGAAATTAAAAATCTGCCGGTCAAAGCGAAAAGATCCGAGAAAGAATATTTAAATTTTGCCTTCTCGTGAACTTTTCAATGCCATTTAGTAAATGTTTACGCGCAATGTAGATTGGTGACGTCATAAGCGAATGTTGATACGAAGCAGAAGAGAGGAAGAGTTTTACTTACTGTTATAGACTCTCGTCCCAACGTTACGGTGAATAGCAATCTTTTATAACTACTTGAGATTTGAGATTTAAACTCAGTGACTGACATACAATTGTTTGCTGAAGTACTGGAAAATATTGGTGTCAAATGTAAAGGGAGAAAAGAAAAATAGAAAACGTGAGATAACGGAATTAATTTCGTATACGCACACATTGTTTTTCAATCACGTGGTTTTGAGTTCACCCCCCTCCACTGTGTGATACATTGGGCCTTTTTTACTATAACTACGGGTTGACCGATGTCTCATGTGTGAATCTGAGGGATGGAGGCTGCATGGAAGCCTGTCGTGTATACACACACACACACACGTATATAGTAACAAACCCACGTGCTTTAAGAAGTGATGTAAACGGTTCTTAAAACGAAAGATCGCCGAGATATACCGTAAATCCGCGAGTATAGTCCGCCCTTGAGTATAATACGCAGGGAATTTTTAGGGGGCTTTACCTCTGAAAAACCTAAGCCTTGTGTATAATACGCACCCCTTCTCTAACTTGGGTCGTGCGTAATTAAGCCAGCAGCACCTAGTCGAACAAACACTTCCGCGCATGCGTAATACAATAATGGTGATGTACTTAACTGTTATATGGGAATGTAAATATGTTTGCAAATTGTTTTTGTTACATGTTATTCTGTGTTCTGAATACTTTTATTTTAATAAATGTTGTTTACTGCAAGTTATGGATTTTTCTTTTATGACTTCATTGCTTTCAGGCTTAGCTTAAGGTATTTTCGTGCCCGACATCACAAAATGCGTCTGAATAAACATTGCCGGACAGCAAATAGAGACTCGGACATTGCTTAGAAAATACTTTTCATTTTAAACCTCGTATATAGTACGCACTAGGGATTTTGACCTTTAAATTTTGGGGAAAAAATGCGGATTATACTCGAGGATTTACGGTATATGTATGTGTGAGAGTACATGCCTGTTCTCTACCGCTTAGCAACTGGCATTGGTTTATTTACATCTCCGTAATTTAAAGGTTCGGCAAAGGAGACGGAGTAAGTACCAGAATTAGAAATAATGACCGAGGTGTATTTTTTCGACTAAACTCTTCAAGACGGTCCCAGCATGACCGCAGTCCAAAGAATAGCAGAAAATGAACACACACGTGTGTGTATGTGTAAGGGAAACAGATCCGTAACCAAGGATTGAAACCTCGATGTTCTTTTCCATTGTCAAAATCTGTTTAATTTGTCAAATTCGCCTTCATCTTGGGCGAGTCAGTGGTCAAAAAAGTTTTTTATTTTCCTATATCTATTATATAAAATCCGTTCTGTCTGTCTGTATGTGTGTCCATCCTCCATCTGATTGCGCTCAAATTTGATATGTAGATACCGACGGTATCAGGGCGTTTAGGAAAAAAATTACAAAATTACAAAAATCGATTCCAGGTGAGAATGCGATCGATAAAGCCGTGGGAACGTGCATTTGTACGCGCAAGTACATCAGCTGTTGCGATCGATACTACGCGTACGCGAGAAAAATGCACGTGCAGTTTGCGCAAAAAAAGCCGGCCTGTTTGGTGTCTCAAATTTAGGTTAAATCAGTGTTTCTCAAAGAGGAGGCCTATGGGACAGTCGGACAAGTTGCTTTGAGAAAATTTGGTTTAAATGTTTGACAACTCAGCATCGTCCATTGGACGGAGGGGGGGGGGGCGTTTTGCTCGTAATATATGAAAATGTACATCTTTTAGAACATTGTCAGTTTAGAAGATTTTGCTGGCAAATTCTTAAATTACCGTAAGCATTTATTTACATGAAAGAAAATTACAGGAGAACTTTCTTCTAATTCTTCCAAATCTTTCTGCTAAAACTGTATCGAAACCATTTGTGGGGGAGAAAAACAACAACAACAAAAATACAGCACCGAGCGCTTCAACTGTTCGCACATCACAAGGTCTAACGGAACCTACTGAAGCAAGCCAGTACGCTCGCAGCCACGAGCAATGGCGTGGCCAATGGAAAAGCCAGGCGCCCTCACCGGACACCTCGGTGAGAAGATTTGCCAACGATGACAAGAACTTCGCGGTCAGTGGTCCAGACCCTCCGAACGTCTCAAACGCCACAAGTTGGAAGAGTTAGTTCACTGTCAGGTCCCGATACTTCGGGGTTTTGTTCCGTTCGCCTACCGAAGCAATGAACTTCCCATTTAATGCAGCATCCAGGATGTGAGAGGAAGCAATGGAGTCGCAGACTGTGGTGTCCCAAATGTGCCACCTACCTCTAACCCAGGGACAGACGTTAAGCCCATCTGGTCTCTTTCCATCACTTCTAGATACATCGGACGGCTCCATAACCGAAGGGATATTAATCCGAGCCAGGGCCCGCTTAATGATTAGGTTTAGCTCGGTGTGATGAGCGAAGCGACTAGCATTTAGATGGCATGACAGACCGTGAAGACCTATGGGGTCGAAAGGCCTACCACAGCGGCATCTCAGCCCCCTACATACATCAGCTCTCACTCTGAGTGCGATAGACATACGGAGTTCGTCCAGACTGATTAGACCTACAATGTTGGCCACAGGCAGGGCATCAATCCAGTCCCCCGAGAATTTTACACTAGCTGAAAGTAGGCGACACCTTGAAAATCGATCAGATTGATCAAGGACAGTGTTGAATGTGGCACCTGAACGCAGATTGTCCCATTTTCTGTTTCCGTCTATCCTCCACCGTAACCGGAACTGACAAACCCACAGCTCTCTCCACTGTGACAGCGCTTCACCCATCTCCCTGTAGAAATTGGTCCATGTTGGAGAAGAGAGGATGTTGCTTACCAAAAGGGAACAAGCATGAATGGAAGAAAAAAACGGGGAAGAGAGAGACGAGCACTTGTGCAAACCTAGACCCGCAAACCATTTGGGTGAAGCAGCCTGGCTGCAGGACTCTGGAGAGAGTTTGACCAAGCATTCGAGTTTCCTGAAGATTAGGTCGTCAAAGCACTGGAGGGACAAGTCAGAGGTTGTTCTCGATTAGCTCATTCAGCTTTATTTTCAGCGACTAGTTTGTCCGTACAACCGGTACACAGTTGTAGGCAAAAGTAGGTTTACAATTATTTAATACGAGTAAATGTTCTTTTCATTTCTGTAGGTCTTTTGGGTAAGCGATTCATAAGTCGACTAAGATTTCTGCGAGACGTACCTAGTTCATTGGAAGTCCCCCGACTCCCTTTTTTTTTAATTTCTGGGGACTGAGCGATTGCTTGAACCACTGGCATTTCATTTTCTTCAGTGGTAACACTGACCGGTTGACCACTTTTCCGTGTGTGCATTGCAGATGGACCGAGTCTGCTCAAATGTGTCACATTCTGTAAACTGTTAATCTTGAAGGAACTGAACCTTGAAATTCTTCAGTCCCTTTCTGTCCGACTATTTCTGCATTCTGTTTTCCATTACTGCTTGCTGATCCACTTTCGTTCATCGTTGGTTAAATTTCCAGTCGTATAATATCTGAAATTAGGAATAGTTATTAGAGAAAGAATTAGTTAAAAGGAATATAGAATTCTTATCCTAAAATAGAAATAAAAAATTGAAAAGAACATTCCACACATTTTAAGCAACTGTATACTTACTTTTGCCCACGCCTGTATACACGCGATACTTGCTTAAATAAAAGTTGCTTCTGTGATTTTCAGGCAATTTATTTCTGTCAACCCTAGCAACTTTTCCGATTTTTACTTTTCACACAGAATTCTTGCATCATTTACCTCCTTCCTTCCACACACTTAGTAGCAGACGACACTAACGACTGGACAAAAGATTTTCGATGTAAACTGACAGCCATTATACAAACGTTTGTGTTTTCTTCCAACGCGCTCGTCGCAGTTGTGCAACCATGTAGCATTTGAACAAAGTCTTTAATAAATATAAACCCATTTTATTCAATTCCTTTCAGTACAGCCAAAAATGATCAAACTCATTACTTCTCACTTTTTACATTTTATTCGATACATTCGGCGACTCCGATGTGAATCCAAATGTAACACGTAGAGATGCAAGGTGTTCTATTTAGCTAAAGCTCTGAGGTAAACATTTTTTTTTATTTCGCGAGTTGGTACAAATATAGATTTCTCAATTGAATTCCAACGACCGTGAGGGACAATCTCTGGGACTTGTTAATAATCATAGAAAAAAGTCATTACTGGAAACTGAAGGTGTTTGAAGTAAAACAGCGTATCTAATGGGACGAAAGGAATGTTTGGAATGCAAACTTCTTCCTTTGCTCTCAACTATTAACAGTGGATGCTTCGATTACATGGTACATAAGAGTTTTGACAGCTAGTCTTGTATAGTTACATAGCCACAGCAATAGAATAGGTGGTCCTGCTCACAGCTGCAGATTGGAGCACTGAGACGACCTGTTTTATACTTAACAACATCGTTCATGCTAACTATAATGTAGATTGGCTTGTACCATCTGGATTGTGCTCGTATCTGTTGATTGATTGTCGCAGACTTACTTTAAAAGTAATGAAAAGCGAAATGATGGCGCTCAGATGTGGGGGCCGAGCGTCATCATTACATCTTTCATGGGGCTACAAGCTACAGTAGCATCAACCCTTAAGGGTTAGTCACATTTAGGTGGCAAATATACTTCACGATATATATACATACACACACACATATATATATATATATATATCTGTACACACACACATATATATACGTACATGCATGCATACATACATATATATATACATGCGTACATGCATACATACGTACATGCATACATACATACGTACATACATACATATATATACATACACACACACACACTAGCAGGGATACCCGGCGTTGCCCGTGTTACATGCAATTGAAGAATTAGACTTTTCTGTTATATTTTTCTGTAATGAACTGGAATATCTATGTTTCGAATTTCATCAAAATTGCAGATGAGGGTTATTTCCCTCTTTACACACCTTAAAAAAATTGTAATCATGCCACATGTATCCCATACTGCTGATTTTTATGCGCATATTCCAAAATTCCAGTCTTATTGAACATGTTAAAAGGATTTTGCTCCTGAAAAATGGAGGTCAAGGAGCTCTAAAATGTGAGAGTTAAGGCCCCTATTGGGGGTGGGCATTTTAATGTCAAGCAGAGAAGTTGAATTGTTGAGAATCTTTTTAACTTGGGTCTTATATTTATTGTTTGAATTTCTTTGAAATAGGAAATATATGTTCACTGGGTTTGTAAACGAGAGCAAAGCTACAGGAAACCAAAAGACGAATGATCACAATAAGTGTGGGAAAATAAAGGGAGGAATCTCCTGACAGAATGTTTCTCAGTTTGTCGACCGTTCCTCAGAGAATATGTACCTAGTTTCTTTCCCCGATCAATAGCATGGAATATTCAACCATTATGTAAAGGGAAAATTAGGCTGACGCATTCATATTATTGTTGTTGTTATTATTGAGGATGTAAAACTATGCTGTTTAAAGCGAATACTAGCCTTTCGTTATGTTAATACAAAAGTCCGGATATTTCAAGGAAAGTGCAAATGAGATGGTGTAAGATATATGCCTTTCTCATTGACGTATTTGAAGTGGGACCCAGTATGGTACAGGCAGCTCTTTGACTCCTACTTAGGAAGACACTTGAACAAAATTGAATATTATAAAGTTAGATAGACAGAGAGATAGAGAGGGGATAAAGGAAAAGCGGTGCTGGCATGGCAGTAAAGTTAAGAAGTTCGCTTTTCAACCATTCGGTTTCAAGTTCAGTTCCACTGTGCGGAAGATCCTGGTATATTTACATGCGGATGCGTGTGCCTTCAGAGTGATTCAGAAGTCCTTTTAGAAAAATTCTTATTTTGCTTTTATAAATCCGTGTGGACTTAAGTAGAACTAGAGAGGCTGGATAGGTTTCATATGGAAGGCTAAGATCTACCATTTTCGTATTCATCATTAATTACTCAAAACTTTTGAGGGTAGACGTGGGGTGACCGGCAAAGTCACCAGATTTAAGCCCTTGTGATTTTTTCCTTTGGGGATACCTAAATGATATCGGTACGCCTGGCAAACAGCGACGTTTAAGCTACATGTGGATTGGTCAAAACTGTATTCCAAAAATTCAGCTTGTTGGAACCTTCTGAGAGGTACAAAAATGAAGAAGTCAGTCATTTTACTACAGTTGTCAAGAACTCAACTGTCAGTTAAATACATTTTCAAATCTGATGATTACTACGAACGTATGAAAGCTCGAATTGAACTTTATGAACATTACAAAATATTTTTTTTAATGTTTAACACACTTCAACATTGTAAGAAAATACTGTAATAAAAAAAAAACGTGAAAACCAGACCATGTTTTAACTTTATTCAACTGATATATATATATAAGAATTTTTTGCGAAATGAGATAAAAAAAAAACAAGGCTGTATATATATTAGAGCATTTATAGATATAATTGCTCTAATATATATACAGCCTTGGTCTTACAGCTGTTTCTAGGATATCAATTAATAATATCCCTTCATCGGAGATGGTGTGAGAGGAAAAATTAAGTCATAGTTAGTTTCGATGTGATACAAATAGAGAGTGAGGTGGAGGAAAGAAAATAGATGTAAGATATTTATGGGTATTGAATTCGTAAATCCGTTTTATAGGCATAATGGTATAGATGTGTAATATCCCAATATCCGTTGAGTAAAATACACACACACACACACACACACTGACACACAGGGTGCGGTGAATAAATTGTCGTCTAAATTACACAAAAATGAAAATAACACCGACATCTCAGTTGAACAGATATATTTACCAAAATTGCATAAAAATATCTTGAAATATTAAAGAGTAAATTTATTCAATAAAATCGCCATTGGCTTCAACCACGGCCTCCAGACGACTTCGGAATCTCCTGCAACTCTTCTGGACGGTCTCTTTGTTTCAGTTGGTGAATGCTGCCATAATCCTTGCCTTCAGTTCATTTTTGGTGTTACAAGGAGTTTTGTTGGTCTCTCGCTCAAATGCAACCCCACACTTAATAACCAAAGGGGTTGCAGTCTGGGGAGTTAGATGGCTAGATGTTAGGGTTGATGTGGTCGCAGAAATTGTTTGACTGCCATGACTGGGCTCTCCTGCTTGTGTGGCATGGTGCAGAGTCCTGTTGCCAGACATAGGGTCTTCCAGCACTCACTATCTTCACCCAGGGCAGTACTACCTCCACCAGGCACTTGATGTAGGCCTCCATGTTGAGTGTGAGGCCGTGTGGGAAGATGAATGGAGGCATAATGTCACCATCACTAGTGATCACTCCAAACACCAGGATGTTTGATTTTTATCACTTTCTGTACATGTCCTCAGATTGACGCTCAAACACTCTGAAATGTTCGCATTGGAGCTTCCGGAGCGAATGTCAAGCAGTACAGCATGTCGTTTCCAAATTTCTAGCAGAATGAATTGCGTCATGGTGCTGTTTTTCCCACAGACGGTGCCCAACTGACCCTACCATAAAGTATAGTCGACAAAGTCAAAAACAAACAATGCAGATGCACGAAATTAAAAATATAAAATGGCGACAATTTACCCATCGCACCCTGTATATGTATAATATGTATGTATGTATGTATGTATGTATGTATGTATGTATGTATGTATACGTGAGTTGTCTAAGAGACCAGTATCGTGATAGCGATATGTATTGCAAGAAGATTTGATAGACGGAAACTGAAAAGAAGCCCGTCATATACATACATACATACGTATACACACACACACGCATTCCATATCGGCTACCACTGATGAGTGTAGGGTTATATGATCGGATTGTTACCTAACACTCCGTTGTACTCCTAGCACGAAACCGATTGGTAACACCAGTCGTGATGGATATATAATACTGTACAATTCGGATAATATATGTGTGTGTGTGTGTGTGTGTGTGTGTATCCTTACCACTGCTTAACAACCGGTGTTAGATGAGTTAACATCCCCGTTACCTAGCAGTTTGGCAAAAGATCCCGATAGAAAAAGTACCGGGATCGATTCATTCGACTAAATATTCTTCCATGAGGTACACCAGCACAACCGCAGTCTTATGATTGAAACAAAAGATAAAAGATGTATGTATGTATGTATGTATGTATGTATGTATGTATGTATAATATGTATGTATGTATGTATAATATGTGTGTATGTATGTATGTATATATGTATGTATGTACGTACGTACGTACGTTAGTATGCATATTTATGTGTGTGTGTGTCTGTGTTTGCTCCAACTGCACCCCAACCGCTTGATAACCGGTGTTGGTCTGGTTACGCCCCCGTAAAAAAGGACAAGCTTCAAAAAAAAAAAAAAAATGTTTTGGGGTCGATTCGTTCGATTAAAAAGTTTTCGAGGCAGTGCCCCAGTCTAATGACTGAAACAAATAAAAGATAACGAGAGAGAGAGAGAGAGAGAGAGAGAGAGAGAGAGAGAGAGAGAGAGAGAGAGAGAGAGAGAGAGAGAGAGAGAGAGAGAGAGAGAGAGAGAGAGAGGAATAGTTGTTTAAATTAGACAGGTAAATAAGCATGCAGGTAGACAAATAGATAATAATCAGACAGATATACCCTTATACATATAGACAAAAAGATAAAGAGACACTTTCATACAAAAATTAAAAAAAAAATAATGATAATAATAAAACAAATAAACGTTTTTATCTTTCTCCAGAGATGTTTTCAACTGATAAAAACCTTTTAAACTTTATTGTTTTGGCTTTAAATTCCATTTTACCCTACGTTTTATGTTATTACAGCATTTAAATTTATTTCGTCTTTGTTTCGGATGAGTTTTTTTTTTAATGATTATTATTTCCACACCAAGGTAACTCCTATGTGATCCACAAGAAATCACACCCCACTGTCTTGAAAAGAGAAGGATACAGTTTATCTATTTCTAGATGCTCTTACAAAATCCTGGATGCTTTGATCTGGCCCGCCTCTGATCACAGATCTCCTTCGATCTTTTAATATATTCCGCAAATCACACACTGTCTTAAAAGAAAGAAAGAAAGAAAGAAAGAAAAAACTATCAGTGAGTCAGATGAGTTCTCCTAGACACATTATTCTTGAAATTAAATCGTCGTGGTCACGGATGGAACGTCTTTTGCACGTAGGTTTGTTCGATTACAGCTGATCCTGAGTTAAATAACAACAGTTGTAGTAAATATGAATGACAATAGCAGTAGCAGCAATGGGACTGAATTGACGTAAACAAATGTTTTGATAAAGGATAAAGAGAGGAGGAGGAGGAGGAGGAAGTGGATAAGAAAACGAGTGAGGGATAAAGGAAGAATAAAAGAGAGAAAGAGATAAAGAGAGAGAGAGAGAGAGAGAGTGGGGGCGATAGAGAGAGGAAGGGCGCAGAAAGAGATGTATTGTTGACATGTTATATAAAAGTAGGCTTAAAAGTAGACAGTTTTAGTAGAAAATTATGCGGTAAACAACGCTGTACTTTTAGCGAAAACAAAACAGAATTATTGGTCGAGCAATTTTAGATTTATTCCAGTTGAATACTAAGTAACAAATACAGAGAGAAGGACAGAGAGAGAGAGAGAGAGAAAGTGAGAGAGAGCGAGACAGGAGAAAACTACAGTTTTCTTCCTGGTAAGGCTCTTTTCTATGTAAATTCCTTTCAGTGCCATTTCTAGTCAGTGGTTATTTTCAAAGTAATTGTAACCAGAAAGGCATATCCTGTGACCACTCTGGCAATATAGTACTGCTATTGCCTATTTGGTTATCCCAGTTTTCTACTTTTTTTTCTGTCAAAGAATGAAAGACGAAGAACTCATCGTATGGACTACGCCGTCCATTCCTTCTTGGAATCATATGTACATGTTAGAAGCAATGACTTTTAAAGTGTGTGTACGTTTAGAATCGGACGCGTCACCCGACTCTGTCCGAGTACAAGCATGGACAAATATCTACCAAGCTGAAAACAGTGAAGGTTGCTGGCATGGAATAGATTTGCCATTTATTCAACGTGATACCGAACAAAAAAGCGAAAGTGGCCGTAATGGTAAATCGTACCATCAACTGATATATGGCAAATCCGTTCTTTTAACTGGCTTCGGAATTTACCAATTCACATTTAGAGCTCGTTACAACACAGCAACCTCAGAATGGAAATGGAGGAATGCATATCAGTCGGACGGAGTGATCAATATTTCTCCTCCTACCATGGACAAATGGACTCAGGGACCCGATTTTGACCACATTGTGGATAATGTTCACCTTGGTAATTTTATAGCTGCGACTAAAGCTGAAGATCTTGGCTTCGATGCAGTTTTAAATGTGGCAGACAATCTAGATCTTATATTGGAACCTGATAGTAAACTGCTGTACAAGAAGGTTCCTATGGCCGACGGTGCCCACAACCCGATAGAAGACTGGAAAATTAAGGAAGCGGTGGAATGGTTGACCTCACATAAGTCATATAAAACATTGGTCAACTGTCGGGCTGGCATCGGCCGTGCAGGATCCACCGTCGTTTCTTATGTGTTCAAAACCAACCCTGACATGTCTTACAATGATGCTTATAAATTTGTTTTCACCAGAAGGTTTATTTACCCACACAAAGGATTAAAAGATACACTAAGTCGACTTTATCCAAAGTAAATATTCAGTTTTATAAATACCCGACCAAGACAGTAACCTTTACACAAACAACCCGTTCGGTTTGTTGTTTACCTCATTCAGCCTGGAATGTGTGTCTGTGTATGTGATAAATATATCGCAATGTGTATATAATGAACGTGTATATAATGTATTTATGTTTGTTTTTTTAAATGCGTCTTAAAATAATCCAGTTTTAAGACTATTTTTATTATTAAAATTATATTTTCTAGAATTGATTTTATCCATTATTGATCTCTTCATGTTCTGGAACTATAATAAGAAAAATATTGATATAATATTAATGATTTTTTTAAGCAAGTGTCAAAGAAAAACACCAAACCAAAAAAACAGTAAGATTGTTTTGGTTGGGGGAAAACTCTTTTTATATATATGTATATATTTTATACTTCAAACCTACTGCCACAACAATAAACTGCAAAGCTGCCAAGTTTGTTTGTGTTTATTCCAAGACACGTTACTACACCTATATTTCTTCTCTTTTACATATCTACCCCCTCATTCTTCTACCTTTACACATACTGTCCATTATTAAATCACTAGACACCTGCTGTTAATTATTTCCCCGAACAGTCTTTAAAGAACAATTTTTTTTTCCTTTTTTTTTAAAAATTCACCAATTGTCTCCATCCCAAGTATTTTTTTCGGGTAGAGATAAACATATATTGACTTTTTACACCTTTATCTTAAATTCTAGACTTGAATTTTAAATGATACCGTTTAGAATTGTCTTGATTCTATCATAAACATTATTTTTTTTATCTTTGTGTTGTAGTTGTTTTATTTTGATTTGTTCTCTTCAATTATTTATGAATCTTGCGTAAATGTTAATTCCTCAAGCACCCCTCCCTTGTGTGTGTACATTTTGTGTAATTTTATATCTATACATTTTGCTATCTGTTGCAGTCACTTCTATTCAAAGAATAATTCAGAGCTAATACAGTGGTAATGTTTACTCGGAAACACACACACACATATTCCTGGTTTATAACATTCCATAACCAGTTGTATACTACTTGATGTGTGTGTGTGTTTGCTTGACTGTTATTATATAAGTCAAACTATTTAATTCTACATAAATATTGTTTCATAATTTGCTTTATATATTAATTCCTTTTACTGGCTTCATTCATTAAAATGCGGCCATGCCAGGTCATTGCCTTGACGGGTTTAAGTTGGTCATATCGATCGCAGTTCTTAGAAACACCAGCTACACACATATCTATACTGAGGAGTTCATGTTTTGATTTCTGCCCGAGCTTGTTTTTATATTCCTTTATAGAACCGCTGAAAATCAATTTCTCCCACTGGAATATTTAAATGCCAGTCTTCAATGGTGTTTATTTCTGCCAAATATCGAAAACACAGATTTGAGGTTCCCACTGTTATGGTTTTTACCATTATTGCGAAATAGAACAAGTATAGCAGAAATGCATTCCGACAGTCACATTCGTCGTCTTATGTCCAGAATAAATTCTTCTGCTTCACCCAAAGATCTCCCGCTAGCTTCCTCCCCACTGGGTGTACATTTTATTTCTTGTAGAATTTTGATAACATTTAGCTCTAATGTATGAATGTTTGTGAATAGTGTATACATGTTTTAGGTATGTGTACATTTAGATTACTACACGTTGTCCTTGGACTAATAAGTGTGTATAAATTTACCAAAATATATATTGTTGCAAGTTCTTTTGTGTGTGCTTGTAGAGAGAGAGAGAGGAAGGAATTATTGTTTGAATAAAGCGGCTTTAATTAAAATGAAACCGAATAATGGGGACTACAGTATGTCAGCACATAAATATATTACGTTGATATACTGTCGCATGTACTCTATGCATTCATACACAATATATATATATATAATGTAATTTATTGTTGTACGTTCTTTCTTGCGTTAAGTTTAATAGAAAAAAAATTAACAAGTCCACGTTAATCTTTTTTTTTCTTAAATCAATAAATTAGGAACGTTAAAATGTTTAAAACTTTACCGTAGTCAGTGTTTATAGTTTGCCAGTGTTGAATTATATCTTGTATATGTTTTTAAGTTTTTTTCTTGTTATAACTAGCACAAATATATCACATATAACTATATGTCAAAAACAACGCACACTTCTATGTCACAAAATAGAAAATATAACTCTACATGTGACTATGATTAACTCCAGTTGACACAGAATTAGGAGTAGGAAAAAAAATGAGGAAACTATTTTACTACGCGTAACATAAAAAGAAAAAAAAAATTACTAGGCTTCCACCAGGAATACGCCACGTGTATATTATACAGGTTTTGCATCTTGAAGCAGGAATGACAAATAATTTCGTTTCGTAACTGAGGCTTCTGGGTTCGCTTCCTCTGCATGGTAGTTTGAGCAAGTATTGTTTTCCAGGAAATTATGTGGAGGTTCCTTGGATGGATTATACCTCCAACTGGAAGGAACATGCCCCCTTCGACTTTAAGTGTACACATGCGGCGGCGGGACCTAGCTCAATGATTAGATAGTTCAATTTGATTGAAAAACAGGAATCTTCATATTTGTGTGTGTGTGTGTGTGTGTGAGGTTGAATGAAGACTTTGCTTCGCAACCGCATAGACCTTGGTTCAATCCTACGGCATGGAATCTCTGGATACTGTCATTTTCTAGAGCATTGAGTTGACCAATATCCTGTGAAGGTACCTTGGGTAAACAGAAACGGTATAGAGGCTCACCTGTTATGATTGTACTTATTTAAATGTACAGCCTTATCCACTAACAAATGTACCATTTAATGGACATCTCAGGCAGGATCAGTGTAACCATCTCTACCTTTTGAATTACTGGTACAAACGTGTGTGCGTATGCCATGTTAAAAGCACCCAGCATACACTGTAAAGTGATTGGCATTAAAAAGGGCATCTAGCTGCAGAAACTAAGTGAAATCAGACTGGAACTTGGTGCAGCCCTTCTGCTTGCAAGCTTGGGTCAAATCCTCCGGCCATGCCAGCATGGACAACAGAAACCCTGGTGTAACCCACTATGGTGTGGTAAACTTTCAGACGCTAGTCCAGATTGCGGATCCTCTGTACCCCGGGATGGTTCAGCTCTCCACCCGTTAAAAGTGAAGGCAGCGGGCTGGCAGAAAAGTTAGCATGCCGAGTGAAATGCTGAGCAGTATTTCGTCTGCCATTACGTTCTGAGTTCAAATTCCGCTGAAGTCAACTTTGCCTTTCATCCTTATGGGGTTGATAAATTAAGTACCAGTTACGCACTGGGGTCGATGTAATCGACTTAACTCCTTTGTCTGTCCTTGTTTGTCCCCTCTATATTTAGCCCCTTGTGGGCAATAAATAAGAAACATTAAAAGCCATCATTTACAGAATGAAGATAACAACGTAGCTTTTGTGCCCGTGCAACCGCCAGTCTATCAGTGTGGTGGGTGGATCTTCAAGTTGCCACACACATTCTTAGTAGCTTAGGGTAGGCTCGAATTAGAGATTATTCCTTGTGGCTAATGGTGTGAGTCCTGACTGGAAGAAGTGGACAACAGACATTAAATGATTGTGTGTATGAAGATGTATGGCTTAATGGTTAGGATGTTCAACTCACAACTGTAAGGTCCCAGGTTCAATTCTCAACAGCACATTTTATCCTTGAGCAAGACACTTTATTTCACTTTGCTTCAGTCCACTCAGCTGACAAAACTGAATTGTAGCTGTAATTACCTGTGTCACTCTGAACCTCATTGAGAACTATGTTAAGTGTATGCATGTCTGGGGAGTATTCAGCCACTTACACATTAATTTGAAGAACAGACTATTCCATTGATTGGATCAACGGGACCCCTCACCATCATATCTGATGGAATGTCAGTGATATATGTATGTATATATGCTATCAAGGAGGTGTGTGTATATGCATATATGCTATCAAGGAGGTTTGTGTGTGTAGCAGCATCACCCCACCCCAAGTAAGAGAGCACTCTGATTTGGGCTTCACCTGAACCTTGTTGAATATCAGTTATGTAGGAGGAGGGGTGGACTTAGCTAGGGCTATAGCCTAGTGACTGACCCCAAAGAGATGGGTCACTTGCTGGGATGTGGTCCTAACTAAGCAGAGGGAGGGTTTTTGCATGGAGAGATTCTTGTTCTCTACATGTAGGTGTGTATAATGTTTGCATGTTTACCTAAAATTTCTGCAAGGTGCTGTCATGGCTGAGTTGTAAGAAGTTTGCTTCCCAACCATATGGTTCTGGGTTCAATTCCACTGCATGCCACCTAGGGAAAGTGTCTTCTATAGGCCTGAACCAACCAAATCCTTCTGAGTGGATTTGTGTGTGTGTGTGTATATATATATATATATATATATATATATATATATATATATATTAATATTAATATTGGTGTGTTTATGTCCCCATATCTTAGCAGTTCACTAAAAAGAGACCAGGTTTAAAAAAAAAAATATGGGGGCTGATTCATTTGACTAAAAAGCCTTAACCCTTTAGTATTTAAACCGGCCATATTCGGCCAAAATATCTAATCTGTTTTATGTTCAAACTGACCAGGTCCAGGCTCTCACACCTACCCTACAATGTTATTCTACATTAAGTAATTACACCATCAAGATCTTGAAGATATGAGATAATGCATGATTAATTCAAATCAATGGGAATCAATAAGCATTATGTTTGATAGAATAATCAGAACACTAAAGGGTTAAAGGTGATTCTTAGCATGGCCGCAGTCTAATGACTGAAACCAGTAAAAGATAAAAAGTTCCCTATGTTTTATATGACAGAAATTTCTTGTGTTTCAGGTGGAGTCCCCCTGTTGGGAGAGACCGAGAGAAAAGTTTGTCTTCATTCTTAGTCTGTGATAATTTTGAACTATGTACATTAACAGGGAATATCAAAGAATTAAGAATTGTGCATGTGGAAGAGCACGAAGTGGAGTGAGAGATAACCTGTCTCTTAAATTCTCTCTGACTACTTACCGTAAATCCTCGAGTATAGTCCGCCCTTGAGTATAATACGCAGGAGATTTTTAGTGGGCTGTACCTCTGAAAAACCCAAACCTTGTGTATAATACGCACCCCTTCTTTAACCTGAGTCAAAGAGGTCTATATAACGTCCTTGGTTTGTAAAACTGTATATGGTAACGTCCTTTATTATTATTGTACATATAACATAATGCAAATGTGTAGCTTTTTTGTGCATTTTGTTTACAGAAAATAAAGAAATAACAGTTATAGCAGTAATAACGTTTAATAAATGTTGCTTACTGCAAATTTATGACTTCATTGCTTTCAGGCTTAGCTTAAGGTATTTTCGTGCCCGACATCACAAAATGCGTCTGAATAAACATTGCCAGACTGCAAATAGAAACTCAGACATTGCTTAGAAAATATTTTTCAGTTTTAACCTCGTATATAGTACACACTAGGGATTTTGACCCTTAAATTTTGGGGGAAAAATGCGGATTATACTCGAGGATCTACAGTACATCTCATCAATGTGTATAAAAATTTTCGTTTTCAATCTTCCCCCATCCTTCACTCCTTTGGCTCCACTCATCTCTCAAATTTTCGGTTGGTAGCATGCTGTCAGATTGCACTATTTCAGTGTCTGTTTGCAGAGCTTTTTCTGTTCCTTACACTATCAAATCTGGAGTTCACCAGGGTCCAGTCATGTCCTTCCTCTGCTCCTTTCCCTCTAAAAATCAATGACCTTTTCACCATCATGTCCAACAACATACATCGTTATACAGGTATGTGGAGGCGCAATGGCCCAGTGGTTAGGGCAGCAGACTCGCAGTCATAGGATCGCGGTTTCGATTCCTAGACCGGGCGTTGTGAGTGTTTATTGAGCGAAAAAACACCTAAAGCTCCACGAGGCTCTGGCAGGGGATGGTGGTGATCCCTGCTGTACTCTTTCACCACAACTTCCTCTCACTCTTACTTCCTGTTTCTGTTGTACATGTATTTCAAAGGGCCCGGCCTTGTCACTCTCTGTGTCACACTGAATATCCCCGAGAACTACGTTAAGGGTACACGTGTCTGTGGAGTGCTCATCCACTTGCGTGTTAATTTCACGAGCAGGCTGTTCCTTTGATTCGGATCAACCGGAACCCTCGTCGTCGTAACCGACGGAGTGCTTCCATCCATTGTTATACAGGTGATAATAATTTTTTATTCTTCTCTAATCTTCCCCAGCCATGCATCTTCCACATATAACAGAGACACCACAACAAAAAATTATATTGATTCCATGAAGCGAGATTTCGAAAGCAACCTCTGTTAGTGCCAGGCTTATCATGTCTTTTTTTCAACATCAAGAAAACACACATGCTCTCATAAAAAAAAAGAAAAAAAAAATCAGCACAATACATTCCACTTAACTAGAGCCCTTACAGTTGTTCCAAGTGTTGGGTTCTGTTATTACCAAAGGCACATCTGCTCAGCTACAACTGCATCCCAACAGGTGACTCTTCTGTTCGGGAGCAGTTGCTTAATTCCTCTCTCCTTCCAAGCAATTATTGACTTTTTAGAAAACTCAGGTGAGGCCCTCATTGGAGTACTCCCACATTTGGTGTGGTGCTGCTGCTACACTCACAGGCATCCCTGGTGGTATCCATATGAGAGCCATCTGACCAGGTGCATAGCTAGAGTGGCCCTTCTGTTTGCCAGCCCTGGACCCAACAAAAAGCATTGCCAACAGCAGACCCAAAAGTGCCACTCAGTGTGGACTGCCCCTACTGCCCCACTCTAGCTCTGCTAGTCCATCTGACCAACTAGTATAAAATCACTGATACACCCCATCTGCATGCTGTCTCCTTTCTCTGCCTTCTCTGTCACAACTATAATGGCCTCTGTTCCTCACAGTTGATTGGGCTAGTGCCACCTCTACTTAAGCATCCCTGTCCTACCTGGCTTACCTCCTCATTTCTCTTGCTGTCACACTCCCAGGCCTTATGTTGAGTTCCACACTCAATCCTTCTTCCCCAAAAGGTTGGCTCTCTTCTCATGTCTTGCCCATACATGTTGACTTTCAATAATTCATGAATAACATTAACATAAGACTACATATATTTACACATATGTGAAATTTGACTGGTGACTGCCTCTGTAGCCATTTGCGGTTGATTTTAGTTTAAGAGGCAGAGAGAAATACACACACACACACATATATATATATGCACACACACACAGATGTGTACACACACACATACATCACATAGCCACGTGGCTATGTGGTAAGAAGCTTGCTTACGAACCACATGGTTCCAGATTCAATCCCTCTGTATGACACCTTTGGTGTCTTCTACTATAGCCTCGGGCCACCAAAGCCTTGTGAGTAAATTTGGTCGACAGGAACTGAAAGAAGCCTGTTATCTGTCTGTCTGTCAGAAGATAGGAAAATAGAGAGATAATTAATAATTATTTATTAATTTAAAAATAAGACATCACTGACAGCTGTTTCGATTCCAGACCTTTATAAATTAATTACCATAATTAAAACCATTTAAAAGTCAAATCTCATCAGAGTAGGCTAAAGATATACAACTAGGTGTTCATATTCCTGCTTGTTGAGTATACAACTCCAAACCGTATATATATATATATATGTATGTATGTATGTATATATATGTTGTTGTTTGTTGCTTCTCGAGCCTTCTCATAAGGGCTGGTTTCCTTGGCGTATAGGTTCCCCACCTGGATGGGATGCCGGTCCGTCGCAGGTGAGCTGCAAGATGCAGGAAGAAAGAGTGAGAGAAAGTTGTGGCAAAAGAGTCAGCAGAAGTTTGCCATTACCTTCTGCTGGAGCCATGTGGAGCTTAGGTGTTTCGCTCATAAAGACACACATCGCCCGGTCTGGGATTCGAACCTGCAATCCCTCGACCGCGAGTCTGCTGCTCTAACCACTAGGCCATGTGCCTCCACACACAAACACACATACAACTTCCAGTCACCATACATGTGCTTGTCCCGGATTTGTGCTTTCTCTGGACCTTTCCTTTCTTCTGTTTCTGATAAAGAGTTATGCTCAAAATGTAAAAAAACCCATTCTGCTGCCCCTGGGCCCCCCAAAACCTTTTCTGAGCATCAAACTTGCCCTAGTTATTTTATTATTTTAAATGCTCGATTTGACTAACATATATATATATATATATATATATATATATATATATATATGATATATATATATATATTATATATATATACATATATATATATTACTATATATATATATACATATATATATATATACATATATACATATACATATATACATAACATATACATATATATATATATATACATATACATATATATATATATACATATACATATACTATACATATAACATATATATATACATATCATATCATATATATATATATACATATATACATACTATATATATATATATACATATATACATATAACGGAAGCTTTATGAAAATAAACAAAAGACGAAGGCAGGTGG